>NW_009661372.1:3176084-3183276 GCF_000708025.1 Charadrius vociferus | reverse complement strand
CTGCTGAGGTCCAAGCATGTGGCTTCACTTTGAAGGTTAGAATGAAGTTGTTCTTACCAATGTATCTTACAGATGTAGTTTTACAGAATGCACAGCAAAAAGCTGTGATATATTTTCAGTCTGGCCAGGGAAACACAAATTTCGACAATTAATATATGGCCTCCCAAGATGAAGCTTCTAATTTGCTATTAAAGGTAAAATACTTTGTGAGTTAGTTATTTACCGAGTTTGTGCTCTTTCAGAGACACTTCTGTCGTTTAATCTTTCTTGTGTTTTAATATTTTTCTTCCTTTTTCTGTGTTAAATCCTTTAGTTGATATCTTGGCCTGACTGAAATCAGCCAAGAAGATACAACAGAAGGAATTTTGTACTAGCAGCATGACAAGGGGAGACACTGGGACAGCATATGTGAAAGACGACTTCGATACACCGAACTAAAAGATACACAGACACATCTATGAATTCACAGTTTACACTGTAAGGATTTGTTTTTTAAAAAGTCATTTTTCCAAAGATCTGGTCCCAAAGACCGTTTCCACAGAGACATGTATTCAGGAAATCAAATCAACCAAACTTAAAAGAATATTACTTTGCTTCTCACATTGTTCAAAGACATATTTAAAGCTTTCCAAACAGCTATCAGTGCCATCAAGGATAATAAGAAAAAAAGCCTGGAAGAGGAATAAAATATCATCCAGATTCCCCTAGGAGAGATCCTTACAAAGCATTCCACCAGCTTGCATCCTCTTGTACCTGCTGTGGTACCAGCTGAAATGTTCACCAACAATTTGTTTTTCATTGGTTGAAATTTTAGTAAGGAAAATTAGGGGCTTTCTCAAGCAGCCCTGAAGGAATGTTAGGAGCACACACCCCTGGCTGAGGCAGCATGGGCTCTCGGGTGCTCACGAAAATAATGCCCACGGCTGAGCTCGAGTTTTGAAGTGCAAGGATGGGAAAATGGGAATTCACCCTCTTCCAAAATCTCTTGTGATGGTTATTCTCACACACAAAACTGGATTCCTGGAGTTTTTCATGGATATCAGGTGCACAAGGGAGGAACACTGATGGGAACACTGGTGGGAGGAACACTGGTGGGAGCCAACTGGCTGCCTGGGTGTGGCATCTATATCCACTATGATTCTGGTGGAACACCCGATGTTAGGATTGTACCGAATTTCAGTTTTGTCAGCTTCTTGGCTGAGTGACTTCTAAAGCACAGAGAAAATTTCTGAGAAAAAAAAGCTTTGGTGCTAGACTTCTGGTTTGACTGTTACCTGTGGAATATGAGAAGCATGAAAAGTACTGATCAAAACAGAGATGTAAGTAATCGACTATTTGGAAAACTGTTAAGTGCCCCTACCCAAAATCTTTTCTCTTTCTCCCTTCATTCTTTTCTTTATTTTTTTCTTCTTCTTTTTATTTTTTTTTTTTTAAATTTGCTCTTTCATAAAATATATGCGTGTGTGTGTTTTTATTCCAAAGCATCCCTCTGTTGTGGTTAGGTTCCACAGGAGGGTTCCAGCTTGTAAAGGTTAACCGTGCAGAAATCAAGGCTTTGTGCATTTTTGCAAAGGTCACACTCATCAGTAGTTCCGGAAGGACTGCTGGGAAGGGCTATAGTAACTACCCAATGATTGAACCGTGGCTCTAGGTTTCATTTCCTTTAAGAATACTGTTACAATCACTGGTTGTGTCACTAAGAGATAAAGAGGCTGCTCAGTCACTTGAAATTCAATTTGTACATTACTCAAATCTACCCCACCTCTTTCCTTCACGGTGCCTGGCAGCTGCTTGCTGGCACTCTGAATTTCAAATGCCTGAGCTGCAGGAAGCAGTTTAATAAATGGGATAGGTTTTGATTAATGTAACAAGCTGAAAATAGACAATGATGCAATGCATATCTCAGCAAGAACCACAGACTCAGATCAAATATCTGTGTGCTGAGGAAGGCTGCAGTGACAGAGAGTTCACCTGAAAATGCATATTTATGTCTTGATAACACCTTGAAGGTTCAAAAACTAACAATATATAAGATTTAGACCTGTAATCCTGTTATGACTCTAAGCATCTACTACAGGTGACTGCACAGTCATGAAGTTCAAGTCCAGACTGAGTATTTGACATTGACTGAGTTCCAGCAAGGGCACTGTGCACTTCACCACAAAGCTCTGGTTTTATCTGGAAGAAGGAAATGCTGCATTATTTTTTTCTTTCAGTATTAGGAATGTAAGCAATCACTTGCTGTGCCATATACACAACGATGACATAAATACATCAAGTTTAATTAGTAATTCACCAAACTGCAAAATGTTTACATGCTTTGACATTGTTTCAGACAAACACTCAGTATGGATCTTGCACTCATCCCATGTTGGTCTATGGCTTTAATGCTAGGAAACCTATTTTTTGCCAGTTCCCACTCCCCTGAGCCACAGACACTCCAAATTAATATTACGTTAAAATTCCTCCTCAGAAACTTGCAGAATCACAGTTTTACACAAAAGTATTTCATTGAGGTAATAGTCAACTATGCCTCACAAAAGGAAGGAGCTGAAGGTGCCACTGAAGATTGTCACCACTTTCTTATGTACAAAATAAATATAAGTAACATATACTCACTGGAAAGGTCTAAATTATGAAGCCTTGTCTCGACTCATATTTTCTTAAGCTGTCTCAATGAGACAGAGCAAGAGGTCAAGCCTGGAGAGTCAGGCTGCTTCCAAAGGTGGCAGTAAGTGAATGTCAGGTCGTTGGGTTTGAGTGCCATTCCCTTATTGGCAAATGTTTTTGTGTTATCGCTGCTTTATTTGCTTTACGGAACGGCAAGGAATGGCTTTGTATTTCTCCACTTTTTGTGACAATGTGTTCTATGTTACAAAATAATTAGAAAGCCTTGGATTTGTTTCTGTCTGTGTTTTCATGATTTTGAAAGCTAATTGTGCTCCCAGTGTTGCCTAACATAACGTTATACAAGTTAAAATTTACATTTGTTTCATTAACATGTCGAGAAAGTAAACTTTTGTGTAAGTGAATAGTTTTGTATCATTACATGAGGTACCATTGAAAGGGAATTGGTTTCCTAATACTGGGATTGAAAATTATCAGAGAATGGTATAGTGTAGTTGTGTTCTTATATTTATAGTGTGTGTTCATCTCACTGGTATAAATTACTTGTGTTAATCATTGGTTGTGAATAATTGAATAATCACTAGTTCTGTAATTCAAGCATCTGATTCCAAAACCAGAGAATTTTAATATTTCCATCAATAGAAGAAATTCACTTGAAAATCTGTATTGGAAATATCATTAATGTATATTCTGGAACACTGGGTTCTGGATTAACAGTGCTGTTGTTTTAAGAAAAAGTTATTACATTTAAAACCTCTTTCTGTGTTTATTCACCTTTATTCTCAAAGTCAAATGTACTATGATCCTATAATCTAATTTCATACACTTAATTTTATCCCTGCTTCATTTTTATCTGGGTTATCCATGCTTCCTCTCCTCCTACCCACCAAAACCACTCCTCATACAGTTCAGAGTCTATTGTGGTTCCTTTAAAATTTAAAAACTCTCAGGACACTAAATCAATAAAGTGTTAACTCTCTGATAAGTCATCTGCCATGAATAACAAACATTTTAAGTCAGCAGTTTGCAAACAAGCCATGGGCTAATATTTGTTTGCATAAACTATTCAGCACAGATGCATAAAAGATATTTTGTGGAAATCAGGATTAGTTTACAAACAATTCACATACAGAAAAAAAGCTGTAGTCATCAAATATTTCATTCACAATTAATAATTAAACCAGCTCTTGTGATGATGCTGAGAATATCAAGATGGCATGATTTCCAGTGGTTTTACTTTATATTTTAAAAAATAATTAAAAAACCCCCCAACAAACAGCACATTCTCCTGTTTAATTTTGAAGTGAGACGATAGCGATATGGATAAAAAATAGAAGAGCAAAGCAATTCAGATGAACACATTTGCTTTGACTTGTACTCCATTTCCAGAGCTGATAGGGGTGAAATAAAAAGGGGTCTTCTGGTATTGCCAGAATTTCCATGGAAGTTGTTTGTTGGCTTGAGATAATTTTTTAGGGGTTGTTGAGGGAAAGTGAGGGAAGAGATAGATCTGTCTTAATCTTATATTGATGTATCTTTTTTGTCAGTGTCTCACACATTTCTCGAAGAAGCAAACCGTGTTTCCCGTGTCTGTGGAAGAAATGTGCTGTATGTAGGAGCCCATGTGGGAAAGGAAAAGTAAGAACATGGTTGTGGCCCACTTCTTAGAGTCCAGGAAGTAGTTTCTTTCTGTTGCTGTATAAACAAGAATAGTAGACATACAAGAAAAGGTATTTATGGGAAGGTGGAAAATACAGTAACAGAAATGTAAGTAAAAGGTAGATTGCCCTTGAAGAAAAAGATCAAGTGTTTTGTTATGGGGGTGTGTTTTGATCCAGGTAGTTGAAACACTGAGCTAAGGATTTCATTTTTTTTTTTTTTTTTTAAATTTTGGGTGAAATGCAAATAAAGAGGAAGCATTCTTTCTCCTCTCTGGAAATGCAGTAGTCACAGGGAATGGTAGTAGGAATCTGCATGCAAGCTTTGGTTGTAGAAATAAAATTAATGGATTTTAGAGATGTGACAGAATACCTAGCAGGTCCTTGCAATGGTATCCATGAATGTAGAGAAAAAAGCAGATATTACATTCACAATTTAGAAGTCCAAAGCAAAACAAGAGTAATGAATGAGTCACCAGCAGTAACAGAAAAGGGAGGATGAAAAGATGATGAGGTGTTTCGCTTTCCCATGTGAAGATTATCCTAGTTTGTAGCTTTTCTTTCAGTTGAAGTCACAGCTGGAGGTTCAAGAGTGCAAAGAGGTAGTGGCATAGGCGTGAACATCACGTGGCTGAGAGAGGGGGGACTGGATTTGGGTTTACACTGTTACTCTTCTATTTAAGAAGGTCCCCTCGTGCGATTTGCGAGATCGAGTTTTGAATTACTGGATGCACACAATTAAGTCAGTAAGCAGAAAATTTTTATTTAATTTGGTTGCTTGTAAGGGTTTCTTTTTCACCGTGAGACAGGGTGCTTTATTCATTTCTATTGTAACTCTTTATATTTTGTGGTATGTACTTTGAAGACAGTGCTATATGTATGAGAGACATTATATTTATTATATTCACACATCATTGTGATGAAGTACCTAATTATGCAATATCAAAATTTTTCAAAGTATTCACATTTTAAAGTGAGTGGATTTAATCCACTGATATAACAGACAGATGAAAAGCTCAGCTATTAATTTTATACTGCTGCTCAATTGGTATTGAATGTTTCACCACCAATTGAGTTCTGCATGATGCTTTTGGTGATTTATTGTAATTGTTTCTGATATAAAGCAGCTCTTTGCTTAAATATAGAAGGCCTTGCTGTCGTGTGAACTTCAGCTGCTCCTGGTGTAAGTTTCATTTGAAACAATCCTGTTTTGTTTAATTTTCATGTGATTATGCCAAACTTGTGGTCAAATAGATAAATAATAATATATACTATTCTCTTAGATAACACTTGTTTGCTGGGCATCCTTTTCATCTACTATACTTCCTATAATATTTCAGTTAATATTTCATATAAATATTGAGTACTCAAACAACAATAAAACTAGAGAACATTTTTTCCTTTTCTACTACCCAAGCTGTTGTCTGCTCTTAGTGTACTTTAAAGCAGAATTAATTATCTTAATCTTGTTAATATTCTGAGGAACTGCTTTATATAGATGCAGCTTAATGTTGATCTGTGAGCATTATGTCTTAATACAAATGCCACCTGGTTCAGCTACGTATATTCGTATAATGGCAATACCATGGAAAATCTTAACTCAGAGTAGATGTATTAAATAGCATCAGGGTACTTCAGCAGATCATGGTTCTGCCTATTGTCAAGCAACAGACAGTGTTTACAACAGAATGTATCAGTTCTCTTGCATCTTTCAGTACAAATTTATTTAACTGAGTTTTATTCCAGGGGAAATGATATAAATTTTCATTAAAGAAAACACTATATTATGACAGCACTAAATGAATCATCTGCAATCACTTTTAAAATACTTGATTTATTGTCTGCAGTTGGAAGGCTATAAGTTAGGAAAATATTTTTGCTGACAAGAATGAAATATAGTTCATATATAAATAAAAAATTAAGTACATCTCTCTATCTAAGGAGTGTGTGTATATGTGTGTGCATGCACTTGTCATACCTGTAATTATGTAGGTATCTATGTGCAACAATATATGTATATTTTGGCAACAAGAAGAAACACTTGATCAAATTTCCTTCTCTAAGAAAAAAGGAAAACAAATTGACTAACCAGCACAGGATAAAATAAAATCCTTCATAACAGAAAAGAATATTTTCCTGAAGTGATTCATATTCACACATCCTTCTGTGAGACTTTCATATATTTGGTGACATTGTGAAATGTCATTGAAGAAAAAGCATTTCAGTTTAGCCTTGAGCAAACATACACGTAGAAGAAGAACTGTGCATATGTAAAGCTTTTTTCCTCTTCCAAAGGGGACCTTTTTTTCGCTATATACATAACTGAAGCTAAGCTTAGGCTAGTGAGGTGCTGCATGATAAGGACTTGGTTAGCAAACACATTGAGCGATCGAGTGACTTGAATAACAAAATCCCCAGCAGTGTGTTTCAGAGCTAACTGCATTTGCACTCTGCAAGGAGATCAATGCTTCACCCTCATTGATTTTCTTCAGTGGCAGAACCAGGATTATGCACAATGTGAAACTGTATTCCCAGACATATTCAATCTGATTTCCTAGTCAGTGCTAAAAAGGCATAGTGTTGTACTGAAAACATAAGGTTAGAGAAGTGTAACATATCAAATTTGTACTTCTGGTAAGGCTGCATGTTAAACAGATGCATCATAATATATTCTGGGTGTCATGCAATCCGTTTTATAAAAACATTACATTGGTGCTGAAGAGTTCCTCTTTATATATATATAGCTTAAAAAAAAAACAAAAACGCACAGAGGTGCCAAAGAGAGAAACTGAAATGCACTGCATACACATCACTTTAAAATGTAGTATAGTTCCTCTCTGGCAGACTTGAGCTTTACTGTAAACACAAAAAAAGAAATAATTTCTTCAAAAACTTCAGAGCAGGAA
>NW_009661372.1:3153750-3176068 GCF_000708025.1 Charadrius vociferus | reverse complement strand
GAACTTAAATATCATTGTAATTTACAATGTATGCCAGTTTTCAAAAAGTAATAATTACAGTAAAATATATCAGTGGGAAATGACAGCTGACAGGAGCTTCATTCTGATCTGCAATTTCCCCTTATTTGTAGCTTCGCACATAAGCCATGGGAACACCATCAAATGCTGCTCAGCTGTAGTTCAGTTTGAACATAGGAATGAATTAAATTAGCTCAGCTCAGACTTTTCCTAAGCCATTTGTTGGTGGACACAGGCAAAAACAGAGATGGAGGAGGAAGAAAGAGCAGTGACGTCTTGAACACGAAAATTTCCTGTCTTCAGTTTCTGCCATTCCAGGCTTTGGGGAAGCAGACACTGGTCCTGGGAGCTGTAAGCAGCCTATGAAAAAGGGGCAAAATAATGCATGTCCTAGAGACGCATGTGTGTACTTTATAGACATTTATCCAGAAAACGAGCACCATCTACATTTCATAATTTGAGACCACAGGCCTTTCTTTCTGTCTGTAGTTATCCAATGCCACCACACAGCTCAGCACGTAGGCCCACTTACAGCAGGTCTCACATCATGCAAATATAGTAAGTGGCTAGTAGGAAGCTTTAAGTTACTGCTATTTAAAAATGGGGGCTAATGTCTCCATAAGATTAACAATTCTTGGTTGGGTGAGTAGGTGGGTTTTCTTAAATTTTTTTAGACATGACCATGTGAGTGGATAGATAGAGCCACTCT
Source organism: Charadrius vociferus (assembly GCF_000708025.1). Lineage (NCBI taxonomy): Eukaryota > Metazoa > Chordata > Aves > Charadriiformes > Charadriidae > Charadrius > Charadrius vociferus. The sequence continues at coordinate 3,175,341 of NW_009661372.1, read as the reverse complement.
TGAAGGCATTACACAAAAAATCCTGAGTTCCACAAAGTGGTCGAGAAGCATCATGTGTTACTTGTGAGCTAAAGGGTGGCAAGCAGCACACTGGAATACTTCTATCAAGTGTTAAAGATTTGAATAGATGTGATGAGAGTAAACAATAGCTTGGAAGCAAAGTGTTCTCTTCAACTCAGGGGGAAATATTTCATTGCTTTACTCTAGCATAGACAAAAGCCTAGACATGGGCCTCATTGCTTGACCTTTTTTTGTACTTAGCACTGGATACTTTTGTCAATATTGAATATTTGATGAGGAAAGAACTTATAAGTCTACTTGACTTCTAATCATGAAACAAAATCCACTGGCCTATGTCCTTAAATGCTTTTGTTGAGTAGGGACAGATGTATGCACATATTTAAGTACTTTCCAAAACCGAGATGTTAGTCTTGATATAAACCCCATTGAAACTATTGAAAGACTTTCCACTGTTCCCAGTTCATCAAACTCAGTATTTCATTCTTGAAAAAATGCTTTCAAAACCTGTTTCTAAAGTGATTCCAGTTCCACATTAAAGTTAGATGCTAAACCAGCTCACTGAAAATTGTCTTGTTACTGGGGAAGGTACACTTTTAGGACCTAGTATGCTTGATCTAGATGATAGCAGTCTAAATAAACATTGTAAAGTAATTTGGTAATGAATAAGTAGGAGGATGCACATAGAAAGCTAACACCATTGTTTAACCTCAAAACTATGCTAATAAGTGGGGTGATAGACATGAAACTCCGAATAATGGAGCTGTTATTCTAGCCCACCAGGCTGTCTCAGGAGACTCATAAGTGGTTTGCCATGCCATGACTAAATGTAGCTCCAGTCCAGTATTTTGCATAGCCTAAAGTATCTTGTTGCGGTACATTCTCACATTTATCAAACTAAATCAGGTTTAGAATAAAATATCTTCTTCCAGTTAGAAAGGAGGCATATGTGTGCATTATTTGCATACTATTTATTTGCTGGCATGTAAAATAGAAGAATCTTCCAGAAATAACCTGTTTGAGAAACAGACTATCAGCACAAGAATATCAGTGTGTCTGTTAAAAATGAAAAGGCTCCTTTTAAGAGAAAAAAAAAAAAAAAGACCCAGGAGGAAAAATGCAAAATATCATGAACGCATGCATATGCACGTGTTTGTCTGATCTGAAGTTGATTGTAATGCAGAGCATACTCCAAGAATTATCCAAACCCAGTTTAGGTTGGATTCATCTACAGTTAGTTGGCATTGAGCGGTCACTGTATTTCATTTCTTTTTACAACAGCCACACTCTGCCAATAAAAGATCAAATAATTTTGGTTACTGGGTTGAATTCTTTAAAAGTACTTGATGTTCCTCTCGAATCTGCTCTCAGTTACAGCTCACTGAAGGGTCTGGCCCAGTGGTGGTTCTATAAATACAAACATAAGCTGAAAAAGCTGCTTCTAAAGCAGAATGCACAAATCTGATGTTAAGTGATTTTCACTCCACTCCATCTTGTTTATGCAGTTTCCAGTCCTGAAAGTGGGTGGTTGTTCAGAAAGAAAAAAATATATTTTAAAAAATCTGTTTTGTGCACTGTATCCAATTTTCTGTTGGCCTTTTACAGCAGAGAAACATACAATTACATTGCACTTGAAAAGCACTCAAATGAACTCATCCCAGCTTCCCATATGTACAAAGTGATGCATTTTTAGATAAATTACGTTAGAATGAAGACAGACAAGCGGGAGATTGCATTGTGGTTTTATTTCCGATTACTGGTGGTTAACTTTCCATCCACTTTTTCACATCTGTTTAAAAAAAAATAATGCAGAGTACAAGAGTCCTAAAGAAACCACACAGCTTCTTAAAAAAACCATAAAAAATCTGATGTTCAGCTTTTATCTTCCTCTCATACCTGTTATTACAATATCATTTGTGTTGAATTGTGTTTAACCTGATCTTCCAGTCATTCCTAACCACTAAAATCCCCCTGGTTATTTGATAAACGGGGGGCTACATGGTCAGTGCCTGGCATAATTCCAAGTTCAGCACAGTGAAAACCCTTTCAGCAACCATGAGAGAGCCTAGTCCTAGCTCAGCTGCTATAGCAGGTGTCTGCTCAGTCAAAGTTTCACTGTTCTCTTGTTTTAATTTTCAGATAATTTTTTTCCCCCCATTTAATTAACAGGCCGTATATGAAAGCCTTTTTATTATTTGAAAGCCACACAAAAGTGTGGTCCCATGGAGTGGCTGTTGGGAACAGCATTGTTCTTTTCCTGTCCCATGTCCTGGAGGAAAATTTCTTCCTCCTTTCCTTTTTTCTTTTGTGAATGTTTTTTCACCCCCTCCATTTACTCCCATGCTTCTCTGCATTAGTTGTCTCAAAGCCTCTTGCTCAGCCACATGGTCTCTACGTGCTATACTTTCCTTATCCTTTTACCCTCACTATTCTTTGACCATCTACTTGGCAGCACCACTGCTTCTCCTCCTGCATGCCCTTAACTCCTTACTTCACTCTGCTTTCCTGCCTATTGTCTATATTTCCTATGCCCTCTGCAGCTCTTCCTCTTCGTGTTTCATGTAGGAGTTTGCCTCCATGTCTTCCCAACACCAGTCTCAGAAGTTCACACCTGGCTTTGCATCCCCTTCACACAGGGTTCTCTTCAAACTCTTCTGGAGGGATTAATTACCTCACGGTGTAGCAGGTGGCCATCTCTCCTAAAAGCAGTCCAGGTCTGGTGACATGATGAAATATGGGGCAGCCTGTGAATAAAGTTCACTCAGGTTGTGGCTCACATGGAGCCCTAAGGACTGGTCGAAGGGTGATTACATTTGCTCTGACTGCATTTACCCTGCAATTTCTTCAAATGCAATGTTCATTTTGTGAGCTGGGCCTCAAGCCTGATATTGCGGAGACCATTCATTAATGTTCCCAAGATTAGCTTCAAATTGTTACATGTTGTTGTGCCACAACTCTCACTTTTTATCAGATCAAAGTAGATGATGGAAGGAGCAGTCCTTACAGATGGTGGGTGGTCTAGAGATTCAAAGACAGAAAGCCAAAGTCTGTATTCAAAATGTGCATACAGTTGCTCAAGTGCTTATTTTAGTCATATATACAACCACTTCAATTGCACCTGCAGAGCAGGTGCAATTCACATGTGCAGGATAAGAAAATAGGACTGTCACAGCCAAAAAGCCACCAGTCACCTGTTTCCTGATCATTACACATCACACTAACGAAGAGAAGCTTCCTTCTGCACAAATTGCCTTTGGCTGAAGAAACTTTCTTGATTCTACAATCATTCTATTTACTTAACCTCTTCCTCTTCATATCACTGCGAGAAAATCTTGATTATCAAGTGTTGCCAAATATTTGTGTTTCTGAATTACGACCGTTTACAACCTAGATTTCCAATCAGTAATATATAGGTGTTACAAATACAGCTTGAAAAAACTTAGGCATTTCTACTGGCTGGTTTGGGTGACTTGCAGTCTTAGGAATTGTACAAGGAAAGTCCTAAGTATATGATAACTGTAAGGATCTCTGGCCGTAGTGCCATTTAAATCAAAAAACATCCTTATTAGCATCCAGGAAACAGAGCTGTTCTTTAATGTTCAACAATGCACCACATAGGGAATGGAAAGTTATTATGTCCCAGATGAAAATAGTTTCTTTTACTTATTTATTTAGCCCAGTATGCAGCTAAGCATACCAGGGTAAACACAAGAAAATTAAAAAAATGCATGTAATAACTACACATGTCAAATGACACTAAGATCCTCAAGTTCTTTTATCCCATAACGCTCAGTAGTATTAATCATTCCCTAATTCAGTGTTGCAGTGTATTTAAATCCCAATTCTAATGTATTTGGCCTTATATTTCTACCATTCCAGAATGCACTGTGGAGTCTTTACCAGCCCAATATAAATAAAGAAAATCTGGGCACAGAAGTGGTGATGCTGGACACATAAATTACATGGATTAGTTCATTGTTTTATTTGCATTTTTTTCTTCTTCTTTAAATCAATATTGATTCTAGGTGGCAGGAAAAATTTGCACAGTATTTGAGTCAACACAATAAGTTTAACTCACAGGAATCTGAGTGCATTTCTTAGGCCTTTAGAGATATCTGCTTGCAATTTCAGTGGCCACAGAGCAAAAATTGGAACAAAACACAAAAACACTATGTAGACCATAATTCAAATTCCTGTAAGCGGAGGACTTTCCAATAAAATCCAGACACTTGAGAGGTATTGAAACTGCTGTTGCTCCGTAAAGTTGATTGAGTGCCCTCATCCCCTTCATATACTACTGGTCGGGGGGGAGAGGGGGAGCGGGGGGCTGGGGGTTCAGAACAGAGAGAGAGAGAGGAAACGTTAAAAAGAAAACCAAAAAACCAAACCTAAAGATAATAATGACTTAACTGTTAGGTCTCCAGATTTAATCTTCTGGAAATTCTCAAGAAGTCTGCAAATCTCATCATACTGCAAACAATTAAAGACACTACTAAACGTAGCAAATAAATAATCTGAAAAAACTGAAAAAGAGTGGTTGGTTGATTTGATATGTGACTGAAAGCTTCTCTTTTCCGCAATCAATAACATAAACCTTTCCTTGCCTCTCCTGCAGCTCCGTAATATTGCCTCTCTGCTGGGTGCTACACTGTTCTGGGAAAAGTTGCCCACTCTATTGTTCTGAGATGACTGTTCTCCAGGACCTCGATCCTACAAATAATTGCTACCAATTTTAGTGCCAGGCTGAATGAAATTACTCTTCACAGAATTTACAAAATCCATTTTATTCAAATTATTTTCGTGATCTGACTCTTAATTTTCCTTTACATAACATCAGGAATTCTGCATCTGAAATTATGACAAACTTGCATAGCAAGGCTTTATGTTTTATGTCGAGGCACTGAGACAGATACGAAAGATGAGGGGAAGCTGCCTGAAACCAACATTACACAGAAATCTTCAGTTGTACTGAAAAATTCCTAAACTTTTGCAGTGATTTGCAACCTGCCTTGCCAAGGTAGCTATTCATCTGATACTAGAACAATGCAGTTGCTGTGGATTGCAGAGGAGAGGAGAGGAGAGGAAAGGAAAGGGGCCCTTCTGGAGGCTGCAGCCTGCTGAAAGGCAGAATGAACGTCAGCGGGCAAATTAAAACAGGGACTTGTGTGGGCCAAGGAAAGATTTATGGGAAAAGGCAAGGCAACCCTTTCCTGTGATGCTTGAGTTCTGCCCAGAAATGCCTCCTCTTGGATAACCACATGAGTGGAGAAAGAAGGTGAAAAAAGAGGCAAAGAATATGAGAAGATGGTAAGTGTTAGAAAAGGAGGATTTGGTATGTGATCTGCAGGGCTGCAAAATCGCTCCATCTGAGCAGTCTCATCATATAGATCAAATTACAGCTGAGAATTTGTTATGTGTTGATGTTGGGGAAGGAAAGCAGCTATCAGTCATGTATGCCCTCAACCAAGGCTTGCTATCAGAAGAAAACCTCAAAACAAAACGCATTTTTCAAGTTTACTGTCAACATTGGGGGAAAAATACCTTACCTTGTAACAGGATTATCTTGTTTTGCGTAGTTATTCCGATACTCAGCTGCAGTGAAAACTTAAATAAACCCAAACAAGTTGTTTTGAAATCCCTGCTTTCAAGGTGAGCTAGAAAAAACAATGTTGTGGCTTTGGTGAAGCTGAAACGTTAAGCTGCTGTCGGGTGGAGTTAGAAAATGTAGTGTTCCCATTTACTATAGCTCACCTCTCAACTTCAGAGAAAGAAGCATGCTGTGACATACTGAACATTTTGATCTCTGAGGACTTTCTTCAAATTTCAGAAAATAACCGTGACCTCTTTGGATCTTTAAACTACAGTCTGGATAAAATGAAATGAACATGGAGTTGAATTTAATGTCTGATCTTTGTCCAGCCAATCTCAACATTTTAACCTTATCTTTGTAGTTGAGACATCTGAAGAAAAGTGTCTAGGGAAAGCTCCCAGGTGGTGACTCTGCACTGGCACTTTGTGTGCCCTTTCAGTCATCTGGGTCTCACAGCTCAGCTTATGGCAGAATATTATCTAGAGTAGAGCTTCAATTCAGTTTTCCACATTTGCTCCCCTCATTTCCTTCATGACATCTGAAAGCCTGCCATGTTTTCTGCGTGAACTGTGTTTCACACCATCCATGTTGCTCTGCAAAGAAAAAAAGCATAATTAAGCTGAGTTTCTAATTTCTGTGTAGTCTCTGGTCATTCCCCAGTTTTGACTGGTGTACATTGCTATATGTTTTAGTTCATGCTTCCTCGGTGATAGGGGGGTGCGGAGATTATTTGTAGATTGCTCAATATTTATTTCCTTCCTTAACTGTTGTCCTTACTTTTCTGGTCATTACTAACCAATAATGCCACTGATATGAGAGATGCCAAAAATAGTTTAGATACTTCACTTTGGACATAGGAGCTTCTTTATCTGGGGACAGGGAATCTCCTCAGTGTGAAGCCAGGAAAAAAAAGGTTAATCCATCACCTACCTTTGCAGGGCAGCATTTTGTTTACTGTGAGCTGAAATGTGTTTCCAAACAGAATTCACTTGGACCTGTCTTCTGCAAGCATTGGGTTTTTTTCTTCAACACAGAGTTGCTCTTCTCCTCCTGCTATTGCCACCCGCCTTTTGACTTGACCTGTCTTTCTCCCAGTCTCTGTTAGTAGGATATGAGAGCTGATCTGCATTTGTATTTTTAGTTTTGCATTTCATTGAAAGTTTTGGATGTTCATAATAAGAAACTGAAAATTAAACAGCTGCATCTTGGCGGCACTGGAAATGCTGTTCATTGAACTCCTTGAGCAATTCAGAAAACATCTCGGGTGAAGAACAAAACATGGTTTATGTGACTGTGTTACAACAGTTGGAGGAAAGTACTAATACTATGAATGGTTTATATTACTTTGCATAACTGGCATTACAACCTTTGTTTAACATTCAAGTAAGATTAGGCAGATAAAGAAGGAAGGCAAGAGAGAGGAAAACTTAAGCAAGCTATGGTTAAGGCAGTCTAAAGGTCAAAATTGTAATATTAAATAAATCTTACATGGTTTTATAAACCTTAATTTATTGTCTATGTGCAACTGACATTTTAGCTCTTGGTTTAATACCAAGCACTTCAAAGTATTCTTGTAGAAGAATAGTCGATAACCCTCTTACACAGCATAATTGGAATTCTGCATGTTAGAACATTTGGTTTCTGAAAGATTTTTGTAAATGTTAATAGCTGTCTTTTAAAATGGTGTAAGTGTGAAATGCTATGAAAAGCAAAGGTTTAAATGTCACCATGTCTATAATTTTCATATTGTAAAAACTAAATAAGTTTTTCAGAATGAAAAACCTAAAGGCCTGCTGCAAGTTTGAAGATATAAGCTAGCTCATTATTAGTTTTTTGAAACTGATAAGACAGACACATTTTGTAAAACTGTGTGAGTTTTAGGCTAAAATGTATAGTTGAACATTTAGCTGTCTGCCAGTGTTATTACTGCAAAGTCTTCCTATTTACTGGTACCCATGATCTGAGTATGAATAATTCATGGCAATAAAAGGATTTACCTGGAAGACCTTCTAAAGTCTCATCAGAAGTATTCTCCTCTTATGGACCCACTGGCACTCAGACTGAAAAGCTAGTCACGTTTGTCTTGGTTAGGCATTATGATTTTCACCTGCTAACTGGGGACTCTGGTACGTTAGCAGGAAGACTTGCATTATTTTTTGGAAGAGAGGTTGTGCCTAACTGGAATGGAAAGCACAGATGTTTTAAAGTAAAGTGTGTAGATCTTTTCCATTCATGTGTGCGAAGAACAGAGCCACAAACTTTGCATTACAGAGACTTGAAAAAAACAGGTTTTCATAGCCTAATGCTCTACATTCTTTGTTAATAAATTCAATAGCACAGTAACGACCATGCCACAAAGAAGAAAGAACCATTATTTATGACTTCTTTATCCTACCATATTTACATATGTTTTAAGAATAAAGATTTAGCTCAATACAGCCACATTCTCAGCACTTTTTTGAGAGTTACCAAAGGCATCAGCTTACCATCCAGCCTGCCTAAGTCAAAAGGACAATAGCATTTAGAAAAGAAAAAAAAAAACAACACAACCTTATAAAGAGCAGGTAACATAAACAGAAATCATGCCAAGAACGCCTTGTCCTCACATGCGGGCTTTAGGAAGCCAAAACAATCTTTTCCTCATGTACTGTAATAATCAGGATTTACTTTAAGCAAAACAAGATAAGATAATCTTTGTGAGCAAAAGGAAAGTACTTTTTAAAGGCTTATTGGAAAGTCTGTGGTACCTCACTCCCTAAGTTGATTTCTTCAAGCAGTAAACTTATTTACAAGGTTTTTGTTAAAAGAGTGCATCAAAAGTTTCAACAATTTTGGCACTTACATCTCCATCCAGGAAAAACAATAACAGGGGTAGGGAACGTATCCTACAGCAATCAGTTACACTGTAGGGGCAGGAGTCTGTCTATCAGGAGGGACTCTCACAACCAGTAGTTTATACATTTATTGTAGCAGAAAAACTCCTGTATCTGGAGCTGTTGGGGGTTCCCAAGTACCTCCAGATTGGAAAAGGGGATGTGACATGTTGCAATGATTTTTGTCATACTGCATGGATCTTAGGTCTGAAAAGTTTGGGAATAGGGAGTGTAGGGGTAAAGAGAGAGAGGGAGCGAGGGAGAGAAGATGGAGGGGGGAAGAAGAGAGAGTGTGTCAACCTGCATGTAGAGAGTGTCACCATGCTGGTGACAAAAAAGGATGTTGTACAAGACTGGAATTAGGAGAGCATCACAGAACCTACAGTTTACACTGGAAGAATGAGATTATTGATATGCTTGTTCATGGTTTCTTATTGCTGACTGCCATGTTGCTTCTATGCAACACAAGAGTCTGGATCTATTCTTGTGTAGGAGATATACTGTACTCCTCACTGTCCTAAAAATTAGCAACAAATAATACAAGGCGAAAAAGAGGTTATAATTTTGCAAGGTATCTTGTGCTGTGTCAGCTGCTCTAGAAAAGTGAAACTGGGTCAGCCAGAAACTGAAGCATGGCTGTGTTAGTCTGTATTTTATAAAAGCTATTGCCTAGTCAACAAGCAAAAAGAGAGTTTGGTTTTTCCGTCAAAGAGTGTTTAGGGCATCATGACTCTCAGTTATTAGCTGGTTTTTTATATTATTGCTTAAAGGAACTTAAGGTATATTTATTTTTACTTTACAGAATTATCCTATTGTGTACTCATATAATCACTCCAGAAAGTTACAGCATTTGAAAATATTATATTACACATCTTGAAAACCAAGCCACTGACCTTGTATAATGGTCCATTTTCTCCTTTAAGAATAGATTTTTTTAAAATTATTGCAGCAATATAAAAGACACCTGCTAGCACCAAGTTTCTTATTTACAATAGCAATGGAAACCTTCATCACCAGTAGAGTCCAACAGGCTAAAATGAACATGCAGTAAATGTTAGCTAAAGTATATTATGTTAGAAAAGGACATTTGTTCATTTCACATCCTGAATGATGCATGATTTTTCTGATGACATTTCTCAATCTTTGTATTTTCCTCTTTTTTTTTTTTTTTTTTCTCCCAACTTCCATCTTTTCAGTCAAAGGAAATCATCAAGTGACCTTGAAATCTGCACTGGCATTTTCCTGGCAGAGAAAGAAGCTCTCTTTTCTCATTTGCAAAAATGAATAACAATTTGATCATTCTTAAAACTTCTAAAAGGTTAATTATGCTCTCTCCATGAGCACAGAATAAAAACCTGCTTTATCTCTGCCCAAATGAAACCCACAGGGCTCCCATTCCCTCTAACTCTGCCTGGAGACGAAATCCTGCAAGCTGTCAATTAACTCCTATCAGCTCCTAGATCTGTGTGAGCTGCAGATGATTTTCTCATCCGAAAACTATGACAGCTCTCATTTGCCAGAGCTGTTGGGTGACTTTAAAAAATTCACAGCAGGAAAGTGTTATCTGGCTTTGGGCTTGGTGGATAGAAAAAGAAAGAGTGAGAAACCAAGAGGCAGAAAGGTCCTGGGTTAGAGAGAGTTCATTTCTAGCTCTAAGATTTCCGTCTGGTTGCAAAACCCCACTTGAACTCGAATTGCATGTTTCAAACAATAATAGTAACTGAACATGGCCATGTACCACAGAGCTGTTTCCCTGAGTGGGGTTTTTTGTTTTTTTTTGTTTGTTTGTTTGTTTGTTTTTTGTTTTTTTAATATTGCTGCATAATAACAGCCAGCCACGGAGGAGATGATACTGGCAAACTACAGAATTAGTAGAACAGAAACCCCAACATGAAACATTTAGCCTGCTGGTATTACTGCCTGGTTGAAAAATGGCTTTTTAATTTGGAAGTTAGAATAGTAATCTGAAAGGGAAACACTGAGAGCCTGTAAGAGTATTATTTCACCTACCTTGCAAGACGAATACTGCTGTTTCCAAATGAAACAAGCAAGTAAAAAATTGCACTGAGCATTTGGTGATCACTATATTTCTGCCGGCTTATTTTACTTTTATAGTTTAGGGTCAACTCTTGAAGAGTCAGCTACCATAACTTGCAGCAAAGCCACAGGAACTGGTACTGGTGGCTTTGTGTGTGTTAGTAGCTGGGGTGAAAGTAATTAATTTTAGGCCTATTATCAATTTATCGTGTTACACTTAGCATGTGCGTGGGATCCAGGAATCTGAGCTCTGCTTATGGGCCTGCTTTGATCTGTTCATTCTTCCCATATAATATTACTGGATTAGCTGTAAATATCAATGCCTACTTTTCTAGCCAGACAAAGTAACGGCTCAGGTGTGCCTCAGCATTCGCAGCTGGACACTTACATCATTCAATTTTCAACAGAAAAGAACAGTGAAAATTATAGATCCTTACTGAAGAGAAAAAGATTGATCAGTTTATTGCATTCTTAACTTTTGTAGATTTAAATATAATCTCTTTGGGACAGGCGCAATGAGATCTTATCTTATTGGAAATTTTTACATAAAAGAAGACAGTAGTAAATGCATAACTCTTTATTTGAGAAAATAGAATTTGAGGGCAAATTAAAAAAAAATATATCTCTGAGGTATCTCCACATTTATATGATTTGAGTTGCCATAATATTCTTCCTTTTCTCTTTCTCTCTCTTTTTCTCATGCTTCCTGATTTACCAAAGCTGTCACCAGGTAAATTGTTCTCAACATTACAGTCAGTTGACTGAGCTCAGCATGGGGTAGGATGGATTTTCCACAGTAAGTTTCTGAGTTGTATTAAACTTTTTCTCTGACAGTACTAGGAAAGTCCCACTGTTGTCAAATTTCACACTAATGTTATTAACATTAATAAATGACAGATTCGTGGAAAACCTACAACTTTGAAAAATCAGACTCAACTGGTTAATAGAAAGTGGGAAACAATATTTAAATAAAGGTGAGCTAAAAGTTAACTGTATTGAGAACAGCTTTTGCAAGCTCACATGTACCTATAGAGCCGTCTAATAACGTGGTACCTGATTTTCAGGATGTTACATGATTCCATTCTAGCTTTACAGTTCATGTTAAAAATTACTAGTATAACCACTCGGATTTTTTCAGCTATAATATAATTAGCAATGTGGAATAAAATTATGGTAGTGGTGTGACAAATTTCTGAAACAGGTTGCAGTGTGGTGTATTAAAACATCTCCATGAGGCATTATGTCCTTTTCATTAAGCAGCAGAACAAAGCAGCTATCATGGAATATACATTGTTTATATGGCAATGTTCTTCCACTTCTTTAAAAAGATCTAATGAAGGCTGAAAATTCACAATGATTTAATTACATTTTAAATGCACCAAGAAGCTTTAATGGAAAGTTTTAAGCATCTTAATTATGCTATCAATATTACCTAACACAGAGAGAAATGGAAAACCTACTAGGCAGTAAGTAATTTAATTGGCTGAAATACATGTGAAATATTTAAGTATTATCTGGTTTCACTTCCAGGTTCTAACAAGTAACCTTATAAATGATCATCTTAAGACTCTCTATAGCAACACATATTTTTATATTTACAGAAAAATTCCCAGCTGAGAACACAAACTCACTGAACAATGTACCAGTGTCAGAATAATTATCAAGACACTGGAGTCCAAGCTGTAAAGCCTATGAGCACTGGGTAAACTGTTAGGTATTTTTATTTTTCCACTAGTCTGTATATGAGATAATAACTATTCTTGCTTTTCCTCTGCTACTTTCCTGAAGGCCTTGTGTTTTCCTTTCTAGTCTTTGGTCATCACTTTTTTCTGTTCCTTTATATTTCTTCCTGGTTACTTTCTTTGGGGCAAGAAACGTTTATTTTCCATCCAAAGTAATCAAATTTCAGAAGCATCAGTAATACAATGACTGGTTTCATAATTAATGTACTAGCAAAGTGACAGGAAAAAATAGAGGAACATGGGAAAAATATCAATGAGATAAGTGTCGCAAAGTTTCATCTGCCAGAAGCACATGGCTCATCACTGCTGCAGATGCAGGTCATTCATTAATGGTGTGATTTTGGGATCATCAAGAAAACAAAACCAAAGGTAGCATGATCAGGACAGTAGTCAACCAAAATGGGTGACTTTCACCAGTTTGGGATCATACAGGGAAATGGACTGACTGAAAGTCCAAACGGTTGCCGGGAAACTTAACAGGACAGTTCACACCACGGGTGAAGCTGTGCCCTTCAAAAGAAGGCCTAGCTTCTACCAGATGTTTTAAATGTCAAAAGGTAAGAATGCCTACAGGGAAGATGAGGGGGCCATTTTTGGGTGGAGACTAATATTCCTTGCTGACTTACACATTTAACAATTCTCCCCATTATAGGTGAGCCAGGGACACTCTGGAGCTCTCAGTGTGCCAGGTGTGGGCAGAAAGACGTCAACAGCCCACGTCTGGGAATGGTAGCTCCACTCCTGCACTTCCCTTGTCAACAATGTCCCCCCTTTCTTCCGTTTAGTCATTGGACTTGCAGGTACATTGAATGGTCATTTCTAGGCACTCCTAGGACAATTCTCCTGTATTAAATGTAGTTGAAGTCTTTTTGCCAAAGAAATTTTGAAAAGCCCCTGCCAGCCAACAGTGATGTCAACCTACTACATTCCTTGTCCTGTGAAATCAGCATTTTCATCTACTTTTACCTTGAAAGGTGGGGCAGAATTTGGAAACAAGAGTTTATATTCAAAGTTTGCTGGAACAGGAGATGCAGCGCATCTGCAAAACCCTGCACTTGTACACACCCGCCAGGTGCAAACAAGAACTTGTATGAGCAAGTTTCAGATGTTTACCAATATTTGCCAGTTCAGTGCTCTTAGCTATGTGGCAATGCAAAACCACCCTTGATGCTGAGTTCAAAAATACTGGTGTATACTTAAGGTTTTATTTTTAATTTGCATAACCTTTTTTTGAACACAAAATAGGAACAGATGTACCCCTAGAACGTTTCTGCAAGTGCTCATAAACAGAGCACTAGTAAGTTCTCTCAGCTCTTCTGCCAGTGACATACTGGTTTTCGTCATTTTCCATTTCTGTTTGTTTGTTTGTTTTGGTTGTGTCCAAAGGCACTCTGATTTCCAGATGATGATTTATGTAGTATTCCATGTATCTAATAAATAGCTAGATTTGCGGAATGTATTAAGGATGTAATCAGCTTGGTATTTGGATTACATTTCTATCCAGTTCCCATTATAATCAGGATAAAGATTCCCTCTGATTTCAATGAGAGTTGGATTTGACCAGGAGCACTTTATTTTTTAAAGCAATGTTAAGTGCTGCTGTTCACTGACATTGTTTCCCAGACACCAGCGATTGTTCACTGACCCAGATGTGAACTTGTATTTTTTTTTTCTGTCTCTGTTTATAGACACCCTTTCTCTGTTGTGCTTATCTACCCTAGTCACAGAGACCTGTTCAGCTTGCTGAGAAGTTGTGATGGACCAAATTAGAAAGCCTGCAAAAGAATGTTTACAGCTGAGTATGTCAAAACCAGTACTAAAAAAGGCACAAAAATAATATTTACATAGATCAGGGACCTCTATTTTACTGCTCCTCCTGTGCCTTTACTCAGCTTCAGGAAAGAAGATTAGTACTTGGAAGGGGGGGGAGGGGAAGCAGCTCACTTAGTAATCCCTAGACACTGGAATGGAAAGCCATTCTCTGCAGCTCAGTACTTCAACCTGACAAGGCAATGCAATAAGTTTCACAAAATTCAGGGTCTTTTCCAAATGCCTGCCCGTACTTGGTTCACTCTTGCAGGACTCACAGCCCCTTTTTTCCCTAGCGAAACAAAAAAACAAAAAAAAAAACAGAGAAAGAGAAATATTCCTATCAGTAGTCTACTTCAGACTTAATGATCATTATTAGAATTAAGAATGACTTTTAATAGCACAGCATTTTTGGCCACAGTTGGGTTCTACACAAACTTGTTCTTATTCACGTAAACACTGTTAATGTGTCACAGCAAGGTTGTGTGACGTTTCAGACTTTTAGTGTTAGTTATGTTTGCAACAGGGTTCCAATGCTAAAAAAAGTTCTGTGTACGATGATCTTAAAGACTTGCTGATAGCAGTAGAGTTACTTTGCATGTGGAAATGAGCACATGATTTTTCTTCTCTATTATTCATTGTACGTGTGTTCAGAATAATTAGGGACAAATAGCCTACAGGTCTCAGGAAATATTAAAGTTCAGAGACCAAAGAAGCCTTCCCCTTTCTTTTGTTCACCTTGCAACTATTTTTAAGTGGTCTATGAGCTTTCTAACTAAATTAAAATTACAGAAAAGTCAGAGCTCACTACCAAATAAGTAGTTTACAGTCAAAATTTGGCACAAGATGTACATTTTATCAGGAATAAGATAATAGAGAAGTTAAAAAATTATTTACTCTCCAGTGACAGAGGAAATGATATCAGCTTTGAGATCTGTTTTGTTTTCAAAAAACTATAAAACTGATTATCATTGTGGTCAAAACCAGAGAGTTCTCTTGAATTTTTGGTGGGTGTTCTTCAACTATATACATTTTTCTATGACATAAGGGACCCAGAAACAGCCTCAGTGTGGGGGATCTTCTACATCCTCCATCACTGCCTCTGGGGTAGTAGTGTAAATCAAATCATTCAAGAGTTTCATGGCAAAAATGTGGGTGAATATTTAGGGTTGTTTGTTTGGTTTTTGTTTGGGTTTTTTTTGTCTATTAGTCTTTAGACCAGATCAGTACACACCTACTCCATTATTCTCCCTAAAATATATTACGGTACTATTCTGTGACTGTGCCCTATGCTGGTTCTATGAAATGACTACACTTAACCAAAATATATTTTGCGGACAGACATATTTTAAAACATGGTTGAGCATACAATTGAACTGACACATTTGAGTAGTAGTCTTGAATAGGAGCAAGGAGCTGAGTAGAGGTGAAGAGTGAGATAACACATCCTCTTAAATCTGATCTGCCTTTACATCACTGCTTTTTTTGCAAATATCAAATCACACCTGTACTGGTAGCTGATGTATGTGACTGACTTGGAAACCTAAAAACTGAAAAATGTGAAAATAAACCTGGTCATTATCCTGGTGCCCTCACTGATGCAGAAACCTGTGTATTAAGGAACTGCAAGCTTGAAGGTACATAACAGCTTGTGAATGTCACTGACTTGTGTCCCACATGCATTCCATTTTCCGTATACTGGTATTTAAAAATGTAAATATCAAGATAAAAGACTTCAAGAAAATATTTGAGGGAAAAATGTCTAAAACAATTATAATAAATTTTGCCATGAAGTGCAGCAGACTGAACAGTTTTCAATGAGAATGTCAGTGGATTCTTTGCTGAAGTACTCAATGGCTGACCAGTATTTACCTCTGTAGTTGGTTTATTGATAACAGCACATTAATATCTGACTGATTTGGCCTGCTTTTGTGCTGAATTGATTATACTTATTGTCTCCTTCTTCCACCTTTTTGTGATGCTTGAACCGATCTACTGCCTGGCAAATACAGGAATATTCAGCTCACATCACTGTCCAGACTGTGGAGAGAGGGACAACTTA
This sequence comes from Charadrius vociferus, assembly GCF_000708025.1. NCBI lineage: Eukaryota > Metazoa > Chordata > Aves > Charadriiformes > Charadriidae > Charadrius > Charadrius vociferus. The sequence continues at coordinate 3,159,210 of NW_009661372.1, read as the reverse complement.
GCAAGTTATAGTACTCTATTTTCATGCTCAGTAAATTAATTGCAGAGAGAGCCCTCACAGTTTCACATCACAGCCATTAAAGCTCCAATGGATGGTGTTTCTCTTTTTATATAGCATATAGCATTTTAATACATGGGAGTCACATTTCCCTTGTCTGTCTTGTCACTGGTTTAGGATTCTGTTTGTTGAAAGGTCAGTCACTGACCGCAGAAAGTACCTTTCCCCTCTGCTGGAAAGTAGACAGATGATTTTACTGCAGAACATCCCCTTTGCCCATCAGATATGTATTAACACACCTCTAGGCACTTACTGCATGAAATGCAAAATTTGAAATGACACAGAGCTATCTGGAAGGTCTTTTAGGCAGAAAAATGTAATCACAGATTTCCATAGCAACTTTCTTGCACAAAGGCTATTCCATATGTGAAAGTATTGTCTTTAAAGAATAGGCAGGTTTACATTATATTTAGACTAGGACAAAGATAAATGCACCGGAGACACAGCATAGCCTCTTGGAAATTGTTTCTGTGTAGGCAAGAGGAGAATGTCACACGGTGTTGTGCAACTGGACATAGGCTGTGCTCTCTGCTATGGAGAAAATTGATTGCAGTCTTCTGAGTACATTTACAACAACATTTGCTGGCAAAACCATTAATCTGATTGTACTTACTGACTATTGTGCAAACAACCTCTGCAACGTCTGCAAATAACACGCATCTTATTAAATTATTGTGCTGTAAGAAATACTGTTAAAAGCAAATTTTAATGTTTATTTCTTAGCAGCTCTGAGGGAGCTCTCGCAATCATATTGCTTCTTCACAGGAGCTAGATGGTTTGAATGAAACACTCAGAGAGGTTTTGCAGCTGTGAAAGATAGGTTACTGAGTTTAAACGGTCCAGCGCAATCATTAGAATTCCTGAAAATGTCCACAAGTCATTGCACACAGATATTTTCAGATTAGCCCTTGAATACAGGAGGATTGGCAACGAAGAAAAGAAAAGGATATGAAAAGACTGCCAGGCAGCCTTTCTCTGTGACAATAGCGGACCCAATTCTGGAGCTGCTAACTACTTTTTACTGCTATTTAGCATTTACGGCTTCAAAAGAAATAAACAGCACGTACTAAGGAAAGCAAACCAATGTTGCATTCATGACCTTACACCAAACATCCTTCATACTCAAGCTCGACTGACTGGCATGCAGATTTGTTTCATAAACAAAAAGTAGTGTTTTCTCTCTAAACAATTCATTGTGAGCAATTTGTCATTGCAAACAGCTTCTGGCAGTTGACCAATTCCTTTCAAAGAATCCTTTTTTAAACCAACTGGCCATTAAAATCTTGCCTTCCAACAATGGCACTGATTCATTCCTAATGAATAATTTGCCTGGATTACTGTATTTGCTGGATGAGATGGAATGAAGCTTGCATGTCATAAGCAAAATTGTTAACACTAAGTTGTCATTTAATTGTCTTTCTCCTCATCTAAATAATCCTGGGTCATTTTTAATTCTCTTTTTCATAGACAGCATCTGAACCCATAGCATTTTATACGGCCAGAGCAATCTGTTTGACTACAGCTGTTGATTAGGCCTTACATACACATACTTCAGTAGGTCATTATTTTCCTTTATCACATAAAAAAAAGCCTAGTCCACAGTAAAAATGTTCACAGTAGCAGAGAATAATTAAGATTTAAATATACCACAAAGATAAAGAAAGAACATGTAAGCATCATGATAAATGTAACATCATGGATGTTTGAAAACAGGCAAATGGAGATTAAGAGTCTACTCAATTCATATTTGAACAATGTGGAACTACTAACTTCTCATTTGGAAGAATATAAATATTCATATTTATACTACAATCTTTAAAATGTTAAAATACTTTTTATATTGCTTTCTTTTACTTTTTTTCCTCCCTTTCAATCAGCAGACTTTTTTTTCTTCATTGATCTCAAAGGTTGTTAATAGATGTTAGGTATGTTGAGTCAAATCAATTGATATTGGCTGTATGTGTCACCCACCTCTAAAAAAGAGAATATTAAAATTAAGATGTTGAATTGAGAAGTGGAACTCCTGAAATCCAATTCATATTGTCATGATGATCAATTTCTTTTCAGCTTCTTGTGTCTTCTGTGATCTGGAAGAAGCCACTCCTGCACAGTGTGACTCCATTTTTTTTGCCTGAAAAATGAAGACACTAATCTTTCTGGTCTCCTAGGTGCTGTCTGACACTAACCTCATTGGTGTCTATGAAGGCTGTAGGTAATGGAGATGAGAGCAACAGAAAAACCTGTAAATAAGATAAAACAAAATATGTGAAGAAGGAATTGATTTTAACCAGAGCTGGTAATATTTCTTGTCAATACTGACATATTAGTTTCATTTTACATTATTTCTAGCTGTTTTAGTTAAGCCAAAAAAGTATAGCCTCTCAAAGAGTGTTTAAGAGGTCTTATTTATTGGACTATAACCAGGCTCCAGTGGCTATGTAGAAGGAGAGTTACAAAGTGTTATTCCTTGAACCAGCTATGGTCTGTTTTCATAAGGGACTTGCCTGGCTTTAATTTGGGGAAGTGCTGACGGGATTTCTCCTACCATTCTTGTTTAATGGAAACTAAACTGATAAGCGATGCTGTAAGCTTCCCTAAACAGACAAAAAATGAGTCTCTTTCTGTGTCAGCCTTCTAGAGTATAGAGTCAAGAATATAAACATCAGAACTAGTAGATGACAGTAGAGAGGATGGTGTCATTGGATAAAGAATAAAAAAGGAAGGCAAACAGAATATTAATGTACTAATGGATGACTGCACAGTTCCTAGATGACATCATCTAGCTTTTGATGCCTCAAATGCCACTTTTGTGAGTAAGTGTGAACAATGAATACTTCAGAAAATGTGCTTTCCTTCAGCGTTCAGTGTTGACAGTTCATGCTGTTGGAAAATCCATTTATTAATGAAGTGTCTTACATGTCATAAGAAGTCCAAATAACAGCTAAAACCTATATGAGTAGCCCATAAATAAATAATTTGGAGATTGCATGAAATTTGGTTCAGTTCACTTCAGCGCAGTCCAGTAGCTAGGCTGCTCTTTCCTAGTATTTCTGTGGACCTTATATGCCAATACATACTACATCCCCAAGAATGTCCTGAAGTACCCAGAAAAAAAAAGCTGCAGCACAAATACATAGAATCTGTTGAATTTGTGGACTTGAGAATACCATTCTGCCACAAAATACATTCAATCTTTAAATCATACTAATAGTGTGGGTTACTAACTTCTCTCGCCAGTGCAAGCAAAACTGTGATGTCCTGGAACACTGCAGGGTATTCAAGATGTAGTTGGAAACAACTTAGAGGCACCATCTTCTTTACCATCACCCACTTGACAGTGCTATTCAGAAGAATAAGTTATTGACTGAGCTATTTTTTCCCAATACTAATGTGTAAGTTGACGTCTGTACTGGGTTTGGCTGGGATGGAGTTAACTTTCTTCATCACAGTCACGTGGTGCTGTGTTTCAGATTTGTGGGGGAAAAAAAAAAAAAATGTTGATAACCCCAATGTTTTGGCTATTGCTGAGTAGTGCTTGCATAGTGTCAAGGCCTCCTCTGTCTCTCTGTCTGCCCCAGAGAGTAGGTTGAGAGTGAGCAGGAGGCTGGGAGGGGACACAGATGGGACAGCTGACCCCAACTGACCAAAGGAATATTCCATACCATATAATGCTATGCTCAGCAATAAAACTGGAGAGTGGGGTGGATGGTTCCCAAAGTAGCCGTTGCTCAGAGACTGGCTGGGCATCATTCTCCTGGTGGGAGGTAGTGAGTGATTGCCTTTGCATCACTTGGTGGTTGTTTTTTTTTTTTTCTTTTCTTGCCTTCATTTGTTAAAAGGTCTTTATCTTGGCCCAAGAGTTTTTCCCACTTTTGTCCTTCTGATTCTCTCCCCCATCCAGTTGGGTGGAAAATGAGTCAGCAACTGGGTGGGGACACACCTGCCAGCCACAGTCAACCTACCACAATGCAGAAGCCAAGTGTACAGGGAGTACAATGAAGCCAGAGAGGACAATCCATCATGTGCAAGCCATAGTTATGCAAAGGAACAAGAATGTATAAGTGTGCAAAAACATGCCAGTTTCAGATTCGCCCATGAAAAGTCTTATTTGCACATCTGTTTGCATTTTGCAGATATTATTTATTGTATGTCTCATGGAATACACTGTGAATTACTCAACTGCTTGGGAAGGTTTCTACTTTGCCATTCACTGAATTTTATTATTCTGTGAACATTAAATATTCTGGGACAAGACCAGATGGAATGTGATGATTTCTGTGTCATCAGTTCTACTTTCTTGTTATCATTTTCATAAATCAATGGAGGACTTGCTTGAAAACAGTAGATTTTTTCCTCTTGCTTTTTCCATGGGCTTTCCAGAATTTCACTGTGCTGACAAGTAGCAATCTCTTTAATTCCAGCATAAATGTATTTGTGAATAGCATATACCACACTGTTGATGTGTCTAAACATCCTTCACTTTATCTTTCTTATGTGTGATCAGCAATCTGGAATACATATTATACCCACCATGGGTCCAAATCCAACTTGGATCTAATAGTAGTATCTCTTCCTAAAACTGGAATCACTGGGCAAAGGAGGGGGCCACCAGGAGCAGACACATCATTAAATGTGTCCTCACTGAGTGAGCTCAGACCACCAGCCTGATAATATCATCCTCCTGGCCTGAGCCAACCTGAAACTCCTGCTTTTGCATGACTGTCACACGTGATCTAGGTTTATGGAGGGTCCTTAGAGTTTGTTCAAGTCTGTTTCTTCATCAGACAGGCTGCCACTGACCTGCTTCAGAATAGAACAGTAGAGGCAGTAAGGGCACAGCCAGATGGGACCATAAGGTGTGTGCTTTGTGCTGCTGAAGGTCTGCTTCTGCACAGGTCCACTGAGGGTGCATGGCACCCTACTCCATCACAGCTCAGAGTTGCAACTCTTGGTCACTATCAGTCTTACGTAGCTTTGAACTAGAGATCTCCCCTTGTGGAGAAATATCCACCTCTCTTTCATTGTCCATTCCCTTGTCTGTGTTTTACAACACCAGAAGTCAACTTTACAGCTTTGTTTATGTACTTTTAAAGAAAAAAAATGCTGCTATACGTGAAGGCTAAAGTGCCTGAGATAATTGCAGCTGCTGTAATTTTCACACTTTCCTTGTATTGAAAGCTAACAAGGTAACAAGAATTTTGAGGGCTAATGGGGTGGAGATAACGTCAAACCCAAAGTTAATGTAGTATTTCTTTGTTCTTGTTGTCTCCTTTGTTAACCGTTACTATGGCATGGTCCAGAGTACCTGAAAAGAATTATATTCTCACTGCCAAATACTATAGCAGTAACGAACAAACATTAGACAGTATGGAAATGGAAAATGATCATCTAACAATTTCTCTT
>NW_009661372.1:3140769-3153730 GCF_000708025.1 Charadrius vociferus | reverse complement strand
CATTACTCCATGGCCAGGGTGCATGGGGGTATGAGCACTTAAGACAATGACCTGTGTACCCATTTAATGTCCTGACATTTAGATCATACACTTTTTAGGTTGAGTTATCATGAGGTTTGGATTTGCAAAGCCGTTGCAGTGTTTTTCTTGGCCAAAACTCTCCTTTGTCATCTTTCATCTGTCTGCTTAGAACATTTGTCTAATAAGATATAGCTACTCTGCATGCATGGTGAGTTCCTCGCTATGCCAGCCTTGGCAGGATTTTTTTTTTTTTTTTTTTTTTTTTTTTTTTATTCTTTTTCCTCTTGCCCTTTTTTTTTCCTGCAGTTCACAAGTTCTGAGCAGTGTCCCACATCGCCTGCTACAGTCCTAGCTGGCTCCGTCCCATTTCCCTCTCCTGATTTGGACTGTAACTACATTTGCCTAGGAACCATACTTAACTGGTTTGCCATACCACATAGTTTGTAAACTACAGGTTGGACAACTCTGGCATCATTTTTGACATGACACACACATCATTATTCTCATTTCCTCGGTGAGATGTGGATCCTTGACTTGTCTGGGAATGTAAATTAAATACAACCAGTATTATTTCATGTACCTTTCATTTTGCAGGCTTGATCCTTGATACATGGGTGTACCTGTACCACAGGTACTATATTTTTCCTCGTGTCCATAATCCTTTCTAGCAATTCCACAAGATATCTGTAATAGAACTGTCAATCAAAAAGAAGCCAGAGGAAAACGCTGTCTCAAAGTACAAGGTGGCCTTGGCACACTTTCAACAGTGCTAATTCTTAGACCGAATGGCAACTGCAAAGCCGCTGAGCTGGCAACAGGGCTCACCACGAAGTCAGTTGCCATCACTAAAACATGCTATCTACAGTCTCATAGCTAGGTCCTGAGAAAAACATAAGAGTTAGAACTTCTCAGATCGAGCGACACTAATGTATCAAGGATCTTGTTTAAACTTCAGGTGCAAACTCTCAATTTAGAATGTGCGTTTAAAATTCTATCTTTATGCTTAAGTAGTCTCAAAATCTTTTTCACTGAAGTCAACAAAATCTACTGTATGACCTAACCAGTTGAGAGCATTCAATCACAGAACAATTGCACAGAAATTTCACCAGAATGAACACATGCAAAGAAGTCTTGATGCATTTGTTCTACTTTTCCATTCTGATATATTCCTAAAATTAAAGGCCTTATGATTAAATAAACATCATGTCTGTGAATATGGATATGGATGCATAAATTATATATCATGTGTCTACATACATATACACACATATACATATGCATACCCATACCTATGCACATATATGTAATTTATATGCATAAAAGATATATAGCTTCTTTCTGTTATCCAGATAGCTATCCTGTATGTAACACAATACTCCCAGAAAGAGACTACAAGAATCAGTTCTCTAAAAAAATAAATAGTATGAAATATTGATTATTTCCTCATGAAATCCAGGAATCATTTCTTCCCTTTTTTCTTGAGAGTAGGAGCTCTATGCATTTGTATATGATGTAGAGCTCTTACTTGTATCTACCTTTACTTCTAATGTTATTTCAAAGATAGAAAATATGCACTTTTATTCACATTTATGCAATGTCATTGAAGGTGACAGTTTACTTGAAAGTTAAGGAGAATAGAAAACATTTTGTAAGCACAATTCCTTTCAATGTAGAATGCACTTATAACTTTTATATCCAAACACAGTCAACTGACAATTCACAAGCAATTAGTAATAAAAGCTGATTATCATACCATTTGCATCATGTCTCTGTATGTTTTGAATCTCCTAACTTCTTTCAGTAAGATCAGTCTTTGGGGCTAATCTCTCCCGCGTGAGTAATGCTAGAAGATTGCCTTCACTACAGAGCAAAAGAGAAATTGTTTAAGTAAAGGTAGAGACTGCGTAAATCATAAACCACTTTCTCAGATAAAGGCCATTAGGTAACTCTGTGTACAAATTTGACACTTTGTTTCCTTGCCTTTGACAGACGTTTAGAAAGGCTTAAATGTACAAGATCTGACTAAAGCTTTCAAAAATTCATCACGGAATATTTGTTAACCTTGTTCTCTGTGATAGCTGCAGAACAAAGATAATACTCTTCAAATGGAGACAAATTACTATCTTTCAAAAGATTATCACCGGTCCTAATCGAGTTTGCTCCTACAGCTGAACAGTCAGTGACCTTGTTACTTGCACAACAAACAGATCTGCTACTTTACATTTACAGGAAGTAGGTTTAGCCTCACCAGCCCACTGAGAACAGCTCCATGGGTTTGTTATGGTTCCAACTTCCATAGATAAATCAGGCAATTCAGCTGGCTGAAGGGTAATTTCTGAATTATTTAAATACTATAATTTGTGTGACTTCGGTAAATTTCAAATGGAGCTTGTGTATACTGATGGGCCGTCGGATAGATATGCTGAATCCTCAGCAGATGTAAAACAGTGTGGAACCGGAGATTTCCGGGATGCCATACCACACCTACTCCTGCTCCAGCTGAGAGGCTGCCCTTTCCTTCAGCAAGAAAGGGGATCTGAACAGATAGTGAGGGATCTTCCCATGTAGCAATGTGCCTTTCCAAAGGCCTTTTTTTGCTTTTGTTTTATTTCAGCTAGGAGTGCTCCTACACCTCCTTATTTGACATAAACATTTCAGCACCTATTCTTTCGTATTATAACATGTAGGGCTGGCAGGAACTGCACTGCAGGGAATTGGCACTCGAGCCAGTTATGCCCTGGCTCTCTTTCTTTTCAGAGGTGTTGGGGTGGAGATTAGATTGTTATTAATTATCTCCTAATGGCATTAAATCCTGCACTGTATGGAGTTTGGGACTGCCAGTGCCAGCCCAAGTTCAGTGGAATCAGATTAAACATCTTACAACATGACCTTTATTGGAATCGGCACCTATTGATGTTGCACAATGGCACAGCATGGTAACAGATGAAACTGGGGTGAAAGAACGGCTCCTTCTTCTCTGAAGCAGCCTGTGCACTGCTGGGCAAAGCTGCATGAGCACAGTTCAGAGTCAGTCCTGACGTGAAAGTGAAGCCAAGGCCACTCTAAGATAAAGCATTTGGCATTACAGCAGGTCTATACATTGTAGCTATGAAACTTTCTATGCTTTCTTCTCCTGCCTTTTTTAGTTTAATAGCTATTGGGTTTACTGAGTATCTTTTTTCATACCTTTTGGGGAAAAAAAAAAAAAGGTCCATTGTGGATGTTGCTGAGTGCTTCACTGCGTCAATGGGAATGGAGGTCACCCAGCACCACAGAGCATCAGACCATTAGCAATAACATCCTCAGAAGTGGGGGGGGAAAAAAAAAAAAGCTCTTTATCTCACATTTATCAAAATTGCAGCCATGGAAATAGTAGCATTTTGCCCTCACTGTGGAATTTGGAAAAAGTTTGAAGGGCAATAATAATAATAAAAAATAACTACTGTCACATAGCCTGAAGACAAACCTTCATAGAAAACTGCCAAATGATATTTTGTGTGTTTGATGTTCCTCTGCCCCCTTATATGTTTGATCAGTCTCCCCTTTCTCCTGGTTTCTTCTGTTTTTGTGATCGCTGAACTGTCCCTGCAACTGTTCCTTACACACTTCTACAGAAGGCTTTGGATAAAAGAAATAAAAAATCCTTTGAGGCCCTTCACTCATTTACTCACCCTACTGCTGCATGAGTTGATTATCCCAGGAAATGGTTAATGGTGCTAAGTGTTTTTATATACTACAGCAAACCCCAGGATTTGACTGTTGCTTTTGTAAGTGAGCTCATGTGATTTTATTTTCTTATGGGAGAGGAAAGAGGCTGTTTTAATCATATGGCCATGAACTGAGCTTCATTTTCTAACAAAACAGCACATGAAACTTCCTTCACAAAAGCAACAGTAAAACCTTAGATCCAGAGGGGTTTTTTTTGTGGGTTTGACACAATTATTTTGCATAACCTCAAAATAATGCTTACAAGGCACAAATATGACAAAGCTAAGCAGATTCTAGTAATTATCTTTTTTTAGCTATGCCTTTGGGTCAGCTGAGCTCTGCTTTATGGAGAGATAGTTGTGAATTATCTCTGCATCCTCCTTCCTTTGCTTGATCTGTAAAACAGCCCAGGGCCCTTGGCAGGACTGCTGTACTTATGGAGGTCGCTGTTGCTTGACTTCTTCTGATTTGTAATTACAATAAAGCCCCACTAAGTTTTCTGGGTCCAAGGATTAGACTGGATTGCACGGCACACATGCAGGCACAACAGCTTCGTGCCGTCAAGGTAGATGGAGACATAGCATCAGTCACAGGACTCCTTGTTCCACTGCCTTCCCAGAGCTCACAGTCCTACTCCCCCGGGGAGAAGTCACTCACCTAAAAAACTCCTCCTCACAAACCTCAGGTTGAGTGGTCCACAACTAGCCACCCTTTTACTTACTCTTCCAGGCCAGTGTCGATTCTCTGACATGCTACTTGAGGACTACAAAGCCGTCTTAACACAGGCTTTTTAACTCATCTTTGCTGTAGATTTTGGCTAGCAGATGCAGTCTGGTGAGGCATGTTGACACTCACATATGCCTGTGCAAACAGGAACTTGCAGACTGGCTAGTTAGGCTTATGAACGCAGATTTTGCATGTATGTGCAGGTGTGTACATACATTTGGTGTGCATCCAAATCAGCTGCTCTGCTTGTTCTTTTAGATTTATACACAAAGGTTTTGAGGAACTATTATGATTATTTCACAGAGTAAAACAGCTGAGCTTTTTCAGTTTTGAACTGAAACCATCAGTAGGAGTCATGGAGGGAGACCCCCCATTAACAGAGTTGGTGGAGAAGAAAGCTTTGTTTTCTTTGCAGAGACAACTCTGAGAACTTCATCAGAACACCTCTGGGCATCATGATTGCATGCTATTGCAAACTAGTGGATAAATTATCAAAGGCAGCCAAAAGAAATTGTGAAATCTTGTGTAGCGCTGGCGCTTTTATTATGTTGCATGTTTATTGCTTCTAACACCTGAGCGTCTGCGGATTTCCAGCCAATTCATTCTCTTAATCAGTAACAATAACCATTCTGTTGCTCTGCATTCCCATACTATATATTCCTTGAAATGGTGGAGACTCGAGATGTTTTTGCTCTCCCTCACTCTTTTCCTGTGACTTATTCTACCTTTGTAGTTTTATACGAAAGACTTACTAAAGGAAAGTGTTATGGAGTTGGCCATATGCAGGGGGGGCGGGACCCAGTGCTCTGCTGTTGCCTGTAATCACAAGGGAGCAGGTGGTGGCCCAGGTTTCATGTTTCTGCCACTTTCTGGACAAGAACTTCTACCACCAAATACAGGCTGAGCACTCTGATTGTTTTAAAGAGTCAGAAATACATTGCATATGTAAGTGCATATGTTCAGTGAAAAAGACCAAGGATGTGAATTTGATATTTGCAGGTGGGGAGTTAGGCAATTGTCAAGAGACAACTAGACGTACCAAGACTGATTCACTCTCAGCTATGGTAACTCAGGAACAGATTAGGCAAGCTACTGCATGTAAGGTTTTTCTGCATGATTACACATTTGACCTTTCAAATTCAAGCCTGAAATGTCAGTGATCACCATTTTTGTTTGTTATACAACTGTAGCTGTGTAACTGTTTTTACTACTACTATTTGTTTTTATTATTACTCTGTGGTTAACCTCAGGACTCTAGAGGAACTGTTGCTTGCTGTATCGCACATGTGAATTTTGCTTATCGTACATATTTTTCCTTTTGCATGACTGAAAAATAAGGCACAGTGAATCTGTTGCAAGTGGCCACAGTTAAGAAAGAGCCTGTGACTCCACAGAGTTGTTTGTTCACAGAACAGCCAAGACAAAAACAGTTTGCAGAACTTTTTCTTGTGCATGTTTTGGGAAGCATTCTTGAAGCCTGGACTGTAATCTGTCTCATGGAGAGTGCTTGTTTGCCTGTTTACTTGTTTGTTTGGTTGTTGTTTTGGCTTCCTTCTTTGCCGGTCCCTCCATCTGTTCATCTCTTTTCCTTACTGTGCTTCCTTAGCTATGTATGCAGGAAACATCGCCCCTTCTTGTTTTCCCCATTGATCCTTTCACACCAGGACATCTGGACAATGTTAGTTTGTGTCTAGCGTTTAAATGGTTGAATTAATAAGGAGCTGGAACTTGAGGGGAGTTGTACAGAATTCTTATAGGTCATAACCTGAATTTGGATAATATTGGATGATACCAAAGTCTGTTGTCACAAGCTATTTTAGGCCTTTCATGGTGCTTTCAAAAGCATTCCATACAAAATATAATTCTCTCACTAAATTTGTGGCAAAAATTGAACCTTTTTTCCACAGCTTTCCTCTTCAAGATTTCACCCAAAAAGCACCAAAAATAGAAAATGACCCTATTGTTATCCTCAAGGACAGGTCCTCACCTGCTAGAAACGTATCTAACAAGACACGATTTTCTGTGAAAACATACCTTCTACATTGCAAATGCAAACGGTAAATCATTCACCTAACCAGACAATAACATGACTGAAACCTCAATTTACATATATACCACGATAATTCCTGGTTTATTTTCATCATGAACAATTGATAGCAAATGCATAAATTGCATTTGGGATAGCCTGAATGGTTATATTATATAAAGCCTTGACATGCTTAATACAATTATTTATCCAATAGCAGTTGTTATTGGGAAATGATTAACAGTAGGGCTTTCTTTCTTCCACCAGCGTCTGCAGTGTTTACCTCTATCTGCATACTCTTTTAAAAGCTGCAGAAGATAACATCGTTCTTCTCATACCCAAGAGAACTTGTCTCCTACCTGTGTTCTGCAGTACCACATTAGAGTTGTTTTAGGAAGGTAACATACTTCCTAAATGAAATACACTTTTTCAGATCTATGACTACTACACGAAGATCAGCAGGTCAAATATTTTATCAGCAAAGTGACACCAGAAAACCAGTGGAATCTAATCCACCAAACCAGCAGAGCCTAAAGGCAGTATTCCCTATATGTCATGTTATAATTCTACCAAAAGTGCTTGAACCAGGGTGTTAGACTGCAGCAGGTGAGTACCTGTTTAAGTACCTGCTTCCTTGGGCAGAACCTATTTTTCTCTGCTAATTTGATAAGGAATGTAGAGAAAATAGCCTTCGAAGTGTACACACTTTAATTCAGGTGGTTTTCCAAATTTTATCACGACACTTCTGTTGCCACATTACTTAGGGCCAGACTTCCCAAACAGCTCTATCCACAGCAGACAACTTTAAGTTACCTGGGGTTTCTTGAGAGGGGTCTCTGAGTGGGTTGCATGGTATGCCTATGGAGGACTTGGTGGGAGTTAGGCACATCCCAACAGGGTGCAGAACAGCCAGCACATGGAGCACTGAAATTACCATCCTAGCAGGTCAACGGGTGCTGCAGCCTTGTTCTGAATCTCCAGGCTGAAATCTCCTCCTGCAGAAGGCTATATGAAATACACCCTTTGAGGATCATTCCTCTCTCTTTTAAATACATCCAGAAAGTATAAAACTTGCATAGAAAGTCATGTCGTCAGGTGCCTCTCCAGCCAGAGGGAAATAAAACCATCACCTGCCTCTTCCTTTTCCCCATCAAAATCACCAAATGATAGGGCATTAGGGGCCTGAGGCACTTGTGAGTCTTTTTGCTGAAGTTATTTTATTTCAAAGAAAATAATACAGGATTAGCAGGACCACAGGGAGCAGACTGTCTAAACTGTGCTGCTTCCTGCTTCAGGTGCTGTTCATATGAGCATGGAAAGGCCCAAAAATAGACATAATGCATCTTACTAATCTGATCATTCTTGTTATATTAGTCCACAAAGGCAGAGTTAGAAGACTGTAGGACTAGATGAGTACATGAAATACTAGCTTTAAAAAGGAGGAACATAAGCAGCAAAGTTAATTGCAAACTGATGAGGGTACCAGGGAGCATCATAAGACGTTTACCGACAAAGAAAGGATGACAAGACAAAAATAGAAAAGTGAAGGGAATACAGAAAAATAAAGTTGTAACAGGTCAAAAAGCTGAAAACAGTAAGAAAGGAGCTAAAGGGAACAGAAGAGCAATAAAAAGATTTATGAAAAATGATGAGGCCATTAGTGATTCCACTGTTAAAGCAGGATTGACTTTGTCTGATAAAACGAGGCTTACATCCATTTATTAAGCAAAAGAGCAAAAGTGGATCATAACCAAAATTATACCACCTACTCTATGGATAATGATTCAATTTTATCAAAAGTTACAAGAAAATTGTTGAAGGAAATTGAACAAATACCTTTCCACTCAATGATTGTTAAAACTCACCTGAAGGAATTATTCTGAAGTTCTTTTCCATGTCTTTGTGTCCCTTATATATCGAAAGGGGAGGAAAATTACAACTGCAGGTCCTTAGATTGAATAGTATCCATCATAGACTTAGCACACAAGACTGTCACGGAAGTCAGTAGGAGAGGATATCATGACATGAGCCTGAATTTCTAAATGAGGAGGCCGAGCTTCATTGCACATTGTTGGAAGTATTTTCAATTCTACTTTTCCTCATGAACAAAGCATAGGAAATTTGAAGATGGCAGATGCACTCAGTCATTAATTGCTGTTTCAACTGCCTGTTGTTCAAGATGTTTCAATAACAGCCTTGTAAGCAGCGACATGGAACAAAAACTCAATTCTGGATATTTTATTGCAAAAAAAAATGAAACAAATCAGCACAAAAAAAATATCTACTGCGTTATTTTTCATCTTGAGAATTGCTTTGAAGAACCACCGAGATTTTCTCCAGAGGATGTCTCCAGTAACAAAAAACCCCAAATATTTTAATTTATTTATATTTATATTTAGTAAAACAATAACAAAAATAACTAACTATTAAACCTTAAATATAGTAATAGCAAACTATGAAATACAAATAAACACTAAAATACATTAGATAAGTATTTATAATCAATTTTATCTTTGTGCCATTTATTCATCAGCTTAGGGATAAGGTGAATGTCCATTGTTTCTGAGAAAATCTTCCCTTTACGCTCCGGGAAGCTCAGGAGCCAATGGCGAGCAGGAGTCTCTTGCCTGACACCCAAGTCACACTTTTAAGAAGCCACGGTGAGAGGCACCCCTGGCCCTTGTACATAAAAATTTAGCTGAGATACTGCTCCTGGATTTTTTGTATCCTCCAAGACTCTGTTGATTCACTGATCCTGTTTCCAGTAAGTTAATGTCCTCTGTCCTGAACTATATTTCAGCTAACTGCACTTTATGGTGTAAGAAATGGGCCACCATTTATTCCTGTGGACTTCCTAATATCTCTAATAGCTCCCGCAGCATTTGTAACAATGTTGCATGCTATTTTTTGAGGGAAAAAACAATATATGGAAATCCATTTTTGAAAGGTCATAACTGTCTGTTAAGTTGGACGACACCACCAGAGAAAACTAATCGCAACTTTCCTTCATGCAACACTTGTGTATTAATTTATTTATATTTCATACTACTTTTCATGAAACAGCCTTTAGCTACTACAAATCTTACAATATATGCTGGGACACAATGTGCAGTTTTTCCCTATACACAATTTCTTCTAGGTTTACGTGACACTTGTCCTCAGCAGTTCTTCTCCAGCTTCTTCAGCCTGGAGGTAAGTGTCTCTTCTGTTACGACAAAGAAGCTGAAGACGTCAATATTGGAGATGTCCTCTAAACAGTAAAGCCCAACTTTTTTTTTTTCCTATTTTTTTTTTTAAGTGTCATTTCGTGCTGTAGGGAACAGCATGACCCCCCTAGACTGCTGGACCACCCTTGCTGGAGGGGCAACAAGCTTAGGTCTGCAGGTAGAAACAAGCAGCCGAGGACAGGTGGAGGGAAGAACTTCTCGAGCTTATTTCAGCATCAAAGAAAACATGCAATGTAATTAAAAGCTGTAGTACAGAGAGGTTACCCTGTCTTTTAGTTTCAGTGAGGAAAACACAAGGTGATGTGAAGCCATGACTTAACACACTGAAAAAAATGCTCTGACAGCAGAAGCTGGACCGTTTTCTGTCTTATTCTGTATGGTGTTGATGGCAGTTTGGCCACTGACAATATGCAGGAAAGATGGCAGAGAGAGATCAGTGTGAGCACATGCTGTTTATTATAGTGCTTCCGGAGGTGTGCTTTTAGAAGCTGCAGTTTTTTCTTTGTGATCAGAGGTAGCGAATTGCTTTGAATGACAACAGTGAGAACCAGAGCTGGTGACCGGCTGTGTCAAAGCAGATCTTGCTGGTAAATTGTGGAGATTGAGAGGTTGTTGGAAAGACATCACTGGAGATATAGGGATTGCTAACATGGAAATTCTAGGCAAATTTGTGGAGCCATTCTCAAGGGGGATTTTGAATCATAGCTGTTCTACAGGTTGTCACAGTCAGATAACGATCAACCTCAAAGGAATTCAGTTTGGTTTCAAGAGCAGTTTCGGGTGATAAAAGACCTGACTTTGGAGTAGTTTAGTCAACTGTTTCTACCTTGTCACAAGCTGTACATTCATGGCTCTTTGGGGCATGCTGCAAAGTATTTAGGTAGGTATTTAGGGAGTCTGCAAGTTTGTAAGAGATGGAGCTGAATATTATGGGTGACTTAGCTGATTTTTTATGGTGTGCTATTGTCAGGCCTCTTTTAGGGTTCTGTGAGAATCTGCTAACAGGAAAATGCATAATTGGCAATTTAATGATTAAAGATTTTTTACTGGGAAATGCTACATTTTCTGGTTAGGTATTAAATTTTAGAGGATTCCAAGAAGTCTGGCTAGGTACCAGAAAATAAAGTAAAATGAAATGAAATAAATAATTCCCATCAATAAGAGCTGAAGTTATGAAATGAGGGCAAGTCAGGATTGAAATGTTTAACATTGTTTAAAGAGCTCCATCACTAACTTTTCCCTTGACAGGCTTATTCCTTTAGCAAATATTTTTTTGAAATATTTCCTTCCATGTGGCATTACCATATGTTTCATATTGCATAATTTCCATAAACAGAGCACATACACACATTTTATAGACTATTGGTCTTTTTCCTGTTCTGAACAATGTTGATGAGAGTTTTTTCCCTGACTTTTATAGGAAGGAGTTTATTATTTTTTAACAGATCGAACTATATCATGTGCTGTTGGGGAGGTTTGTACTTTTCTAAGTTATTCCTTATACCGACTACGTAGACACTACGGAATAAACTAATACAGTTTCTTGTCTGGAGAAGCACATCCATCAGTGAGCTACCCCAAACCGTCATCTCAGTAAAGGAGCTCTAACCTGAGCTCTGCTACAGTTGCTGAGTGACATCAGTCAGGACATGTTCACCCTCTCCATGGGTTGTCCACATCCAGGCCTTGCTCATCTTCTCTCCATGCACTGAGGCCACCATTCTGAATGCTTCCATTTGTATCATGAGATATGTTAAGTAGGATGCAATTTTCTGAAAATTACAGCTTTTAAGGCATGCAGTAAAGCAACCTGAATCACAGTCACTACTTTAAAAAAAAAAAAAAGCAGCCAAATACACCTCTGAATGGTTATAATGCTGTTGTCAGACATACTCAGCCAATTAATAGTTGTGGGTTTTTTGCAATAATGTTACTTTCCATTATATAGAAAAGAGTCAAGGGAAGGTATCACAGAAGTATGCCAGAATACTAAAGCCATACTTCGAGGTGCACCTATGCCATCCCTGCTGGTGGAGAAGTCTCTGCCACCTTATCTGCTGGCTGCTCCTCTCCAGGCTGGTGCCACCTTGCAGCGGGAGCCAGCAGAAGTGCTTGTGTGCTTGTGTTGTGAGCCAGGATCGGGAAACTGATACCGCTGAAAGACAGCCCAGCGTGAACCGCCTCTGTGTGTTTCGGATGGATCAGTTCCCTCAGCTGCTTTTAGTCTCTGCTTCACAAATGCTGCTTCTGGCATGTTGCAGGTCAGCACAATGGAGGGAACGGGACACTTTAGCTGTGCATAGAGGATGGCTGTGATTTTGGCGGCACTGCCAGCTTACAGGTGCCTAAACTTGCAGCCTAAGATTTGCAATGAAAGGTGAGGCCTCACGACACAAGGGCTCCATGAATTCTTTCATCTTATAGATAAGACGTGACTCAAAAATTCTGTATACTACTGGTACAGAACTTACCAATAAATTAGGAATGGAAACACACAGTTAATACAGACTTAGCAATAATTTACCAGTGTTGAATTTTTCTCCTCTCTGAATAATATCTGTCTCTGAATGTAACATTAGGTCATTCAGTTAAGTCCCTCTTTAATAAAGTAATCTCTTCATAGGTCTGCAGGACAGCCTTGTCTTATCACCTGTTTTAATGAGGGCAACAGTACAGAGTCAAGATCACTTACTGATGCAGCATCTCCTTTGTTAAGGTTATCCCAGGTAATGCAGAGGTGAGCAATCAATATATTTGCTTGGAAGAGCAGATTTTCAAGGTGTATCGTGTATATTTCTAATCATTAGAAAACATTATCGTGGCAGGGAAACATCTTCAAAAAGGGAAAATGGATGCATCTTGTCATACTCTGAAAGGATTGTGTGTGATTTTTAGCATAGTAATGAGAAAGTTAATATTAGTATTCCGTTAATTCCTCTTTGTCCACACAGACTATCTAGCTTATTATTATTGCAGGATTATTCCCTGTGGAATATTTTTACAAATGCTTTCTTTCCTGTGACCTGTCCATATATCAGTAACATTCAGGAACTTAAGGAAAAGGGAAATGAGCAGAATTTTCCATTACAATAACGTCCCAAATCATCCTTTTACGGACATATCTTTCCTGACGATACACACCACAGAACTCCCACTTCAGACTCATTCCTTTAGCAAGTGGTAGTCATCAGGAAAAAAAAAAAAAAAAAAAAAAACAAAAAAAAAAAACCAGAGAGAGAAAAAATTTATGCAC
>NW_009661372.1:3123498-3140683 GCF_000708025.1 Charadrius vociferus | reverse complement strand
AAAAAAAAAAAAAAAAAACACAAAAAAAAAAACCCAGAGTTAGAAAAGATTATGTCAACCATTTGAATAGTGTTTGCCTCCAGCAGATATCACTAAAATGGAAGAGAAAATGGTGCCAACTCTCACAACTGAATCTTAACCACCATTTCCAATGGGTCAAATGTTCATGGCCAGAGGGATGTCAGAGCTGGTAGGGCTACAGCAATACAGTCCACTGGGCTGTGAACAGCTTCTACCATCTACCCAAATCCCTATTTGGTGTGATTCAGCTGGCCCTGAATCCTCAATTAGTTTTACTTTGGTGAGGTCTAAGTTTTAGGACCTGGCCTAGAGCAATGCTCTGCTTACATGTGATTTTTAAATGTTGGCTACTAATTGCATTGCACTTGCAGAGATATGAGCTCTCTCACCAGATTTTGAGCGAAATTTTGCATCTCTTTCGTCTCGCCATACACCCGTAATGTTGCAAAGAAAAAAAAATCGTGTTGCTTGTCATGGTTGATAAAATAAATATGTTTTTCAATCCGTTAGTGATATAGTGCTTTCATCAGAGGAGTGAATAATACCAGGTGTTCCGTGGGATAGAGACATTGTACTCACATTTCGTTTCGTAGGAAACCGTGGAATAAAGCCATGTTTGCATTCTATAGCTGGAAACAAAGAAGTGAATATTCTTGAAGTGGCTGCCTTCAGTGTGAAATGTGGAATGAGGGAGGTTTTGTTTACTGTGAGGAATGTCACTACCAAGTTTCTTAATCCTTTGTCAACACCAAGCTAATTCAGCTTTCATAAAGACAGGGTAGGGCAATGAGTAAACGGATCAGTTACATTCTTCTACTATCACACTATATTAACATTAGAGTTTGCAGGTTGTTCTGCTTAAAGGGCTGTCTCAGATTTATGCTTCATGGGGATTTTTTTTTTTTTTTTTTTGCTAAATCTTTGGCAGACAATGCTTAAGAATATAAGGAAGCAACAGAAGATGTCTGTGAAACAAACATGACGCATTTCGCAATGATCTCAGCTATGCAGTAATAGCAATTAAAAGCTACAATACCACAATGGTCACTACAATTAATGCCATTAAAGTAATTAGGCCCAGCAGCTGTAGGGTCAAATAAAGACAGCTTTGTAATGACAATATGCCAGAAGAAAATTACTGACATTTCCATCTAAATTATATTCCCTAAATTACCGTCTTAATACTAAATAAATAAAGTTACAATAATTCAAAGACTGATTATAGATGAAATTAGTGCAACTACTTGCTCTGCAGTTGGCTAGGGTTAACATTTTAAACGTAATTAATAGCCTTTACTCACTGTATCTGGTTATACATGGTGTTTCTCATTTACATTCCTTTGCAATATGCTGACAGCGTTAAATGTCTGAGAAGAAAGATCTCATCCACCAGAGGAAAATGGTTCTTCGTGTTATAGTGCTTATAATGGACATGGTTGCTGCACTGTTCTAATAATAATGACCAGAAAAGGAATGTGGGAGAGAGAGGCTCTACGCTGTTTTCTTTTCAGTTTTGTGTTCCAAGCCTTTCCTGGAGTCAACGTGAAATGTAATTGCTCTTTTGACCTCTATCTTCTCTCTCCCCAGGTCTGAGGAAGAGCTACACTGGTTGATTATTGCAGGAATGAAAGGCACTCTGACCTTGTCGACCGAACGCCTTGCTGCTTTCAATGTTGCCCATTATGCTGAAGGCAGGCAACTCCTGGAGAGAGGCTGGAATCTACAGGAGAGCTGCTTGCCGGGCAGCCTGCCAGCGAAGGCTTCGGCAGCGGCACGGCAGACACCGCCAGGCAGCAAAGGAAGCCAGCTGGGGAGGGAGAAGGCGGGGGACAGGGGGGGGACGGACGGACTATATCAAAACATTGTTAGCACAGTGTATAAAGAGCTCTCAGATGCTGATCACAGATTGCTTCTTCATTAATAAGACCTTACATCATCCACCTGAAATGAAAAGTAGCAGAGAAGCGAAGCAGAAAGAAGAGTACAGTGATAATTTTTTTTTTTTTTTTGCAGCGGAATGTGGCAGTCATTAAATTAAAAAAAAAAAAAAATACCACCCAAACCCACAGTTTGCACAAGAATAGAGAGATTGTTGCTGTATAAGGATCCATTGAAAACACTCCTTCAAGGAAAATGGGTCAAATATTCAGTTGCTATAATTGTGCTAAATCGGAAAACACTCACCATAAAATCTTCCTTAGAATATTTTTGGAGCTGTAAGAGGCTGGAAAACATACCACCTGGCAAACATTCACTCTCTTTTCATGTGTGTGTGTTTATATATATATTTCAGAAAACCAAAACCTCGGAATTCACAGTCATAAGAAGACATTATTTGAAATTATTTCCTATTACTCTGACTGCAACTTTCTTTCCTCTGAGCCAGCCATGATGACTGGCTGAATGAGGTTTCTAATTTGACCTGAGGATAATGTGGGGATTCAGGCGAAGCTGTTGAAGGGCATTGATAGTGTGAAGCCAGTCCATTCTAAATGAAGCTATCCAAAAAAGAGATTCAAATAACATGGGCATTTCATTTAGAAACAGAGCCTATCCCAGCTGGGTCACTAGTGTTTCAATGTCATCATGACTTGAAGGCTGCCTAGTGACTCATACAAAATGAATCAGTGCTCTTTATTTGTGGTTTTGTTTTTTGTTTGTTTTTTTTTTTCTCAGTTGTGTATCCCTCTCACAAAAAAACACTGCTAAAACACGGACAAGAAACACTCATATTCTTTCCTCAAGCTGAAGGAAGGACTGGATGACTGATAGATTCCTCTCACACCCATGGAAGCTAACGCTGCTTGCCACAGTGGGAGAGACGTGTGCTTACAAAGACAAACGTACCATGTATTCTGTTCAGTGGTCATGTCAGACATGTCACATATTCCCCAGCCCTGCTAGATCCCTGCATGTCCTGCAAGGCTGCGGATGGGGGTGATGGCTGATCCTCATGGCAGCGGGGCCAATATATGCTGGCAAGTGGCTGCCCTGCATAGCCTTTCGCCATTCCTCTTCTCCAGGTCTAGCAGGGAAGGCATGTACTATGTCTTCACAGGCACTTTCTACCTTGAGATGATGGTTATATCAGGTCACCGCTGCTCAGAAAGAGGAGCCCAGCTCCACACTGATGCTGTACTGCTTCCTAAGAAGCCAGAGCAACAAAGCTCAATAAATTGTTTGTAGGTCATGTCCAGAGTTGGGCACATGTTCCCCTCATTGCTTGGGGCAGGGTGTTTGGACCAGCAATGGAGAATCTATCAAAAATCTTTGTACATGGTAAAAATAGTTAATGAATATTTACTGTTAAAAAGAATGTCCCTCCATCAGGATTGCAATGAGATGGTCTGAGTTTGCCTAAGCTTGTCACCAATTCATTCCATGCAGTTATGTCTCTGATGGAGCTCCATATCATCAAATTTCTGATTCCTCATAAGAATTTGCAACTGTGACCAGTGCTCCCATTTAACCTCTCTGTGATAAACAAAACTGACTGCACACCCCAAATCTTTCACGGGGAGGCTTGTTTGCCAGCCTTTAAATTTCTCTTCTGATTCTTGATTGTGTTTTCTCCAGACCATGAACATCCTGCTTGAATACAGTGCTCCTATACAAAACATCCCACTGAAAAAAAAAACAAAAACCCAAACCATAAAGTTAAGATTTCATCTCTTGAATCTTATTTGAGTTACCCAGTTTTGCCATTCAGCTGACTATTCCCTATAAGCTTCAGCTCATTTTCAGAGCTGCTAAAGTCCTTTACCCTGCAAGTAATGGCTTCTATTATTTGTTCCAAGCTGAACAGCTATATGGTTTGGCTGGTCCCTTTCTCCTTCCTTTTGTTGGAAAAAGAGAAGCCACGGTGTTGTGTCAAAATAAGAGAAGTTATGTCTTAAAATAATGTGTGTAAAGAACCTGAGTGTGCTAATACAGGGGATCCTTTCATACCGTTACCATACCTTCAATAGTTTTTCCATGGAACAAATACAGATTATAGACAGGAATTGTTACATTTACACTTCACCTTATAGTGAAAGGGCATTCATACTGAATACTATTTTTAGTATTATTTTTATTCATGCCCTGTACATTTCAAGAAGCAGCTACCAGGATTAGTGTCGGAAAAGGGACCATATTGTACACACAGAATTGGCATAGTAGTAAGAATGAAGCCAGGTGAGCAGGAGTCTAACACACAAACAAGAGTAAATATATTTTCTCCAACACACTGCAGGAGCTAAGTGGCTTTTTTCCCCATTCTTTCCAGAGTTCAAATCCCTGGCAAACAGCTTGCTGCAGCTCAAGTTATTTTGTTTGGAGAAATCTAAAAAGGTTAAGCCAACTAACACCATGAAACAAATGGATCAGAGGTATTTGAGCTCTGGAGAGTCAAAGTATTAAATAAATTGTAAGTTCATACTGTGCCAGCTCTTAGTTTTTATTGCCTTAATCTGAAGGATGAAGTAAAATAAAACTGTGTCAGATAAAACCAAAACAAAATAAAAAAGTATGAGTAATGTGACATGACATATATAAAGTAGAAAATAATTGTTTTCACTCAATCTGTTCACATAGAACCTCAGCAAATTAGCACATTTTTCCTGAAAGCAGTTCAAAGAACACGAGCTGCCGTTTGTACCCTGTGTTTTTTGCATCTCTTAGTGCTTGCCGTCTTCCATGCTTGCTTCCTAAAAGCTTTGCATTGTAGATACAAAATAGGAGTTTTGATTGTGAACCTGACACTGTATCAAGGTTGGTTTTGGCAGTCTCAATGGCTTCAGTTCTCCACCATACAAGGACCCACTTAACACAAATGGCTTACCAACATCTACAACCATGTGCACTTTCAAAACCAAATACTCCTGAATGTTGAATGTACTTTGCATGCATTGGCTTGAGGCACAGATCCTTGTTGTGCCTGCAAATCAGGCCTGGTAGGTATTCAAAGAGCATAGAAATGCATACTACATAATATCTTCTCCTGTCCACTTAGACCTTCTCTCTATTAAAAAGTAATAGCAAATGTAATTTTTCTAATGTATGGTGGTATGTTCACCATGAAATCACTGGTAGATAAAGCAAAATGTGTAGAAATTACCCACTATAGCTCTCAAAACAACTTTATGAGGACTTTTTCTTGGTCCCAAAATCAAAACTGAATACTAGCAAAATTGAGAAGATACCAGTAGTTTTCCAGTGTGTGCGTGCGTTTTTGTGTATGGTCTATTTGGAGTTATCTTTAATCCTTATTTGGGGTTTTTGTTTGTTTGTTTTGATTAGCATTGTTCTCACAGAGATGAGACTTTCTACTCTTAAATCTTGGGGTATTAGTGAACCTTAGAAAGATGGCCAAAATGGAAACCCTGAAAAATGCATTGAAATGTTGGTTCTTTTGCTATCTGTCCAATCCTGCAAGGTGCTGGAGTTTTACTGTTGTCATTGAACTGACCTGGGAAAGATGATAAGCCTCTGGAAAAATCATACACTCCTGAGGACTGGGCTCAAGTGTGTCTATGGGTTCAACAATTGGGCTTGACGTGTACATGCAATCTGCATTTGCTCTTTGCTTTGTTTTAAAGGTTGAAATGTGGCATTTCAAAAATATAATGTCAGATAAGTAATAAGTCTGAATGTTAAGGGTTTACTGAATATCAGATTTCATCCAAGGAGACAAGAAAGGCATAATTTCTGCAATATTTGCTAGATTAGGGGTTTTATTTTTGTAGGAAGGGTAGATTTTGTCAGGGTGGCTGGCAGCTCCTTGTCAGCAGACGGGTAGGAGTACAAGAAGCTTCCTTGTGTTCAGTATCAGCAACTCCTGTTTAATTTGCATTTGAGGGAGTTTTTTCCATAGCATATTCATTTGCCAGTGAGTTAATGTGTCCCTGCAAAATCAGATAAGAATGGAATAGAATTACTAATGATAAGAGGAGGTGGAACAAGGGCATGCCAGTAGAGCAGCCTTTCCTTCGCCCACCTAATCTGAATAGACCATAATTTCAGCTATCTCAAGTTTTGTCTTATTTCTTTTCCCAAGGTAGGAGTAGAGGTATTTTTTTTCTCTCAAACCTGAGTTTAGAAAATTAAATGCTGTGGATTGGCTATGACAGCTACTACCTCTTCTGTGAAGCTGGAGTTAAAGAATAAAGCACTCTAGCTTGCAGCTAGGCAAACACATCTCTTACCTTCTAAATCCAATCCAAGAGCCAATTAATTAAAGCAGAGTAAAAAAAAAAAAAAATTCTCTGTGAAGAAAAAAGGAAAAAAAAAAAAAAAGAAACACAGCAGAAAAATTTTGCTCCCAGTGCAACATACCCTTAATGTGTGCAAGTCAATAGTCATAATTGCATTAGAGTAAATGCAAATGTCATAAACCTTTAGGGTTGTAATGTGCTGCTCATGAGGCAGGTCTGCACAGCAAAGGAGGGAGGACTTCCAAACAGCTTTGTCAGCTGGTATTGGGCCTCCGGGGCTCAGAAAGCAGGTTGTGCGCAGCAGTGTGTGGGCTGGGCTGCCATGCCAGAGATGTTGGTGTTGGAGAGGTGGGGCCTGGACCTCACCCTGGAGGTGAGGACTTCTGTTGCGACCAAGCACCATGCCTGGGGCTGTTTAGCAATGTGCTTCTGGGCCCTTCTTTAATATTCAGTAAGGGGCACGGTGACATGACGAGCAAAGAGCTGCGACACCAAGCTGCAGCATTGTCAAACATCGCACAAAAAAACCCCATGGACTTACCACGAGTAAATTTATCTCTTCTAGTGTCTCCTGGACAAAGCAGCAGTACAAACACCCTGGAGTTTTATGTTGTGTTATTACTTCTAAGCTTTTGTAACTCGACATAGATGATCCCTTTTAGGTGAAATACTTTGTAATGTAGATGAAGCCACTTTTGAATCAGAGAGACAGGTGTTAATGGCCAAGATGTAGGAGGCCCCATTTTAAACTCATGTATGATGTCATTTCATTTGGCTTCACTCAGCTTCTAATTTGGTTTTGTCTGAGCAAACTCTCACTGAACTGAGGGAGCTACACCCTTTAAACATGATAGCTAATATTGAAGTACATACTTCATATGTTTATAAATTCTGTGTAACAAATTCCACAGTGATTTTTCACATAAAACTGGCAGCATGTATGCTACAACATACGGGAAGGGGAAGGGAAAGGGGAAGGGGAAGGGGAAGGGGAAGGGGAAGGAGAAGGAGAAGGAGAAGGAGAAGGAGAAGGAGAAGGAGAAGGAGAAGGAGAAGGAGAAGGAGAAGGAGAAGGAGAAGGAGAAGGAGAAGGAGAAGGAGAAGGAGAAGGAGAAGGAGAAGGAGAAGGAGAAGGAGAAGGAGAAGGAGAAGGAGAAGGAGAAGGAGAAGGAGAAGGAGAAGGAAGGGAAGGGAAGGGAAGGGAAGGGAAGGGAAGGGAAGGGAAGGGAAGGGAACACAATAGCTCTATAGATCTGTTATGGTCTTTAAACCTTTAAGTTTCTAAATATGTTTTATGTGGCAAACCTTAAACACTTCCTGCAGCCTAAAGCTTTTCTGTGGATGTCATTTTGGCCCCTTAAAAATGTACGTACACATTTCCTGTTTGCATATCATCTGCTCAGCAGGACAGATATGCCAACTACTCTGCCTAAGTAACATAAACTACATGACCTTGCACTGGCCTTTGTAAATTATTTGAATCAATGATGTTTTTAATTGGGAATTTAATGAGCAAAAGAGATGTTCCTGTGCTTTACCAATCCACAATTATGGTCTTATGCTTTTACTTCCAGAAAACTCTACTGACTTTGAGGAAGATACACTTTGGTCATTAAAAAAAATAAAATAAAATGTAGCAGTGCCACAGCTTCACACCAACTTCACTGCTGAGAACCAGTGGAATCTGCACCACCATGGAGCAAGCAGATCAGGCTGTAAAGCAAGGCAAGTAATTATGGTGTCCACTGAAAGAGCATCCCCAAAAGAAGCACGAGATCCTTTAGAGTCGTTTCAGCCACTGTCACTGAAACTAAACTTTGTGACTGCTAATGCTGTTGAAAAGCATTGAAAAATACTTGATTCTATCATCTCCTTCAAGCAATACAGCCCAAGACTCACCCTAAAGATTACAACAGTCTAGTCCTTTCTGAAGAAAGCCTATGTTTGATGCTACAAAGTTCAGCCTTTATAGTTCTCTTTCTTCTAAGCTCTCTTTTCTTAGTAACATAATTGAGAAAAATGTATAGCTGTCTAATTTGAATAGGTTTTTATACTTTGTCCATCGCTGTAGTGCTTGAACACTTAGCACTGTCTTGAGAACTGTAGCAGTTTCTGTCTACATACAGGATTATGGGACACCTTGTTTATATAGGAATATACTTCAGAAATCACCCTCAGAATTCAGATTCTATCCAAAAATTCTAGCTTTAATTACCTTTAAAGTCAGAATATAATTAGCAAACGACAGACAACATGCAATATGGAAGAAAGGTGAAGGTCTTGAGATCCAGCATAGCAGCAAAACACAGAGCAAGAGGGCTCCTCCCATGGAAACTGGAGCACATCTCAGGCGTTGTTCGATGCAGAGGTGCCAAGCTAAGGAAACGTAGCACTGGAGGCAGAACCTTATACAGGAGGAACAATCCAAGTAGGATGCTTTTTCTGTCTAAAACAGAGATACAAGCTATGGACAGTGTGTTCAGATCACAGAGAGATCAGAAGGAAAAGGTTTGGCTTCAATGGCAACCTGGTGCGCAGAGATTCTACTTTTCCATTGGTTTCTATTGGTGCAATTGTGCCTCACAGAGGAAAAAAAAAAAGGCATGGTCTGACTGTGCCCACACTAGAATGACAATGATTAATTGCTAATTCTTCATCCCCTCGTGGAATTTATTTATGGTAGGCAACTGTTAAAGTGGAAAGAACTACATGCCTCTGATTTTTAAATATCATTTTGTTCCCTCTGTACTGAAGATTCGTTTCAAGCACAATACATCATTCAGTGAATCACTGAACTTACAAGAATCTCAGGCCCGCACAAAATTTTCCAAAAATAGGTGGAACTAGCTTTCTTACTTCAACTTTCCCACAGTCCCTTAAGGGATTGGTGTTGCCCTTCAGGTACCCAGACAATGTCTGGGAATGTCTGTGATCTTTAAAATACAAAATTCCAGCTCCACTGTATTTGTATGAAAGCAAATTCTGTATTTTTCTCTAAACCATAGGAAATGTTAAAATGCGTAAGGCATAACGATGGTCAGAATTAGAGCCCTTACTGCATTATTAATAGATATTAAGATATACCACAGCAATTGTGGTACATAAATAAGATCAAGAAGAAGACCTGTATTTTTAAAGGTCTTCAAGTGGTTATTTATATAACAATGATTGTGAAGGAGTAGGTGTGTTCTGCTAGGCAAACCTCTGTAGGTCACTTGTTTCTGCAATTGGCAAAAGCTTTTTACAAAATGTTATAGGAAGGTCTTACGAAGTTGTTGCCATCTAGCCAGAAAAAAAAATCCAGATTTTAAGAAGGATTTATTCGTTCACATAACTAGACACTAAAGCTGTAAATGGCTGTGCCATGCTGTATGCTTCCATGGTTCCCAAAGCTGCTGCATATGTTTGCTGAATTGGCCCTTTCCAGTGGCTAGTGCTGGTCAAATCTGACTTTTTTTAACTGAAAGGGGAATAATTATTTTTCTGTTAATAGCCCCCTAAGCTATGGTCCCGTAGTACAAATCTATGTTTACGATCTATCTTATCAAGTCTCTTCTCTAAACTGCAGCAACAACGTAAAGGCAATATTCAAGACACACAGCCTGAAGAAAAGTTACAGCAAAGGCTTTGAAGGGCAGAGATTTTGATTCAGCAACAACAAAGATGAATATTCATCCCTGCCTGTTGATAAGACACTAGAAGATTTCTAAAAAAGTTCACAGACCTAAACTTCCATGTGGAGAAAAGCCACAGACTGACAAACTAGATGCTCTCTAGAAACAGGGTGATCTGAAATGATTGAAAAGCATGGGGATATGGCTTCTGTGCATGCACAGTAAGACGGCAGGACCAGACTTCCAGTACATGGGCTACTTTCCATTGCTTTGTGAAGGCAGCTGATCGCTGCTGCCCAGGCAGCTCCAGGGACACCTACGGGGTTGCAGAGCAGCTTTGTAAGGAATGTGCAATTGATCCAACCTGCCTGGTGTAGAGCTTCCTGCAATGGCTGTTGGCGCCTCTGTGAACAGAGACCTGCAGCTCCAGGGGCTCCTGCTGTGAGAGGAGGGTGAACACTAGCAGTAAGAGTGAGAAGCACTCAGAAACAGATTCATTATCCTTGTTGATTGTTATGGTCAATTCTTACTGAGTTGTGAAAAACAGACAAAGCGATCACCTTTATGCTTTTGAAATGTATGTGGTGATGACAGGCATACATAAATTCTGCCAACAAAGTTCATTTCCCTTTTTCTGCTTTAGTGCTTCATAGCGACCTACAAAAAAGTCCAATGGGCAACTGGGAAAATAGTGTGCGGAAGCGGGAGATGGTCTTAGCAAACAGGTGTTGAAATATCTGTTCTTTTTTTCTCCAGGTTTTTGTCAAACAACTGCAAATCAAAATCACATTATTTGATTATAATGTCTTGTATATAATTTTATGTAATTGGTCCTATTGTATTCCTTTAGCAGCACAGAATACATGTCAATTACCATTTGCAGGTTTGGAGATGTATATATTTGTTACGTCTTTCCTGAAAGGCTTGAAAATAAAAGCATTTTCATTTAGCTTATTAACATTATGTAAATGGCAACATAACTAGCCTTGATTTGCTGCCACTACCTTGGAAATATTTAAACATTATTATTACTTAGCTCAACATTCCAGTTTTATTTCTGAAATTAATGCTTTTAGGCTCAATTTATGCTTGTCAACAAATAATGATCATAGATGTGAGCTGGTTCATAATCCAGAGGTTCTAGGTTACAATGTGTTGCCATGGAAACTGTGTTTTATTGCATTTTCTCTACTTGATTTAAGACATTTGACAATCATAGCAACTGTTTGCCTGTCTTCTCATATCATAAAAAATTCAAAAACACAAACAACCAATCGGGGACATTCATACAGTTCTTGGACCTCACTACAAAAATAAAAAAGAAATTACAACCTTATATTTAATAGGGACCTTTTGTGAATAGTTTATCTCACAGAATGTCTAGGAGTGTTGGAAAATTCAATCAGCAGTTAGTCATCGAATGGACCTGTCTTGCCTGTGGTTCATTTTGTTTATTGCATCATATATCTTTTATGATCACTGGGACTTTAGCCTGAAACAGCATTTTCTTTAACAAGAGCCATGTTTCCTCTAACATTGTTTATTGCATCTGAAACATTACTCTTTGAAACCACGGTACATTTTCGATTGAGCAAAGGTCTGTAACGGAATACAGCATGTCTGTGTTTATTCAGGATCCTGAGTAAAAAATATCCCAGTTCATGTAACATTAATCACTTTGCCAGTGTTCAGCTGAGGTCATTGCCACATTCCTAGCAGTATTAAGCCGAGTCAAGATTAATCACGTACATTAAACCCTGCAAGGAAAGCACGTGAAGCAGATCTGAAATTAGACATTTGGTGAAGGACTAAGAGAGCACTGTAACAAAATATGTTAGCAGTGCTGTAGCAAGCTTTCAGAATGATATGACATTTTTCCTACTATGTTGTTGTCAGCTCATCTATATTTAAGGCTTTGTTGCCGTCTCCTTCATGTAACCCATTTTTTAGAAGTTTTAAATAAAACCACTAAAAACCTTTCTAGACTGTAGAACTTATTTTTCCTCTTTTTTACTTATTCATTTATTTAAAAAATGCATTAATGTATTCTTACATAACTCAAATTAGGCTTCTGGGAATTTTAAAAAACAGGTAATAAAGTCCTGCAATATTTTAAGACAGAAAAGTTAGTAATCAAAGAGTATTTAAAATCAGTTATCCTTTCATACTTTCTCTATGTGCATGTATGTTAGTACCATAATGCTTTGTATTTCATGCTGATGTTGCTGCAAGTGTAAAAGATGCATTTTACACTACACCACTATGTTCTACATGTTAGACTGTAACAATTGCTTTGTCCATTCTTGTAAGCTTCCATTAAACGTTTTTATTATGTTATACTGTCATGAAAGGATAATTGAAGCACAAATAATTCCTACTGAAAACCCCAAGGAGAAAAACCTATGGTGACATGAGGTTTACAGTCAGCTATCTCTGTCTTGAGAATATATTGAAGTGTCAAAACCACCAGATTCATGTTTTTTAAAAAAAAATTAGGAAGCTAGGCAATTCAGCAACAGGAGTGGAAACTAAACTGCTGAACTATAAAATTAAAGCAGGCAGATTAACATTATTTTATGATTCTACAATGCCCTAAAAATGGCCTACAATATTAAATGCTCTCTTCTTCAATGATAATAGACTTTTTTTTTCATACAGCCAACATCCAAAATCTGGGCTTGCCCTAATTATATCTGTATACGCTTGTGGCCTTATAAAGCTCTACAGAGTCACAGAAGTAAATAAAACACACTCTCACACAGTCCTCTCATCAGAGCACAAAAAAGGCTCCTTGCTGGGGCTGGATGGGCTGAGCATTGAGGGCAATCCTTCTCTCCTTGGAAAGTCCTGTACTCCCTACCCGACTTCTGTGACGTGCAGGAGCGATATCCCCACCTCAAAGCCCTTAACAACAAAGGCTGTTTTTTATAGAAGTGGCATCTCACCTTGATAAAGAACCTCATCCTTAAAAGGATGCCTAGCACCAAACTCTACAAGCTTTAGGAGAATCATGACGTTTCTGAACAGGTTCAGACACTATTAAGGTTTTTATCTCCTTTCCCAATGAACTTTCACTGAGCAAAAGTGGGCTTTTTGCAGTAGACCAGAGCAGAAAGCAGTGAGAAAGCCTAATGCTTCCCTGCACTTAGAAAAGAATGTTCCTCTTGTGGATCATCAGAGGCACTAGTCACAGCTGAAGGCGGGAGATGCTTCTAGTAGCAATGAAATTTATGAGACATCTGTTTCATGTGTGTTTTCCACAACTTTATGCCAAACTGACGTCTGGAAACAATTTTTATTCAGATCTGATTGGCATGTACTCTTGATGTTCCTCTATAGAATTAGTCTTTTTCCAGTGGTTGTCTGGGAGGTTTCTCTAACAAGTTCCCCTCTGCTGCAGAGGCTTACAACATCGGGAAAAAAAAAGGTCTGCTGCCTTCCTGGGATATACTATAGGTGTGGCTTTCGTTGTTTGGATATGTGTCTCATATTTGCTGTAGGACTTGGGAATGAATTCTGCAGCCTATGATGTTTCAGTAGTATGTAGAATACATATTCTGTGAACCTCTTAAAATACTTACTGCGTGGTTTTTCTGCAACAGCAGGGATTTGAACTTCTTGTACAGTGTCCTTTCCAAACCTGTACTCTGGTGTTCCCTTACAAAATGGCTAGGAGTCCAATGATTTTGATTGTGCTCCTAGTTCCGCCACAGACTTCATGCATGACACTTCAACTTGCGCTTCTCCATACTACCTGTCTACCTAGCAGTTTTTCCCTGTCATATTTGGGCTTCTGCCGCATATTCTGAAGGGGTATTTATGAGAAATAAACCACACCTCCTTGGTTTTTTTCAAGTCTTTGTGGAAAACAAGAGGTAAGGAAACTCAAAAAAAGAAAAAGTTTTGGTCCATCTTTTCTGTCTTTCAGAATATTTGCTTCCAAAAACTTCATTAATACAAGTTTAAAGTCAACTGACAGGGCCTTGCATGCCTGTGGTATTTCAAACTGCACGTGCAACATTGCCCCTGGAAATCAAAGTTTATCACTGGCTTTATCTGAGACTAAATTGCATCAGTACCTGCCCCATTGGCTTTAGGTGATGCCATGGTATTATGTTGGGTTGGTAGTATTACTATAGTTATAAAGTTCCACCACCATAACAACCTGACAATGTTTTTCTGAGTCCTTTTTTTTTATTATTTGATTGATTGATTGATTGGATGACTGATATCCTTTTATAGATTTGGAATTAATAGTGACTCTATACCAGTTCTAGGAGTAGGGATGCCTCTTAAAAATATTCCTCCGTGCTCAATTTTAGAGCTGAAGAGACAAAGCAAAAGTGTCAAGAATGTCACTAAAAAGTTCTGGTTTTGTTAAATTCACAGTGAAGAATAAGACTGTTGAAATCCTCTGAGAAAAAAATACGAATCTGTGCTCCATGCGTGCCAGCAAATGCATCCCAGGCTGATGCACTGAAGGCCAACAGAGATACAGCACAAAGCAGTTCCCGTGGGTGAGTCTGAGACAGACTACAAATAAGTAGCCTGCCCAGAAGACAAGGAAGATGCCAGTAGGTCACGTGGCAAGAGATCATGTGACTTTGTACCGGGTTCCTTCTATATGAAAGAATTCATACAGAGATTTTCTTAGGATTTCTAAAATCACTCAATGAATTTCACTCAACACGAAAACACACAGACCAAGACAAGAAACAGTAACTCTTGCAATTATTTCCTTACTCCCGATTTCTTACCATTTTGGAACATTCTTCTGTAGTCAATGGCCTGGCCCAGATTATTCTGTGCGACTCTTCCAAACCATTTGTCTTCCAAACCATTTACTGCCTTCAGCTCAGCTCATCATCTACTACATATGTTGATCTAACAGCCAAACCTCTCTGCTCTGCTATGAAAGCAGGTTTATTTCTTCCCCTTATTTGCGTAGGATTTCCCATTCGTCTCTGTGAGTCCCTGTTCCAACACCTTGATTTCTTTGCTCTTTTTTTTTTTTTTTCAGAGAGGAAGTTACTGCATACTGTTGTGAATTTATAGCACAGTCATTCTTCTGCACTAAATCCCTTTCAATGCGGATGCTCTAAGGACAGAGGCAGATCATTTCTTTTTACTGCAGCTGTGCCAGAGGAAGGGATTTCTATCTCTAGGTACCAAAAGTTTTTACCTGTTCCTATGAATGAGGTGCCTTCATGAGTATGTCTTAGTCTGCTCCTGGCAAAATGAACGGGATTGGTTTAATTTTAAAACGTTTTTTTTGGCAATTCAGCTGGCAGATCTGGTGATGGCAGCTGGGACAGCAGTTTGAGAAGAGGCAGGTCTCTGTCCTTACAGCATAGTTAGATGAAATGGCATAACCCAATTTCATGGTTTGCTGTGACTAAAAGGGGTGGCCCTGCTCTGTTCAGCCCCCAATTTCCTCTCCCTCGCTCCCACCTAATCTACACACCGTCGGTGACCTCTTTAGAGGTGACACAACTGCCCCTCTGACTGCAGAGTGAGCTGATTCAGCTCACTGAGCCAGCAGCAAACTAACCCCACAAAACAGTCAACAGGTTTTTTTTGTTGGCTTAACAAACTCCACTGACTCACTGAGGGGTCAAATGAGTGCCAGAGCTGTGCAATGGAGAGGATGAGACCACACAGCTTGAAGGGCTGGAGCAAAAGTGGGAAAACAGGGCCTGAAGAATGGGACTGCCCCTTTTGGCAGCTGTTAGAGCAGCTCAAGTGTCTGGCTGAGCTGCACCCTCACCGTGCACAAAGGATGCCCATGTGAGAAAGAGCGCAGTAGTTAGTGTGCTGTAAAGTCACACCCCTGCATACTTTGCAGTAACTTCACTTGATCCATAAGTCTTTTGTTCTGTGTTTGTTCTCCAAATTCCCTCCCTGCAGGCAGGTAAGGGAAGTAGCTTCAGCTAATCTCCTTAGCATACCTATTGTCTGGCTAACGTACAGTCATTATGTTCAACAAGCCTCCATTGTAACCAGTCTGGGAGAGAGAAGACACAATCCATGTGAGTTGGATACCCATTTGCCAGGGCATTCAGAAGTACAGCAAACACGCAAGCTCGCCACACCAGCCAGAACTCCTAAATCTCACCCATTCACCCCATCACTGCATTATGTCAAGAGTTTAAATTACTAGACGTTGATTAGGTGGGAGAAAGGTTTGCCAGAAAACTTCTTCTGGCTGAATGCACACACGTCGCACAGCAGAACATGTCGGGCCCCTTATCTAATTAATTCTGTAATTAACAGACATTGCCCAGTTTTGGAGAGTTCAGCCTTTTTGTGAGCACAAGTGACGCCAGTGACTGGGCCAGAAAATGTGGTTTTGAATTAAATTTTCAGTGACCAGTTTTGACCTTATTCCCTCTAGTATTTAGCAAGAATATTCTACTAGAATAAATAGGTTAACAACAATAGACACAGCTTCAGGATGTGACTATTAGGCTGTAAACTACCATTGCAGACGGAGTAGAGTTATTTTCTAGGTCTATTGTGACTTGTTTATCACTGTACTCGCATGCCTCTTCCCAGAAGTTACTAAACTTCACCTCTTCCAGTAAGAGCTCCCTCTAACTCATTTCTGCCTAAGTGGGTTCAACTACTTAAACAGGGGGGTAAATAGTTTTGCTAATTTTCCTCATTCTGGCTGGAATGGTCCAGGGAGTCCTCAGGTCAGAAAGAATATGATGTACTATCCCCAGGCAGATGATGGGCAAAGCCACTTCCACTGCCACAGCAATTTCCAGAGTTAATGTCTATCTCTACCTGTCCAGTCTCCCAGGGAGATACCCAGTGATGTCTTCAGAGTAAGAAAATTTTAAGGAGCAATTAGATATATATTGGATAAGCCATTAAAACATAATTTCATTTTAATGATTTGTATCTGCAAAAGGATGTAAATTAGTAATGGCTTATCAAACTTTCTAGCTGAAGGTATTAAAAAAAACCCCTCTGAATGGTATGATTTTAAAAAAATGTATATACGTTTGGATATACATATACTCACACACATGCATATACATTACTGCAGGAAGAGCTAAAATCAGTTTGGGGTTTTTTGTCTCTCATAAAAGAAATGGCTCACACATGTTGTCCAGCTTGAAAGTTTCCAAGAGAGCTGATTGCCAGCAATTATTTTATATTTTATGGTGCATTCTTTCACTCTATATTTGGTTTTGTTCATATGGAGTGCTCAGTGCAATACAAAGGTTTGAAGAGGGTTGGAATTCCTAGATCCCTCCTGAAAGCTTGTTATTAACAGAGGCTGCTTAAAAGTACTTTCCATAGCTGCTGGCTGCTCCTGAAATGCATAACAACGAGCTTTCCTGCGGG
>NW_009661372.1:3116297-3123455 GCF_000708025.1 Charadrius vociferus | reverse complement strand
AGAGCAAAAGATTTAAAAAGGAAAAAAAAAAAAAAAGGAGAGGACACTAATTTTCCTCATTCTGAGTAGGAGGTATAATGTCTTTATAAAGTAATAATTAAAAGAAAAACAATTACTGGTGCCTTATCTGGATCTTGCAGCTGTACTTCCCCCTTTTGCATTAGCAGTGTGTGTTCTAAGGTTATGAAAAACCATGAAAATTGCATCTTAAGAGGAGTTTTATTCTTTTTCCTAGGATTTGATTGAAACAGACAGCTACATTTTGTGTATATATAATTAGGCAGTAAAATAGGCTTTGAAGGCAGATTTCTGTTTAGTATGTGAGTCACACGCACAACAGTCTTTCATTCAGCAACCAAAGACTGATCTTTTTAATGCCTCAACTCGCTCAACATGTTTTCTGAATGCTACATCTTGCAGGAAAGGAAAAAAAAAAAAAAAAAAAAGAGAGAAGGAAAAAAAAAACCCAAACAGCTTTTAAGCCATATTTCTCTCTTTCTTTCTGTTTTTCCTCATTTCCCCAAATGAAAAACAATCTGAAAAGCCAATCTAGCTAGTCTGTGGTGATTTAACCTTATGACAAACTGATTTTTATCGTCTTTCTTTCCAGATTGTTGTCCAGGGCAGCACTGAATGCTGCACCAGCTCTAGGCGTATCTAATCCCTCTCATAAAAGGCCATTGTGGTAGTAAAACTGAGACCAATGGCTTTTTCATTCTCCACCTCTCAGCTCTCCAAAGTAATGGCAATGGGGTCTCCTCTTCATGTTTTTCTTTTCAGATGCATAGTTTCTCCTTTTAATACGGCTAAAATAGAGAGAAATAAAAGGAACACAATCACTTTTTCCTCAAAGCTCTTTCTATAAATACCTTCTGGAGAACTGAACTTAGGAACAATTATCTGCAATCTGAGTTGTTGTGACACTGCGTGTGAATACAGCTATGTATCCTTGGAAGTTTCTGATCATTCTGAAGTATGTGAACATGTCAAAATGTTGGGCGGATAAAACTTAGGGCTTCATATCTTCTGCTTACGGTCACACACTGGCATTCTTCCTCACACCGAAGTCTGTGGAACTAAGGATGTGATAAGGGTAGTCCTCAACACTGGCACAGTTCTCACACCTACTCCTTGCAAAATAATCACGTAGAAGCCATTGTCCACTTATTTTGTGCACTTACAAATGCATTCTTGTCAACAATATTTTCCCCACAAAAGACACATTATAACCCCGGGTTTTTTTGCAAAGAACAAGTAAAAAGAGTACCCAACAAATATCCCCCTGAAAAAGTGCACTTTCCTTTTTTTTTTTTTTTCCTGAAAAGCCTTGACCTCGGTGCTAAATGTTTTCATTAATAATATGCTAACAGATTATATTTCAGAACTAGTTCACTATTTTGAACAACAGTGCAAGAGAAAGTTGGTCTGCATTTGATTACAAATTTTTATTTGACCTCAGAGGAATGCTTTTAACTGGCAAAATACAGAGTGCTAGATAAAAAGATTTACAGCTAGAAATAGTTCACACAAATGCATTTCTCCAAATAAAAACACTGCATTTTAATACTTCTTATTAATATCAATGTACTTACAGATATCTTTTATCATCACCATTAAAATTAAAACTCAGCAACACTGTTTAAAAACTATAAAAATGCTTTGGGCAGAATTTTAACACAAGTGTTTCAATTCTGAGGGCATTACATTTGTGTGCTTATAGAAGTGTAAAGTGAATAAGCAAAATTTTAAAATAAAAATCTATAATCTCTTCCTAAATTTCAAATCTGGAGAGAAAGGGAATGGCGTATGGAATATTCCAGAGTATGGAATAATTCATAAGTATTCTTGTCTTTTAAGTACAATTTGGAAATCTTCTGTTGGGCATTCTTAATGAATATGAGCTAGAATACACTCTGTAGAAGCAGTGATCCTCACAGCATTTCTTCCAGGTTCTATAGGATTTCTGTGGGAAGATGGTTGAACAAATAGTGCTTCTGGCTCTAGGACACCACAGAAAACCATAGGGTCCAGAAAAATCCCTGAGCATCTCCTAAGAACTCAAGACTTCTTTAACCAGAATTATGAAATGTGCACCAGGTCTTTTTTCACATCCCTGTGACTGTTCAGGGAAGAAGACAAAAAGTCAGCTGCCGTCCCTGCTTAAAGGGTTTGAAAGCACCGAGCCTCTTTACATAAGGCAGATAAAGCTGAGACCTGTGTGTGACTCCTTGGACTGTCTTTGTTTTCCCTAGTCCCAGAGAAAAGAGCAGTTTCAGTCACTGGAAGGTCTGCTTTAATAGTAGTTATTTGCAATACACATGTCTAAATCTAATGCAGATGTTCTTAATCACTTTACACTTGATCTCAATATGCTTAACAAAGACAGTCCTCGAGGCACCCTGTAAGGTAAGCAATCACTGTTACAGAAATTACAAGTGAGGAAGCAGAAGCATTGTCATGAGAAGACCCACATGTTTCAAAGTCCAGACTGTGCAGAGGCTCACCAGCTAAACACATCACCTCTACCGTGTGTCTGAGACCAACAGTACCAACTTGAGCACATGCCACTGTTTTACAAGAGAGATATAAGCAATGCACTCAGTTTAGCTACAGCCAGGACTTTCTTCTCTAATAAGAAGCATGATCAACCAGTGATGATGACGTGTATTGTTTTCTTGTATCACAGCTATGGTGTGTAACACCAACTAAGTTTCATGGCCCCTGCTGTGGTACAACTCCTAGGCATTGAACCAAGGAACATAACAAGACTATTGGAGTGTTGCACACAGAGCACATACTGACAGAGTAAGACATCACCAAACTAATTTTGACTATTGTATAAATTTTTCTGGATTCTCAGGTGATTTATTGCCTTTTGTGGGAAATTCTCAAAACATTAAATTTTTGTGTGACTTGAAACTGCCAGACCTCTAAATCTATGCATTCCTCAGAGGTTTTTTCTTGACATTTTCTTCTTTATTTATCTGGGTTCTTCCCTTTTTAAATTAAACTTTCTCAATCATATCTATGAAGAAAATATCTAAAGGCTGGATGGGTCTTCTCCTCAAACATCAAGAATGTAGTTCTGCAATGTTTGAGGTAGCTCCATAGAGAATATTGGCCATGAAAGTAAGTAATGTTTCATCTGATCCAGGCTCCCCTTCCACTGAAAAACCTAGCTGCATTATTTTTGGCTGAGGAATTGGGGATGTTTTTACAGCCACTCGTTGTTTTAGTTACGATTTCAAGGCAAGATGGACAAGTCACAGAGAGAAGTACCAGGAACTTCCCAAGGTCACATAACAATTGTGAGAAAGCTGAGAACAGACCTCCCAACTCCCCATCCTCTGCACTAATGAGATCATTGCTCCCCTTTTGTATTTACAATGTCCTCTTTTCTGTCCCCCTCTCTTGGTGTCAAACCCCCCCTTCTCCTTCTTTCCTACTGTCTTGATCTCTGTCTCCTCACACTTCTTTTCCAACAGGTCCCTTCTGGTGCAGTTGAGGGTACAAAGCTCTCATTGTGTTTCTCTCCTCCTGCCCCAGTACAGCAAAGAGAGCAACAAGGACAGGCAGGAAAGCAAGAGGCCACAGTTGTCTGCCCTGGTACATATAGAGAAGTTCTTAGGGATACTTTCTTCACTTGTAGCTCCCGTGGCCTGCTTACTTCATTTGTTAAAATGCCTCTCAGCCTGATTATCAAGATCTCAGGCATTCATCTTGTCCCACAACATTTATTTTTCTCCTTCCACACCTCTGCAGTTTTTAAATCTACCAGATGTCAACTCCCAAACACATTCTGGTAACTTTTTTGGTGAGTTTTCAGGGTCATTCCTCTTCCAGCTCCTTTCTGTCAAAAACATAGCAGCATGTCTCCTCATTCCTCCCCTGGGGATGATATACCTAACCTTGGCTTCAAAAACTTTCACGGATTCATTCCTCACTTCACCAGCCAACACACACTTTGCCTCTTAGTCATCATTATCTTATTCCTAGTATGTGCTATCTGATCTCATCGCTGGCCTATTCCTTCTGCTCATCCAGAATCATGCTTCTTGCTTTCCTTTCACATTGGACAACAAATCCCTCTCACCCATGCTTCTGCCACAGACTCCTTACATCTAACAGGCTACTTCTCTGCAAATTCCATTTCATGACTCATCTTCCCTTTCCCTGGCCTATGCCTCCTAGCCTTCACTCTAACAAAACAATCCAATCCTATTCCCTAAGCCTAAATTGGAAGCAGAAATACGTAGAGGGGTCCCACCTGTGGACAGGACAGGTGGCCCAAAACTGGCCCACAGGGTATTCCATCCCATCTGCCTCATGCTCAGTATAAAAGCTGAGGGATCAAAGGGTCAGTTCTCTTTCTTCAATGGCTGGTGTCCGAGGAGAACTCTGTCTGTTCGTCAGCCTTTGATCCCGATCCATAATCCAGATCCGGAATCCAGTTCCCATCCATCACTGAGTCCAGTCTGGGACTTCCCCAGTGCCAGCTGGTGATGTGATTGTCATCTTGGGAGCTTGATATGGTTTTGTATATATTTTATTTCCTTTTTTAAAAAAAATATTATTGATATTTCATTAAAGTAGTTTAGTTCCTTCTAAATTCATAAGTCTGTCTGTCTGTCTCTCTCTCTCCTGCCTCAGCCGTTCCACCTGAGTGGCCAATCCAGCCCAAACTGGGCTATTTTGTATGAAAGTAGCTGTAAAAAATACACTGTGTAATAGTGTATTAAGGCTATGACAACAGGCTATAACAGATTTTAGCATGTATTGCCTGCTTCCCATTGAACACAGTCTATTAAGCAAGAAATACATGTTTTTAGTATTATCTGAGTGTTTACACAATGCACTACATAAATTAAGCTGTTGTTAAAATTGAGGAGAAATCGAGTATCTATACAGTGAACTGAAGGCTATATTCATGTCTGGGTAAGAGGTTTGTAGTTCAAATTCTACAGCAGAACTTCACAGCACTATTAAGTTATGAAATGGAAAAGACTTACTAGGTCATTTAGTCCATTCTAATGCCAGAATGGAGTCATTCCCCACACTATTTATTTTTAGTGCTTTTTCCAGCCTAATTTTCAAATCCTATGCAATGGGACTTAAGAACTTCCTTTGGGACACTGTTTATTTCACTGATTAGCCTATTTCACTGTTAGGATTTTTTTTTTAATCTTGTTGTTTTTCTTTTGTGTGTGTGTGTGTGTTTTTAACCCCTGTGTTGTCTTGTAGTTAGAATCTTAGCTAGTTTTGTTGTAATTAAAGTGAGTTAGGCCTGTTAACTATTGGCATTAGCTGAACTTCTGATACAGGGTCCTGTGTACAACCATTTTGTTATATACTTGGCCTTGGAAATGTTTCTTCACAAGTATCAGGGATGATTAGTAGAGCAAGTCTTTGAGACATTTTCATGGATAATGAGGATTCTATCCTCAAGTCATATGAGAAAGAACACCTAATCAAGGAAAGCAAGTATTATTGACATTCTTTGAAGTGAAACATCCTGGAGCATACAAGCAGACAAACCTTGAAGATGCGACAAATCTACCATGTTTTGAAAGGTCAAGCCAACTTGGCAGAAAATTGAAAATTTTGAGTGTCCTAAGCTGAATTACTTTCACTATGATACTAAAAATCACGCCCATAGGTCAAGAAGACCCTTGCCCAGGCGGAGACCCTTCCCTTGCACAGGCACAGTGACTGAAGACAAGGACACAGCAAACATCGTAATCATACGTAAATTACTAACCAATCATTGCAACTGGTAGTGTACTATCTTTTAACTTTCATGCATAACTATGACAAGGAAACGGGCACAGGATGTGCGTGATTTGTGGAAACACTGGAACGTGCACCCTCGCCGGAATAAAGCAATGTGTCCTTCTCTAAACACAGTCTCTGTGTTTTGGGAGAATCGGGTCTTAGACCTCTTTTTCAGGTAACACCTGTGCTCTCAGAAAGATAGTTTCTATCCTGCCTACCTCTTACACTCTCCCCCTACCCCCAGATAAATACATACTTAACAAACACACACAGAGTCTTTCTGAAATCATTCCCTCCAGGTGCCAGTTGACAGGCCATTTTGGTTGCTCCTCTATAAACACCACAGGGGTACTTTGTTTTTATATATAACCTATACTTGTGTGCTGAAACATCAGAGACACTGACCTTTAGACTAGATAACAAACTGAGGCTCCTTGTGAATATGCAGATAAATGCAAAAGAGTCTACGGAGTGTTATAAAAGAAGAAGAAAACATTGTTAGCATTGCCTCTTTCAAAAAAAAAAAAGAAAGAAAAAAAGGA
Organism: Charadrius vociferus; assembly: GCF_000708025.1. Lineage (NCBI taxonomy): Eukaryota > Metazoa > Chordata > Aves > Charadriiformes > Charadriidae > Charadrius > Charadrius vociferus. The sequence goes on along the minus strand of NW_009661372.1, from coordinate 3,117,141 downwards.
AAAAAAAGAAAAAAAAAAGTAGTATCTGACATAAGTATGTGCCAAGTGTATAATGACTCCTCTGTATGTGTGTATCACCAGTTCCCACACTCCAGTCTATGGATCACTGGCAGTCTGCAATGCTGCAATAAATTACCCACAACTAACCCACAGAGCCAGTGGTTTGTGCACCATCAATTAAAAGTTTGTCCGTAAGACTGCACGATAGGCTGTGATACGTTCTGAGGGTTCTAAGGGTGTGTGAATCCAAAATCTTCAGATGAGTAAGTCAATTTCCAATGTACCGCTTTCAAATCTGCCGCAAGAAACCCTTTGTGCGCAAAACATTGTATACGAGAGAAATTCCACTCAGCTGTTTACCTAATCAATCTGGCAAACAAGTCCTGAAGAAAAAGACATTTTTGTCCTCTCTTTAGTGTACAGTTGAAGGAAAAAGAATGATAGTTTAATCTTTGCAGACATGCTGTGTGGAATAGAGATTGGACATACACATACCCCTGCTCCTGCAACACGAAGCGCAGGAACAAAGAGAAAAGGTCGTCTGAGGGAAGGTAATTAAGGCTCCGCTACAAATGACGGTGCGACTACGTGGCATTTTCAGACAGTAATAAAGTTAGCACTTTAAAGTTAGGAACTTAGAAGTTCCTCCCGGTAGCGGGACTGGGGCACCGGAAAGAATTGGGAGCGGGGGGATGGGGGAAGCGTTCCCGCAGTCGCCTGTGAATAAGTTTTGATGTGGCCTTTATTTCCCCGGACACAGGTGCCCCGGGATTGCGCGGAGACGGGAACGGAGGTGATGGGGGTGGCGGCCCGGTCGCCCCCTCCCCCGCCCCCCCGGCGGCCA
>NW_009661372.1:3114359-3115908 GCF_000708025.1 Charadrius vociferus | reverse complement strand
AAAGAAAAAAAAAAGGGAAGGGGCGGGGAGGGGGGATGGGGATCTCTTTGGGATTATTAGCGCTCTGCAGCTGCATCAATTAAAACCGGATTTCCTATTTTAGACAAACATCACTAATTTATTGGCCTTCTGTCTGTCTTGTAAAAAAACGTACGCGCATACAAAGTTGTAATTTAATTTGGCGAACAGGCTGAAATTAAGGCGAAAAAAGCCACTAAATCACACAGCAGGCGCTGGCCTCGGTTTGGAATGGGGACGTTTCCAAACTGACGAGACAATGTGAGTTAAGTGGTCTTTTTGCAGCCACTGGGAATCGGCTGCTGCAGATGCACCCATGGGCCTGCGAGTGGTCTTGCTGTAATTTCTGCCACAAAAAGAGGTAAATAAAATCCTGCTTCGGTAATCGTGCAGTAGTTGGGCAGGCTCCTTCCCTGTATAGTCACAGACAAAAGCCAGGAGGGGGAGGGGCGCGAGGGGAGGCTCCCCTCTGAATTTCGTGACCGGGGGAGGTTTGGGAGGATATTTTACCCATCAATTGGCGGCTGCGGTTGGAGAAACGGCTCTTCCACGGACCATTGCTTTCAGAAATTAAAATGATGGTGTAACGCAGATAAAGCAGAGGCATTTTTGCAATCTCTCCCAGTGACTGTTCCTTGGCTAGTTAACAGACCATCTATTCAGAAGCAATTTTCTTTGGGCTGAAATTATGTGCTGACCGTAGCAGATCACTTCCCATAATACCCCTTCCCCCACCCAACGCTAAATACAAACTGTCTCCTACTCACTGTATAATAATGTGAAAATGACTGTAATTTCGCAGACAAGAAGCAGCCCAAAGTGAAACGTGTCTAAACAGAGGTCGATATTGAAAAATCAGGGCCATTACCTAAATCTGAAAAATACATACTGTAAAGAAACAGGAACAGTGATCCGCGGCTAAGTAGACTAAAAAAAGGAGGCTCGGTGTTGCTGATGTTAAAATTTTCGCTAACCACTGAGTGAAATCACCCAAAAGTTACCCCGGGGAACCTGTGATTTTCTGTACCTGGTAACATTATGCATGCTCGTTCTCCCGTGAACTGCAAGTGCCCGGCCATCCCTGGTGCTGCCGGCAGCGTCCCAGACATCTGGGCAACCACATCTGGGCACCGCTCTGTGCCATCGTCCCCAGCACTATGCCAGCGCCGGGGCGGGAGGGCAGGGACGCATTCACACCACAGCATTTCGTGTTTGCACGACACACTTCCCGTGCTTTTTCGGTTTTTTCGTTTTGTTTTTTTGTTTTTAATTATTTTTTTATTATTTTTCCACCCCCTTTGTAATCACGTAAAAATTTCATGTGATCAAGGGCCTCCTTGGCAATGAATTTACCCCTGCTCATAAACCCTTCATCATCAGCCCCTGAAGGGGAAGTGTTTTTATGCCGGGAGACACGAAGTGGTTTTTCTCCGGGTGGCTTCCATGCCTCCCACGGAAGCGTGTCCCGGTGACCCCGGAGCCCTCGGCGTGGGGATGGTAGGCTGGGGCTCACCGTGTTACCTACAACCGG
>NW_009661372.1:3112953-3113809 GCF_000708025.1 Charadrius vociferus | reverse complement strand
GCCCCCGCCCCCCACCGCCGTCTGCGAAGGGTTAAACGCAATTTAACGCAGTGGTGTAGCATAATGGCTCCCAACCTAAACAAAAGGAATGATTAAGGGGGATATTTTCGAGCTACACAAAGCCCGATAGGGAAGATTTGTGTTACTAATTCCTGTGAAAGGATGTTCACGTGGTAGTTATACGGTCGCTGGCATTCACAGTTCAGTGCGTGCAGCAGTAAATCAGCAGGCTGGAAACAAAAGGGTTATTTTCTGCTCCCCCTCCTTCCGAAAAAGAAGGGGGGGGGGAGAGAAAGAAAAAAGGAAAGAAAAAAAGAAGAATAAAACCCGACCTGCCTAGCTTAAGCCATATTCTAAAAATGAACATGGAACGAAACACGCGAGGAGGGTACGGGAGCGAATGCAAGGGAGCGGGCTGGTGGGAAAAGCGCAGCAACGCCGGGGTGCCCCCCCCGGGCGGGGGTGGGGGTGCTGCCCTACCCCGAACCTCCCTTCAGCCCCTTCCTCCAGACACTGTTTGCTTTTCTCCTCCACTAAGCACGAAAATAATCGCACATGTGTATCAGCAGCCCTCTCTCGCCGGCTTCAAGCTGTTATAATTTTGAATGAGGGGGCATTTAAAAATTATGAGTGAGATTCTAAATTGCCTCTTTGAAACCGGCACAGAAAAATCATTCATCATCGCTTCGAAAACTGCCCTGAAATTAAATTAAAACGAAATGAGGGAGTCTTCCTCCCAACGTGTGAGTCTTGGCAGAGCTACTCTCCACCTTGGTTTTCTATTTTTTTTTCCCCTCCTCCCTCCTTTTTTTTTTTTTTCCCTTTTTTTTTTTTTTCCTTTTCTCCCCCAACGCCA
>NW_009661372.1:3106826-3110137 GCF_000708025.1 Charadrius vociferus | reverse complement strand
CGGAGTGTTAAGTTGGGGAAACATTTTTTTTTTTTAATTATTATTATTATTATTTTTTAATATTTTTTTTAAATTAACGGTGATGATTATTACCTCTCGGTGCTTATTCAGGAAAAGCAAACAAACAAAAATCTGGTCCTTGATGCTTCAATTCTGAATGTGAAATATTACCTACCAGCTGGTAAAGTTGTGAGGATCAGCATTTTTTTTTTTTGGGTATTTTTTTTTTCTTTAAGCAAGGAGGAAAAAAACCTAAACAAACAAACAAAAAAAGGACTTCTGATCCGTGTGCCAAAGTAGGGGGAGATATGTTATTGACCGATTTATACTGGCTGAGATGATACTTGCTTTCTACTTCTTGATCACTTGCTCTTTAAGTAAAATGAGGCACAGAGTTGTTGCTGAGACGAGTGGGAACAGCACTTTGATTTGCTGGTTTAATTAAAAAATGATAAAGGATTAAAGGTAAGCATTATGCCTATATATGTATAAATATTTCGACAGTCGACTGTAAAAGGGAGAGATCCCTTTAAAAATCGTTTTAACTAAGCTTTGTCAAACACACACTCATTTGCGGTCACTGAGGCCACCTTGGTGCAGATCACTTAAAGTGTATGTCTTAATCAGTTTCCTGTACAGTCAGTAATACTATATTTAACAGACCTAACAATTGTGTGACCTAGGAGTACATTAGAACTGCTATTAGAACTGTAATCTTGAGAATATTTTTTTTTAAAGAAAGAAGACCTTTTTATTTTCTTTTTTTTTTTTAACCTATCGAGTTTAATATTTTCCAGTAGACATTTGTGTTTATAGGTTGTTGGTTTTTAACAGAAGCTGTACTGTGGCAAGGAAAATTAGGTTTCCCACTTCCCTTAGCACTCCCTCCTCCCTCCCCTCCCCCCCAAGAGATTAAGTAGAAGAGGGGGGGAAGTAAAAGATAATATAGGAGAGTCACAAAACTTCAAGGGTCTGGTTTAAAGCCACAAAATCCATGGAATGCAGAGAAGAGTGAATCTGTGTCCTGCCTTTTCTCCCTTTCGTGCCTAGGTGGTGGTCCAAGGGGTTAGATTACAACATGTGCTCCAACAGCTAGGCACCACTTCTAAGACTGTATTTCCTGAGCTTTGTGGATTTAAATCATGTAGTTAATTTTTTTTTTCTCTCTTTCTTTTTTTCTTTTTTCTTTTTTGTGGACATGACTTTTTAAGACGAGACTTTTTAAGATGTCGGTATACAAATAAGATGCTGAGTATAAAAGCATCACGGCCACTGCCTCCGGTTTAACAAACTTATGAAAAAAAACGTGGTGACGGTGCATGATTTCACTCCCCCCCACCTCACCCCCTCTTTATTAGTCGTATTATATTCTGTTAACACCCAGACAAGAAATATTCAACTTTTCCTTTCCTCACAGGACAAGGCGGACGTGGACTGCAGGTTGTGAACCTAGACACACCTGGGGGAGGAAGACAAGAAGAGTTGAACTTAAGAGAGCCCAACGGAGATAAACGAATGTCCCCGCATCTCCAAAGGAAAGTTCATCGGATTTTTACTCTAGAGATCTCATCTTCAGGATGTCATTGAACACTTCCACTGCAGAAAAAGGTGTGGATCCAAACGCGGTTGACACTTACGACAGTGGCGATGATTGGGAAATCGGTGTTGGGAATTTAATAATTGATTTGGACGCCGATTTGGAGAAGGACAGACAGAAATTTGAGATGAATAATTCTACTAATACCACCAGCAGCAGCAACACCAGCTCCAAGGATTGTGGGGGTCTGGCTTCCAGTGGGGCTAATGCTACCTCAGCCTTAGCTGATGGCCTAAAATTTGCTTCTGTTCAGCCCTCTGCTCCCCAGGGGAATTCCTCTCACAAAGAGACTAGCAAATCAAAAGTGAAAAGGAGTAAAACTTCTAAGGATGCTAATAAATCTCTGCCTTCTGCTGCCTTGTATGGGATTCCTGAGATCAGCAGTGCTGGCAAGAGGCAGGAAGTCCAAGGGCGCCCTGGAGAGGCAACTGGCATGAATTCAGCACTGGGTCAAAGCGTGAGCAGTAACCCAAACGGCAATAATAACAACACCAGCAACACTACCACCATTGCCTCTTGTGGGAAAAACAAAGAGGAGAAACCAGGTAAAGCCCCGGGCAGCAGAGGCTCCAAGCGGGATAAGGATGCGGGAAAATCCAGGAAGGACAAGCAGCATGACCTGCAGCAGGGCCACCCCAATGGCAGCGGGGGTGGCAACAGCCAAGCTCCCCCTGGGCACCTCTATGGCTTCGGGGCCAAGGGAGGCGGTGGTGGAAGCAGCAGCCCCTTCCATTGCACCTCCTCTGCTGTGGGGGAGGTGAGCAAAAGTACCCCGGATTCAGGGTTAATGGGGAACTCTATTTTGGTAAAGAAGGAAGAGGAGGAGGAGGAGAGCCACAGGCGAATCAAGAAATTGAAAACAGAAAAGGTAGGACAAAGCTCCTCTCCACCTCTTCTCTTCTGTGTCTCCTTGTGTCTATAATAAATGTTCCACAACTGTGTGTGCGGCTCCTGTGTCCTTCTCTCTGCTGTGTATTTGTGACGTGCATCTGTTCTTCCTCCTTCTCTTAAAAAAAAAAACCCCAAACAACCCCAAGACCTCTTCCCTAGTCAGAAGACACCATGTTCAGAGTGTGCTGCTCTTCCTTATGATTTCCCCTCCCTGTCCTCAGACCTGGAGGACGTTTCTGTGTTTTGTCCGTTCCTTTTGATCGCACTTGCCCAGGAGGAGAAACCCTGAGATGACCCTGACTGAGCTGTCCCCGTTTTTAGCAGAGAGCAGCAGTATTGGTACCAGCGGGATGGCACGTGTTTACAGGCTGGAGGTCCGTGTGTTTGCCTAGGGGGGGTGTGCAGCTCAGGCTCCAGGAGCAGCAGGTCTCCTATGTGCTGACACTTCTCCACAGCACCAGCAGGCATTCGCGGCCGTTCCTCTCCCAAAGTCAAAAGGGACCCCTCTCCCTTCTTCCCTGAGCCCCTGTCTGGAGTTGAGATCGTGCTTGGGGGGGAAGAAAGGGGAGGCACAGGCAAAGACCCTGGGCTCTGCCGTTGCGCTTCTTCGTGGAGGCACGGGATGCTTGTGCTCTGGGTGCTCCTGTGGTATGGCAGCCCAGAGGCCCCAGAAGCTGGTGTGGAGGACGGGTGGAAGGAGCCAGCAGCCAGGCGGTGCCTTGCGTCCTCCTGGAAGGAGGAGGCTGGGAAGGAGGGGAATGAATGCACCTTGTGCTGAGATACGCGTGTCTGCTGCAAAAGAGCTTTCGGAACAGAGGGGAGG
>NW_009661372.1:3054992-3106270 GCF_000708025.1 Charadrius vociferus | reverse complement strand
CCCCCCCCCCAAATGAACAATCTCAGGGTGTTAGATTGTGACTTTATTGTCAGCTGTTGGTTTTAAATTACCTGCTTTTACAACTTCCCTGAGTGAATGTTCAGTGATGGGAAAACTTTCAGGTCAGTGTTAACTGTATGGTCTGCAAGTGTCTGGGAGGGCTGAAGGTCTCAGGGAAAAGTTGTGTCTTTTTACTACCCGTTACTGGCTTTTTTTTTTTTTGGTATTTTGGTCATGTTGAAGTTTTTGTAATATTTAAGTGGACCAGAGGATTAGATTTGGGTGTTTGTGACACAAGATATTTGTTAAAACTGGAAGATAATTTCAAGGGCAAGGCAAGGAACAAATTTAATTTCATATTGTATGCATATTATTGCTCTTAAGATAGTGTATCTACAGATGAATTTGAATGAGCCTTGTGACCTTTTCTAAATGCAGACGAGAAAAACATACTGCTGTAATTCGTGTGTATATGTTTGCGCTTTGATTTATGAAAGTTCTGTTGGCGGCGGAAAGGTGTCCTAAAATCTCACGGTGTCTTTATTAACTTAGTACAGTAGGCATTTACTTCTGTTGCCAATAGTCTTCAAATTGCAGTTCTCTAATCTGTTTTAACTATCTAGATAAATTGCCCTAATCCGGTCTTCACAATGGCTGTGGTTAAAGAGTCAGAGCCATTTGATTGGATTCAGTGGCTGCCTGGAATGTGGGAGGTACTGCCCTTTTGCAACCCCCTTAGCCTTTTAATCTCTCAGCCAAATGTTCACATTCAACAATTTTGTTTAGCTGGCAATCTGAACATTTCAGTATCTCAAAGGCTGCTGTCATGGCAACGGAGATTAGAGGGTGGTGTGGTTTCTCCTGTTTTTGTGTTCTTTTCACTCTCCGGTCACACAGGGAATTGTATGAAGAATCCATCTACGCGCGGGTAATCTTACGTGCAGCGTAAATTGGATGGCATGCAGATTCAGAGCAGGCGTGTATGGTGGAGTGGTTGGGAGCTGGTGGTACACCTTGTGGTGGCGTTGCTCCAGGAGGAGGTCTGGAGCTTGCATTGCCACTAACAACCACTGCAACCACTGCTATGGGCACACACCGACTCTTAACACGGGCTTGGCCCCTCAGAGTCACACAGCGTTGGCCACTGGCACAACGCCGTGCTTGCTTGCTGCCTTAAATAACACCCCTTCGTGTTTTTCTTCCCAGAGAACGTCCTCTTCTCGACAGATGATAATCATAAAACTCGTTGCTGACAATGGTCGCAACCTTAAGCCCAGCCTGTGGCGCTATTAGTGAAACTGAAGTGGTTTATGTTTGTTCTTCTGGCTTTTTTCCCCATATGTTAAAAAAAATTCTAATGATTATTAAAGGGTTTTAAATAAGTGGTCTTGCTTTGACTGTTTATACACTAGAACATATATGCTGTACTTGCACAAAGCACCTTATGTCTGTAGATAAATAAATAATTTTCAAGCCCTGCATGTTGAAAATAAATTTCCAGTTACCTTAACGTTGTGAAAGACATGTCTCATGAATTTGGATGCTTCGTCTCCGATACAAATGAGTTCTTGCGTGCTGATTCAGAATCTACAGGGTTTTGTATGTGGTGTGGAATATAATATTGCATTTGTTTACTATTTGTGAAAAGCTTGGAGCAGATTCCCAGGAGTTGTAGTCACTGTTTAGTTTTCACAGCATGCTTCAATGTCTATTTTTGGTCTATTTATTCTGTTTCCTTGCTGCAGAAAGTCATGTAAAACATGATAAATTGGATCTTACGAAGCTTAATTAAATCAATGACTGTGTTCTGCTGGCTCTTTTATGCAGAAACCGCAAGTATGTTGTAAAAGTCGCCACTCCCCTAATATGTGGATAAAGTCAAAGTATGCTGTAATTCTAAGATGTTTGGGCTATATTCGTGCAGCCCATTTTGTGGTTAAGCCACCAGTGACATGTCTGAATAAGTAGCTTTGACAGGTAGGCTAACCACTCCTAAGATTTTTGGTGTTAAAACCTGTCTCCATTTTCCATTTCTCATCCATACCGTTTTTAGCACAGTTACTGACTGTTTGTCAGCATGAACTCTTCATCTGTTTTAGCAAAGTGTGGGGTTTTTTTTTTGTATTTTTAACAGCTGTTACATTGAAAAGTGTTCAGACTATCTGCAAGAGTTGGCTTTGTGTGTGTTGTATGGAGATTTGGGGATTCAAACAGTCACAATTTACTCTGAGATACAGGAAAATTGTATTTGGCATGTGAAAATCAGTATGCTTACGTGAAAATAATACAGAAGATACAAAGCTGTAATCATAGGTGTCTGGTTGCAGTTTGTAAATGAATCAGTCTAGTGATATTCCAGGATTGAATTTTTCTCTTGTATTAGCTTATTGCTTCTCATTAAGACTGCATTTCACATCTGAAAGTTGTCTTCGGCAAATTAACATGTTGGCTGCTATTGCTTATTTTATCTTCGCTTTTTTTTTTTTTAATAGTGGGATTGAGGGTGTTTTACACTTCACCAGGAAACTCTGTGCGCATTTTACCTATTGATGTAAATCATTTAAGTATATGCTTTGATTAATGATGTTATGGAGATATGCTTTTCATGTACTTCTCTTGCTGGCCTTGGGTGTAGTTTATTCACTGTGAAATAAAAGGGCAGGGAGGTCACTTGCTGTAATTAAAGAACAAAGTCTATTGTTGTTTGACAGCAAACTGTTTTGAAAGCTACATAAGGGATTTAGCTGTTAAAAACATTGATAACTATGGGTGTCTAACAATAAGCGCGGCTCAGGGTTCTTAAAGTTCTGTCGTGCTGTCTAGTGGTGTGACGGTGCTTTTTGAGCTGGGTGAAGAGGTGCTGCCCTTTGGCCGAGGAAAGCTTTCCGTGTGAACCTGCTGACCTCTGCCAACATGTGTGACCAGATCTGCTATTGAATGCCTGTGCAAAGCAAGAGTTAGCCCAGCACAATGGAGGCTGGTCTAGAACGTTTCTAAAATAAACCAGGGAAGCTGATAACCTGACTCAGAACTACTGGGAAGAAAAAAAAAAAAAAAAAGAAAGAATTTCTCTTTGGGCATTGGTAATTTTACAATTTTAATAACTTCATAAATACCCAGTAAAAAGGAAAGGATTGATTGTCCAGATGTCATGAGGTTAACCATGTTCTCCATGTTAAAGGGCTTTCCTGCAAGACTGTTTTAATTATAGCTATATAAAGACTTGTTTTTCCAAAGTAGCATTTTATAGTCCAATAAATGAAATGTATGTTAAAAGTGCTAAGCAAAATCTCCCGTAACCATAGAGGTGTTCAATAACCAGATCCAACTACATGGAAAGTACCATCTGTTCCTAGTTTTCAGCATAAAACCAGGAATAGAATAGCAGAGATTTGCTCATATTTTTTCTACTCTCTTTTCTTTTTTTTTTTTATTATTATTATTATCATTATTAAAAAAAGTTCACCTGGCACTTTATAGAAGCTTTCTGAAATGCAATAATACAGGAGAGACTGTGAAAACACATGTTCGTACATACAGTTAACCAGTTCCACTTTCATTTAAAGAGATTTCCAGAAGCTCAGTCATTGAAGAATTTATAATAGTGAATCACCTCCTGCAGGCAAACACAATAAGGGTCAGTTCTTCAAAGGTCTTACTATTTAGGTAGAACCTGAATTATTCTGTCAATTTTTCCCGACGAGGTAAAAGGAAGGAGGGGAAGGTGGAGGGAAATGCCTCTCAAAGGATAACTTTAGCAAGCGCTTATTAGTCACCTAATTGCATATGATAAAACCATTGGCTAAAATTTTCCACGCAGAGACTTTTCTGCTCGTCGGAGAGGCGTTCTAGAATTGTTGATAGGGGGGAAAATTACTCTTTTTAAAGATAACTTAAGTTCTGAACTGTTAGGCAATGAGATTCTTGGCTGCAGCCTACCCGCCCTGGATAAAACGCCATCCGGCCTTTGTTTGAGGTCTTTTACTGAAGCTAATGACTGGTCTTGTGCCGCCCTGAGATAAATGACATTATCTCTGAGTGGTCTGACAGGAAACAGACATGTTAATGGTGAAGCTGCGGGGAGGATCTGCTGCCGCTCTGACAAAAGAGTGAAGCGGGGACCCCTGGTTGCGATCATTAACACATAATGCATTCCAGCTTCTCCGGCCGGGCCCTCGGTAATTGGAAAGCTTTTTTATCGACAACAACGAAAATCGCAAATCATAAATCTGAAATGTAATGTTTTTCTTGCATGCTCAAACTCTCGATTTTTTGTTTGTTTGTTTGTTTCTTTGTTTGGTTTTTGTAAGAAATGAACGATGTCGTTTTTGAAAGGTGTCATCCGTAGGCTGCGTGGTACTGATGTTTGTGGGAGATGCCGTGGCCCGCCTTCTGTTAATTGGACACATCCTTTGCATGTTGAATGCGGGTTCCCCTTTATCTGCTCTGTGTTATCCATGCGATTTGCATTTGTAAAAGTAGGCTAAATGCTGTTGCCTCAGTGAGAGCCGGCCTTGTCCTCTGCTTGTTTTGTAAAACAGGTGGATTCACAAAAAACCCAACAATCCACAACAGCGGGGGGGAGGGGGAGGGGAGGAGGGGAAAGACTGTTGAGAATTGGTGGCAGGGTGGAACATCATGGTACCCATGATAAATTGAAAATTTGACATTGTACAGGGTTAAACAGATCTGCTTCTGTTTGTCCCTCATGCCACTGCCCTGCACATGTCCATAAATCCATCAGCATGTCCCATACCTGCTGGCATGATGGATGGTGGTCCCAGAGCTTCCTGTGTACTTTGTAAATTTGCTGTGGTCTCCATGGTCTGGAGACCATTGGATCTCAGAACACTTGTGTATGCCCTGTTGAGTACCCAGGCCGTCTCAAGACTGTTTCAGCTGAGGGCTAGAATGCATGTGTCCACTTGTTAAAATCCACGGGACAGTTAGGAGGGCAGGTGTCTGAGATATTCCCAAAAAGGTGTCATGTGTGAGGTTAATAATGATCATCAGATTATATCCCAGCACCCTTTTCTCCTCTCTAAAGCCACTAGGATTACACAGGTGTCTTGGCACCACACATGGGATTAAAGGTTAAAAAACATAGCCTGTGAAACAGTAGATGAAAACTTGCCTGAAGAGAGGGTATAAAGAAATGGAGTTGGGGGACGTAGGCCAAATATGCATAGAATTAGAGTTTCCTTCAAAATGCCCAGCATGTCAGCAGCACCTTGACAGGCTATGTGTCCTTGAACATGGAGCTGTGGTCTTGGTTGCAATACTCTTTTTGAAGCATTCTTTTTACTGATGTAGTGTAAAAGAGTTAAGAAAAAAATCTGAATTTCTCCACATCCTACACGGTGTTACTGGTACATGTGGTATCGAGCACTTTTTATGAGCATCATCAGGAATATGGTCTCAGAAATCCTAACATTTCTGCTATTAGAAACACCACCTTTACTTCTATTTTGGTTTGCCATCACCCACCCTTGAAAAAAAGGTTAGATTGCTTCTGCAGTTACTTAGGCAGCTTTGTGTCGTTGCCACATGTTCTGTATTTCTCAGATACAGTACTCAATTTTCAAATGGCGTGTCAGCTACATGTTCCAGATTTGTTTCATGGTATACAATTGGGATTACTGAACATGACCAAGTTTTAGAGTTTGCCTTGTTCTGAGCTAAGGTACTTTGTACAGATGATCCAACAACCAGGTTATTATTTACGTAATGTACTTAGCACTGTACCGGCTTTATATTGTACTTACATAATGTTCCAACGTACATGGTGATATGTCACTGCGTTTCCTGAAAGGCTGGAGAGATTATCTGCCTTCTTAATTGTGCTTTATTTCTTACAACTGCAATACGTCCTCCCATGAGTCCTCAGATAGGGTCACACCTGTGGATCTGTGGATGCGGTGCCTTCAGTTGAAGGGCTGGAAATAGTTTTGCTAGAAACTAGTGTTTGTTGTAGGGTATTTGTGTGTCAAGGAGTTATTTTTATTTCTAAATAATAATCATAGAAAATATGTCGATGTTTTTTAAAATGTTGGTCTGTCATCACATTGCCTGTTGGGTGAAAGACAGGAAAACTGTTCCATTAAAATTTCTGATGATGGTATAATTACAAAAACTAAATAGCTTTTTAAAATGTAGAAAAGTTCGTTTATATTTCTTTTCTTTTTTTCTTTTCCATTTAATCAACTTAATTTCTTTTTCCCTTTTTGCACCAGGGTTTCTGCCCAGTGGAGCCCTTTTGTGGTGCAGCGTTTTGCAAAAGTGAATAATAATACAAGCTATCATTTTTTAATTTGCTAAAAATATGTTTGAAATGAGATAATTTTAATAAAGATAAATACCAGTTTTTATAGCAGAACTTGAGGGGTTTTCTTAAATTGAGATTTTAAATCACAAGGTGGGTTTTTTCTTTTCTTTTGTTTTGTTTTTAAATTATGACTACATTCTTGAATTAAAACCACAATATACTACAGGCTATGAGTAACCATGTGGGCAGATATGAAGATCAGCCTATGACTTTTGGTTGTGCTGTAGCCAGGGTTTCAGTAAGCACTCTCTGTTGCATTTTCTCTTTTAATTCTGACTAAATGGTCTTGGCAATGGGAACAAAGCCTTTACATTTGAATGAAAGGTTGTAAAACTATTCAGTGACTTGACTGACGAGCAAGTTCTTTGTAATTCCCTCCCACTCCACCCCCCCCCTTTTTTTGAAAAAGCTGAGAGAAAATTCAAGGGGGTGGGAATAGGTAGTTTCCTCTGATGCCCTTGTTTGCATGTACATGTACACATACATAATATACATGTTTGTATGTAAGGCTAGTTGATAGAACAACTTACCTGAGCACATAGGGTAAGTTGCACACAATGAGATAGGATTGATGACTGTATATATAGGTTTTCCAGCTCTAGGGTAGCTGTGGTATTGGATTAAATTTACTGAAATTTTAAGCCAAGTAAGAAAGTTGCAAGTAAGAAAGTTGCATTTTAACGATAGAGGTTTATAATATGTCTGCTTTTCTTGTAAGTTGGCAAATACTGCTAAATCTCAAAACAAAGGGATCAACTCTTCTAGCATCTACCTGTAACGCCCAGTGAGGCTATTAGATCAAAGCCATTGGGAATTAAATGTGAAGTTCTTTGTTTCGGTAATTTTGAAAGGAAGATGTGCTACGTTGAATCGTTTGTCCTTTATGATAAATCTTCCTCAACCATTTGGACTTACCCATCTTCACAAATCATAACATGGGTTAAGTTGGAAATAACGTTTAAGATAGAGTCCAACCATTCAGAAAAAATAAATACCAAACATTTGGTTCCCATATCTTCTCCCATCTCCTTCTCCCAGTTTTTGAGTCTTCTTAGCTTAAATCTCATGCCTGATCACCAGCTTGGCTGAGGTGTTGCTGTCTCCTGAGAATCTCCACCAAGTAATAACATAAGAAAAATGTCCTCATGGGGATGTTTGAAGCATATGCCAATAGCGCCATGTGGATGCAGTTTTTCCAGTCAAAAGAGCAAACTAAAATATATTGATTGTGGTTACTTGGTGTTTTCAAAACACTGGTATTCTAGTTGTTGAATTGTCTTGTCATGTTAACTGAGAAGCAGATGGCATGATGCCACAGAAGTGTATTTTTACTTAAAGGAACTTTAGAGGTTTTGATGTGTTTTCTTTTCCTCTTATTTCCCTGATGGCTTCTTTTTATTGAAGAGTAACATGAGGAGACCTGGTAGCAATTTTATTGCTTTCCCGTAACAGTTTGAAATAATAGCTTGGTCTTTGGTTGCCAGTCAAGTTTCTACCAGTCAGCTTGATTCTGTTTTTTATCATGTGGCAGTGGAATATAAAAAGTATATGTTTGTAGCTTGCCCTCAGAAACTGCTTCTTTTTTTCATGCTTCAATTAGCAACAGAAGACTAAGCTCTGATTGGTCACACTTTTATAAACTCCTAGAGCTCGCTTTCTCCATTCTGATAAAGAAAGCGCCAAGTTTAGGCTGTTTCCCAGGAAATTTTGAGGCACATCTGGCCTCTTTAACTGTGTGCACTAGACAGTTTGATTTTGCACACATTTAATCATTTGCATTAGCCATTGAAAGGATTCAGGGATTTTGTTCAGTCCACCCCACCCCCAACCATAAATTCACACTACTCAAATGCCGCCTTTATTGATGAATGTCAGTGATGCTGTGCTGAACTATGGTAGAAATAGGTCTGTGGCAGGAGTGGTGCCATAGGTGTCTGTTACATAAGCATAGCTTTTGTACTTTTTACTGCTTTCCTTAACCAGTAAGAAGAGCGAAAAGCAACTTGTGATCTCCTTTCTCATAGTGTGTAGGGCCAGACCAAATTATTTTTGGATTTCCTGTCACCTCCTTGGCTGATTGCAGTGGATGGCTTATGTTGAAAGCAACAATAATGTTTGAATTGGAAGGGTTTGGTCTTTGGGTTTTCATTCTTCACGGAGAACTGTTTATTTGTGTGTGGTTCGCCACACTACATGGATAGTACTATCAAATCTGTGCTTTATTATAGGCTTATAGCAGTGGAGTAATGGCAGCAGTTGCATGTTTCGGGGTTTAATGCTCTTGCCAATTCTTCCTTTTTGAAAGAGGAAAATGAAACTAGATCCATATCTCTGCGACAAAAGGTAATAGTTGGAAGCAAATACAATTAGAAATGAACCTCATTACACAGTTGAACTTTGTTTTGCTGCTAGGAGTTTTAAATCTGATTTAGTAAATGTCCAGGGAGTTGTTCAGTTAGCTTGCACTGACGATAAGGATCTAATATTCCAGGAGCAAGAGTATTTCAGAGTATATTGAACATATTTGACATAAAGTTTTACTTGTTAATTTTTGCCCTGGGTTTAACATTAGGCAATGTATCCTGAATTGCACTGGAGTTCTGGAATTTGAAGGAAAAATACTGCTGCAACGTGAGAACAGTGAAGGTGGTTGTTCCACATCCAGTGTTACTGAAGAAACTAAATTCATGTTCTTACCCACTTCAGTCAGTATTAAGTGCAGTGTCATGTAATAGTCTTACTAGGTGCTGTTTAAGGACAGGATTGTATACAGGTATGTGTCTATGTATATCAACATATATACTCATATATATGGGGAGATGTATATGTATATATGTGTGTCTCTGTGTGTATATATATCTATATATACCACTACACACACATGAAAAAGAGACGCTACTGTTTTATAAATTCAGCAACTGAGTTTTGGCTAATAGTCTATATTTACATTTCATGTCCAGATCCTTTAACAATCTTTCCTGTGATGCTGCACCAGATGACAAACATTGAAGGAGAAAGCTAACAGCTGTTTCCATTACAGCATTGGTGCATTAGCCTCTGCACTTTATTTTCATTTTTATATTCCCCTTCAACCTTTCCTAATCACCCTCTAAAAAGGATTTTTCCCTCCTGCCTCCGATTTAGCTGTCTGCAGGGTTCTGTGTCTTTCTTAGCTTTAAAAATATAAAATCTGTGTGATTTTTTTTTTCCTCTTAAGAGCTTAATGCTTTGACTCTTGTTCACAGTGAACAAGGGCTTACCGCCCTTTCTCAACTCAAGTAAGTAGTTCATTGCATTATGTCTGTGTAAGCCCTGCTTGAGATGAGTCCAGGTTACAAAACAGGGCCCAGTATGACCAATTTGATTATTTTTGTAACAACTTGAGACACACTATGATTTATATTTTTTTGCATGCCGCCTGAATAGTGTTTTGTTCATTCTTACTCTTTGCTTCACCATCTCTCTGAAAATAATAGGTTCATGGCTGTATGCTGTTATTGCTGAGATATGACTGAAAACTGCATGCAGTACAGTGAAGCACATTCATTTTCATCTAGTACCCGTTTATTGCCTTGAGCACTGTAAATCTGTCAGCTCTTCACGATGCTTTCACCTCTTTCTTCATTTGCTCCAGCTTCTAGTTTGACAATGTTCCCCTGAGGCAGAATTCTAATCTGCTTCCAATTAGTTGCAAAATGTGACTCAAATTTCCACATTATGGCTGCTGTTTTACTTGCACGCACACATCTAGAAACAAATTAATGCTCTTGAATATTTATTTTTGAGCCTTCAGATTTACTCTGGGAGGAAAAGTTGCCAACTATTTTCAAACTACTTCCAAGATTTACATTTTTCCTCAAAGTGAAATATTTATTATAGGTTTAAAATCCCTCTTACTGCTTTATTTTTACAAAACCTTTTCAGCTGGTCGGTAGTTATTGAAGATACATTGAACATGGATAAATCCGAAAAATGAACAACACTAACAATTAAGGTTAAAATCTGGTTGTGATTGCTGTGTGAGTTCAGGATGTGCAATGTTTATTTTCCTCAGGGCTAGCACAACATTTATTATTTTTTTAACCCTTAAGTAGTTTTTCAGGACAAATAGACTTATCTGCCACCTGTCTGCCTGCCACCTATTATCTGCAGCTCCAGAAGTTGTCATTTGGCTGGGGGTTGGGAGACAGAGATTCATTTGGTCTTTGTTGAGGCTTAATAGGTACAGCTAATTAGAATCTGTTTGTGTGTGTCCCTTTGTATGTGTCAGTACTTGTGTGTGCATGCGTGCATATACATGACTACATGGGTGTACCTTTAAAATGTTTTATATAAATTGAGTTTTCGGGATTCTCCGGTAGTGTTCATATTCCTGTGAGCGGTTGCAGTAGGAATATGGCCTTTACTGTTGTATTGATTGAGGGGAGAAGTGAAATTTTGAGCGGAAAGTGTGGAAATCTAGACTAAAACACTGGGGGGAGGACTGGAATCTAAACCCAAGAGGGAGTCTGAACTTCAGGTCTTCATCAAAGGTTCTGTGACAATTCTGCTTTACTACCCATTGACCTCAATGCCTTATGTCTGTAGTTGCCTATATGGAGAAACACAGTGTATTTAATTCAAGTATACCAGTAGCTAAATTTATAGGCGCAAATCTTTAGCGGAGCTTAGCACTCTGCAGCTTGGCAGATTGATGTCGGCAGCCGTAATAGACTTTAAATAGGCTTGCGGAATTTCATTCAAAGTGTATTGCTGAAGTTGATATTGCTAAGTACCTGTCATTTCTAAATGAGATTTACACCTGTAAATTTAGCTTTTCATTCACAATAATTCACTTATTTATAGACACATTTTAAAAAATATTTGTCTGTACCGTCCCACATTGAGGTGGTAGCCTGCTAGCCCTGTGTTGTATGTATTAACACCCAAATCAAGGCGGACACACACACATGCTGTGTTTTGGTTCGTAGTCCCTATTTTCAACCAAGAACAAAAACGTAAAAAGAGAGATAAAGGAAAATGACCTTGATGTTATTTTGTCTTCTCTTGGGTCGTGAGCGACACTTTTAACTGCAGAGATGAGAAGACTAACATGTTATTTATTTCTCCAAAGGTTTCGCTTACTCTAGTAGATTCCTGTGATTCACAACATCGTTTTATAAGGAAACAATATTTGCAAACATTGTGAAATGCTGCAGCAGCATGACTTTTTTTTTTTTTTTTCCTCATACAACATCAAAGTCTTTTAGGTTCAGCTCTATAGCCACGGTGAACTGCAGTTCCTGTGATTGTCAGTTGTTAAGAAAAAAGCACATGGACAATTAAAATTTGAGTGAAATGCATGTATTTGTAGCTTACGATAACTGACTTAAAGACATCCAGAGGGCTTAACAAGGCCAGCACATAAAAAACCACCCCCACACATCCACACGTATGTATACACAGGCGCGCGCAACCGCACATTATTAATTTTTCAGGCAAAAGCCACAGTGCTTCAGAGAAGCATTAAATGCTTTTGTTGATAGCTTATAGTTTTATAAACTCCAAATGAGCTTATTGCCTTTTAACCAGCACTAAATAATAGAAGAACCTATGAGCCTCCACATTGGACAGCAGCCAAGCAGCCAAAGAAAGAAAGAAAGAAAGAAAAAAAAAAAAGAACTGAATGGTTTAATTGTAGAGCAAATCATTTGTTTACAGATTAAGACCTATTTGGTAGCCAAATCCTATGGACAAGGAGGTGAAAGAATGAGGCACCAAGGTACAGGAAATGAGCTTTATTTTTTGTGACTAAGTCCTGCTATTTTTGCCTCCTCCTAAAGCGGAGGAGGCAAGGGGAAAAAAAAAAAAAAAAAAGAATTGTTTAACAGCAAAGACCGCTGAGCAAAGTGCACATATTAAGTAGGAACAAAAGGGTGGGAGAAGGGAAGTGTTGGTGCGCTTTACGGGCTGACAGGAACCTGACAACTGGAGCTGCTTCCAGCTAAGGGGCACCAGTCGGTGGCATGAAGAGCTGCCCTATTTTGTTTTCCCTCTGAATGGGGTGGGGGAGAAATGCTTTTTTCCCCCCTCTCTCTTTTTCTTCTCGTTCCTTTTTAAGAGCAAGGGTTTTTTTTAAATGGGCCTTTGTTTCAGTATCATAATTAATTAGTTGACAGTTCAAATGGTTAAGAAGTGCTTGTGGTTCCTGCTTTATTGTTGAACAACTTTTTTTTTTAAAGACCCACTTACTGGTGGCCTGTAAATTTGAAGATATCATTTTCATGAGTCATTGGTTTAAAGATCAAAGTCAAGAAAGCATTATCGCAGAAGTGGAATAACCTCTACAGTAAAGGCTGTTGAAGCTTCTTCATTTGAACCTCCTATTTTTCAGTAATTTATAGCTTTTCAAAACTTTTACCTCTTGAGTTGAATTTTCTATTACTATGTTACTGTAATTTCCCCACCTAAGTGCCGTGAAAATGAATTTATGAAGTCTGAATAGGGAAAATGGATATTAAGGGAAAAAAAAAAAAAGAAACAGTCATGGAAAAGAAAACATTTTATTTATACAGAGCATCCCTGCTGCCAGTAGTTTTGTAGGCAAAATCCTCTTGGAAAATGTGTCATGATTGTTCATATGAAAATGGCTTTGATTTGATCAGATTATGAACCTTCTAAAGAATATGTTCAGCCTATGTAAAATGGGCTCTAAGTATTCCATTTTGTGTCTTCAGCGGCCCTACTAACTTTGTATGAGAGAAGGAGTAGCTATAGCTCAGTTTGGCGAGTTGCGTCTGGTCAGCTGAAGTCATTCCAAAACATGCTTTTAGTTTGATCCCCTTTAAATTATAACAAAATGGGCATCAAGGTTTTTATCCCTTTGACTAGTTGCAAGTTCATGTAAAGAAAAATCAAAAGATGCAGGAAAAAAAAGAACTTGCCAGTTCTTGATACTTGAAATCCAGTGGAGGAATAGGAAAGTTTTAGTCTACATTATATTGTATTGTTTCTGTAAGGGCAAAGGAAAAATTTAATGAACTTCAGGTGTGGCCTTTTAAGAGCTTAGCAACACTACGTGTTGTTTCTTTTTGTGTTGCTTGATTGAAATTTACTGACTGTATATAAAATGTTACTTTCAGCTTATGTATAAACAAGCATAAAGAGTGTTGCCAGTAGCTTGTTCTATTAAAAATGTTACACTCTCCAACTGAAGTCTACTAAGTAGTAACCCTAACAGTATTCTTATTAATAGAATACTTTTTTACTTTGTATTTAGTTTCTGCTGCATTTCCTTATCCAGAGAATGAGACATAGTAGATGGTGAAGTGCATGTAGCTGTATTCCCAAGTAAGAGCCCGCTTCACCCATCGCATTGAGAGGCAGAATCTGGTTGCTTTGAAATGAGGAGCAACCTTGGTACTAACATCTTTGAGATGAGAATGCTGCCTTGAAAGTTATGTAAGAATTGGGTCTCTTATGTGCTGTCTAATTATATACATATTTGTGTACCTTTATACCCCTTTGTTTTCCTCCCTAGGCAGTGAAATGACTGTTTCCGTTGGAACATGAAACCAATCTGTTATCCGGTATCTATTTGTTAAAATGAGCATTGACATCATATTTTAAGTGACTGAAAGCAGTGTTCTACATGACCCTTAAAGAACTTTACTTTACATTATGTTCTGATATTGTGATTTTGTTCACATTGTACTTCAGAACTTGTATAATGTGACTGGCAGGGCTACAAAGCCAGTCTGTAATAGAAAATTTACAACAGGAAATTTTAAGGCATATCCTCCACGTATTTTTTTTGCATCTGCTTACAAGTATATAATTTTATTGTTACCGCTTCTAACAGATACGTGGATGGTCTTTACACTGCAGGTTAAAAACGACAGTATTGAAATAACAGGTGAAGTTTCATAAATTCTCAAGGCAAAATTATTCCTTTCTTGCTGGTATCTGAGGCTTAACTATCAGGAGAGAAATTCACTCCAGGCTGAGTCGTCCATTTTTGATCAATGCAGTGAAGTATGTAATAGAAAGTTAAGCGTTTTCTTGTGTCAGTAGTAGCATAGCCGAATGCTCGGTAGGCTTAATGAACTTCTCTGTCTCCTTGGTAGAGTAGAAAACAGTAATTAAGCAATATTGCCCTGAATATGGGTCTCAGTAAATTCAAAAGGAAATTAGCATTCTAAATCAGCAATTTAAGACCAAGAAATTATTTAATCTCAGGGTTTTGGGAACTTTGATGCCGGATTAGTTTATTTTTTGTTGTTGTTGTACCGGAAGTCAAGGGGCTTGTAAAATTCTGAGGAAAATTAAGTTTTTATGATTTTAACTCATTAAGATAAAAATAGCTCTTGATGATATTTGTGGTGGTGTAAGAGCTCCTCTTCCTTATATGTTTATCAACTTTTAGTTCGTTCAAGAAAAGCCATCCAAATATAATACTACTTTCAGAATTGAGTGGGAGGTGAGTGGTTTAACCTCCCCTAATGAATTTTCAGTATCTTGCAGGAGACAAACCATTGATAAGTTTAAATACAGAGGTCAGAGTACATTTTTCTCTGTCCTATTTGGCCTGCATTTGTATGGCCCATGGGTGATCTTGCCTCTGTTGCACAAAGGAGTCACTGTGTTTACTTACTTATGCAAATAAAAACCAGCTCCATGGATGAGGAGTGTGACACCTTTGTTGTTCATTCTCATACTTTCAGTATTTTGACTTAGAGAAGGTCATCTGATTTGGAAACTGAAAGTCAGTATACCAGATTTTCCAGGTAATTAGGCTAATTTGGTTTAGTCATTACTAAATTTGTAAAGCATTTGCTGAGAGACCAGGCTACGAGCAGGGAGCAAATATTAGTTACTTTCAGATTTTAATTGACTCTCCTTTTAAATTACTGCTTCATTTAAAAATAAACTCGTAGCCTACTTTAGAGTTGAATTATTGCATTCATTGGTTTGGGGTATGAGAGCAAAGCATCATTACAAGCCCGTTGAGTAGGGAAACGTTATTTCTTTGGTTTAATTGAAGTCAGGCTGCACTTCCAGGAACCAGTACCTCCAAGACTAACTCCTCTTAGAGCACTTTGTTATCTGTATGGGTTTGCCAGCGTGGAAGCGGGCTATGGTAAATCTTGTTTTCTTGATTTCCAGACACAAAAGGTCACATTTTTGCTCAGTTCTCCCGCAAAAGGTTTTGCACAACTCTCTTACAGAGGAGTGTCCACAGATGTCTTTGCTGTAATGTAACCTTTGCATCCGGATGTGTAGTGAAGCTCTATCTGTGAAACGGGTGTGAACGGAGCAGTGCCAGGGCAAAACCGGTAGCTGCCTGACAGAGTGTGCCATGGCCTCCAGGTATCGGTGGAACAGTTCTGGTAGGTTTCTGAAAATGAAACTCGACCTCTAATCCCATGTAGGGTTCTAATAGCACCTACCCAGAGTACTATCAATACACATTGCTAATGAGTACTTTCTTATTTTCCTTCCTTATTTTCTACAAGGTGGGCCATTCCCTAGCCTGCTTCTGTCAATAAAACCAAAACAAAACAGAACATAAGTCCAGGTGATCACAATAGTGTGCTTTTTCTAACCCAGTGTCCAGCTTGGCTGGGATGAAAGGTAGAGTTATGTGGGCAGTGTGGAGGGAAAGGCAGCGATCTCCCCAATAGGTCAGGTAGGGCTGGTGATGAGTAGCTGTGTTCGATATCTTCTTTTCAATTGAGTTCAGTTGCAGCTGAAACAAGATGTGTGACTCCAGCCTAAATGTATTGAGTTTATTTGGGCATTTAGACTGACATTTGCAATCTCCTGGTTAACTAGAGCATTTTATTTAAAAAAAAAAATAAAAATCAAGAGAAATAAGCACTGAAAGTCTTTTTACTTTATTATGTCACATTCCCTGCTTTCTTCATGAAGGACATCAGTACTTTCTGCAAGATGAGTGATGATTCTTACTTTTGCTTGCATTTGCATGATACTAATTCCTTGCATTTTAATCTCACATTGTAGTGCCTTTTTCATTCTTTCCCATCTTGTGCCGTATTTGATGTAAGCAGGAAGAGTTGAATATAGGGAGAAAATTTTCCTCAAGACCCTCCTGTTCCTTTGGCAGATTGTATACGTAGTCAAATCTCTGGTTTGCTGGTGTACTATGTTGTTTCTGTGGATTTTCCAACCCATTACAGAGGCGAGAAAAGTATTTCAAAATTAATACGCAAATGTGTCATGAAACTGCAAAAATGTATAGAAGTCTCCAGGGTAAGCTGTATATCTGGAACAACTTTGTCAGGGCTTTCCTTTTTAAAAAGCTTTCATTAACCTGAAGGGCGGTGCGTGTAGAAACCTGATAGCTAAAATCCTTGTCTCCTTTGCTGTGCTGTCTTGGAAGTCTCCATCTAGATCTCCTCTTTAGCAGCATTTGAAACTTCTCATCAGGCTGTCTGGTGGCCAGGTGCTCTGGATGTAGCTAGGAAGAGTATCACAGATAGCAAGACGGACAGGGATTTCACGCATGATGGTAGGAGCTGGAACTGAGTCACTTCATATGAATGAAGCTGTCCTAGATAAGATGAAAGTTCACCCATTGGTTCTTCAAGGGAAGCTGTTGTGGGGGCGGGGAGGCTGAAAACATCTGTCTTCTGGTCATGAGGAGGATCCCGTGCCACCCTCCTCTGTTTCCACACTTGCCACCGGACCTTGTAAAACACCTTTTTTTGGAGCTGGCACAGGACAGGAACAGCCTTGTCTTTATGGCACTCTTGAGTGCTAAACGGGCTTTTGGGGAACTTTCATTGATCCATCAATTGCCCTGTGTACCTGGTGAAATAGTTAATGGTAACCTATGGAAATAGGTAACTGTATGATTCCTTGTGCAAGTAATGTAATTTCATAGATTCTGTTCTTACGTGGAAATCTATGCTGTTTAGGGAGCCAGGTAGTGATGTGACTGTAGAAATGGCAGGATGTTGGTTCTGCATTTAATGCACGTTAGCTAGCTTTCTATAAGCTATCCTGTGATGAGGAAATAAAAAAGCATCTCTGTGGAAAGGAAGAGGCAACAAGAACGGAGGGAAAGACAGTCTCTTCACTGAGTCTCTGTGTTGCCCATTTGAGGTTGTGACACAGTGTGACTCATGAATGTTGGCTGCATCATCCTTCGCCTGAGCCAGATATTGCAAGTGCTGTGCTTAATGCTGAAATGTAGTTTCTCAGTAACCAATATATATCTCTCAAAGGACATTTTGTATGAACTTGTTCCTCTTAGATGTGTTTTCACTGTGCAGAGCAGCCTATGGCAGTAACTAATTACCAGAGCGTCAGGGTTTTTTTTTCAGTACGCCAGTGTTTTCATATAGATGCTTATGCTTGTAGTAACTTGGATCTCAAGCTACTTTCATCTCAGCAAGAGAAGGTTACGGAGCTCAAGAAATGTATATTTGCTGTTGCAGTACAGGGGGCTGAAAGCAAAACACCGTCTTTCCTGGTTATAGTTAACCTCTGATTGAACTCTGGATGGCTTAAACTGGCACCAGCCCCATTTCTTTCTTCTGGAGTTTCCTCTTCCAAATTTGTACATGCAGATATCGTGGGAGTTACCATGATGACGACTGATGCCATTTACAGAGCAGTGGAGGGCTAGCTGGAATGACCTGGCCTGAGAAATGTGCTTTAGGTGGATGTAGAAAGAGACAAAAGGCATTTAATGTATGAGGCAAATGAGCACAGTAATGACAAAAGAGTTTCCAGACTGTTTTATTTTGTCTAACCTAATTAAAAAATCCAAAGAGTTGTATTAATAAGCTACAGATATGTACTGACCTGTAGTTGCTTCCATAAAACTGAGCTTGAAGAAGTGTGCATCCTTGGAGAAAATACTTTGGTGTGATGTGCATCTAGAAAGTGGAGGCTATCTTTGGTTTGCCCACAAAATCTGTGACCAGTTTAGTGGGTATCAGCATTGTCTTTGAACATCAGTTTCAAAGTACGGTCAAATAATGTTTGTTCCCAAGCTGTTAACTTTCTGAAAAGTTACTGTAAATCAGTTAATTAATGATGTTCATAGGATCAGCATGTTGTTCAATAAGCAAATTCCTCGCGTTAATTAAACCATGAGTGTTATAATCTTAAAACACAGGTATCTGACCTTTTAAAGCAGTGACTTGTGTGCTACTCTATGCCACTGTTATAATGAATTAGCAATCAAAAATTGAGTGTGTTTTCTCTCTAATGAATCTAAATGTGGAGACCTCTTTCTCCTGTGTCGCTGCTGTTACAGTCAAAGGTGTTGTCAGTATAAAAATTCGAATACCTCCTCCTCGGGTCATCACCAGGGAATAAACTTGTTTTTTTGATTGTAACTTTGCAGATTAGCAATTCCTTACTGCCCATATTGCTCTCCAAAGCACAAGGGTAGCCTAAAATGGCTGCAGATTATGATGTATGGCTGCTCTTGTGAAGCTGCAGCTGTGAATCTCAAAGAGGATGTAACCATGCAGAATCGCTCTTTTAGATGGTCATTAGCGCTGCATAAGTACAAGCCTCTTTTTCAGATAGCATTTATTCTTCACGGTTCTTCTGCTACTATGTGATGGCAATGTCATTTGCCAAGCATTGAATAACAATGAATGTTTTATTGAAGTACAGTATTCTGAACCAGTGCTTTTTTTAAGCTGTTTAAGTGCTTAATTTTCGTTTGACTGCTCCTTTTCATGCAAATGTGAGTGTAGCAGAAAAAGCCAATACATCCTCCTCCCTTGTGCTCCTGTGATGTATTGGACTAAGCTGAAGGCTTGTGTGTGGGAGAAGGAAACATAGCTTAATTTGTCAGAGCCATCCATTGGCATCCTACCCTACTCCACTTTTAGTCGTCTTTCTTCATTTTGCTTAGAACAAACACGTGCAAAAAAAAAAGCAGAAAGCTTTCTGTGTGATACTGAGGAATAAGCGAGCCAAGAAACAGTCTCTTCCTTGCCCCCAAACAGATGGAAGACCACATTCCAGATTCCTTTTACGTGAATGAAAAGAGGAATTAGGTCTAACTATTTCAATGCGTGGTTTTTTTTTTTCATTCTTCTTCCAAGGATCTCAAAGCACTTGGAGGCATTACAAGTTCATTTCTGAAGGGCAGATTTTTAATGTGGTTAACACCTACAACTATGCAAGATTTTTGAACAGTCTAGCACCTACTATTGCCATTATGAGAATCTGAGGGAAACCCATGCACCCAGTGTGCTTTGTTCTTGTGAACATCTGGCCTCTTGTTTTGATTTGTGAGCTATTTTGAAAATCTGGCATCAGTTCTGGGTTTTAAATTCTAATTAAATATAGTACACAGTCTGGCCATAAGCTTCGCAATACCCAGAGGGAAGGAAGGAGGGGGGGAAGCTATCCCCATTTTATAGTCAGTGAAATTGGGATGGCGAGATTATAGAGTTACTGAAAATTGCCAATGTATTTCCATACTGAATAGCTCCATCAAAACTGGCTTTTAGAGCCTAAATTCAGACCAAAAGAAAGGCATCTGTGATCTCAACATTCCTAGGTTTTAGAACCACAAAGCAAATTGTTTGCATTATGGCATGGAAATTAGCCGTACTGTGGCATAAACACTGATGACATCTATTCCTATGTGATCACCAGACCCTTTAACATGATTTCAGAATGTGAAATAATATCCACTTGTTTGGGGGCAGAACAACAGATACTGTGTTCTTTCTATGGAGTAGTAAACAAATATTCCTCAGAATTCAAGTGCCATGACACTAATTTTAATAAAACACATCATGATTCCCTTTTAATTATAAACAGTATTGAAAACAAGTGGTCAGTCTTCAGTAGATACTCAAGCTAATCCAGTCTAGGGTAGCTTAAATACCTATTTCTTTACTGTGTAAGAGTGAAGAGTTTTCTATATCATGCCTATCGAGATCAAAGAAGTTTGTGTTTATCTGATTCTTTTTGCCATTTTTTCTCTGTAGAAAAGCTAGGTTGCAATGTAAGAGTATGTATGAAGTTCTGTCCCTATATTCAAAGGTCCACCAACTCTTTGTCTCTATGTTGGATGTCTGTATATTCTTTTCCCAATGTTTTTGTGTGTGTGTTTGTCCCTTTTCTTCTTTCTCTATCCTCAACACACAAACAGTGCATCTTCAGGTGTCTTTGATCCAGTCTTTTCTGCTTGGCCATTAGTCATATTGATTCTCCAGTGATAAAGGAAGCTTTGTTCTCAATGCAGTTTTAGCAGTACGGTATCAGGGCCTGTCACATAAACACTGTTGACATCAAAGAGACTTTGCAAAACCGTGTAATTTTGCAAAAATACAAACTGAGTTGTATTTTGCCTTTTGCAGTTCAGATACAAAAAGAAAAACTGACTAGGTTGGTTTTAGTGTCCAAAAGGAGTGAAATTCCAGAAGCACATAAAAACATTGGCAAGAAAATGTAACAACTTCCTTTTTCAGTCACCTAAAATGCCCGTAATAATACAAACAAGGTAGCTTCATTTTTCATCTGTCAGTGTCCCTTTAATATAATTTAGAATTGATAGCATTTTCTACATTTTCAGATGGAGTAGCTTCCTCAAAATTGAAAAATAAGTATGCCATTAATTTCAGTAATTTCAGAGAGTAATGTTTTAAACTACTTCGTTAGCGAGTTGGCTTTGAACTAAAATACTGTGTTACATATTGAGAACTGTTGTCAACCAGTGCACTCTTTGTGTTTTGTTGTAGTACAGTATTTGTTTTAACCCATTTAAGAGCCATTCCAATAAGAAGGAAAGGACAGGTAGCAGAGGTGTAATAAACACTGGTTTAATTTTTACAGCACCGTACATTATAGAACTATAAAATTGTGTGATTAACTAAGTCATTAACACTGTCTTAAAGCAAATAAGTGTTTAGAGCCTGACACAGTGCTGAAAACCTTTCTAACAGTGAATTTAAAAAGTAACTGGTGTAGCTTGGAATAAAGATTCTGCTGCTGTGCATCATCAGGAGCTCTGTATTAGGGCTATCATCCAATTATTATATTCTAATGCATTCTCTGTTTTACAGCACTCATTCAGTCTATATCATTTTGATACTTCTTGAGAACTATGCCATGTAGAACCTGACAAGCATTTGTACAAGATCGCCAGCAAAAATGAGTTAATTGACTTAAGTCCTGCCCTCCTCTTTATGAAAGGCTTTCTTTTCACTTGCTGTTTCTCCTGGTTTTGGCTGGGATACAGTTCTTCCTAGTGGCTGGTATAGCACTGTGTTTTGGATTTAGGATGAGAATAATGTTAAGAACATGCTGATGTTTTAGTTGTTGCTGAGCTGTGCTTACGCTAAGTCAAGGACTTCTCAGCTTCTCTTACTGCCCTGCCAGCCAGGGAAGAACCTGGGAGGGGACACAGCCGGGATGGCTGACCCCAACTGGCCAAAGGGATATTCCATACCATATGATGTCATACTCCACATATATAGCTGGGGAGGGGTGGCTGCTTCTCAGAGACGAGATGGGCATTGGTCGGCAGGTGGTGAACAATTCCATTGTGCATCACTTGTTTTGTTTATTCTTTAATAATTATCATTATTGCTATTTTCCTTTCCTTTTCTGTTCTATTAAACTGTCTTTACCTCAGCCCATGAGTTTTACTTTTTTTTCCGAGTCTTTCCACCGTGCCAGTGAAGGGGGGAGTGAGCGAATGGTTGTGTGACATTTAGCTGCCTGCGGGGTTAAACCACAACACTGTTTTATCCTGCATTTATTGGTAGTGAGTTAGGAGGCATAGTAAGAGCCAATGTAAGAGTCATTAGATACAGTTAAAGTCTCCTCTTTTCTAATAGGATCCCACTGATTCAGGTACTATGTTAGTTGTTTATGCACTTAAATAAAAATTTTCAATTTTGATTTAAGAGATCTCTAATTGCCCGGTATGAGACATCTCAAAAGTCCCAAATTTTTGAACACAGACAGCTCAATGCTTTCTGAAAGTGATGTCTTTAAGTTAGAAACTTAGAAAATCTTGACCCTGTTTCAAATTCAGTCTAAAAATAGATAAGCAGTCTCTCTTTTTAATTTGCTAGATACTGGGAGGCCACTCCTGTCAAACTTAACTCATGTCACTTGGCGCATTAAGTCCAACATTTGGTATTAGTTTGTATTAGTTCATTCAAATTTGAAAACAATGTTAGAGAACATTTGGAAGACAAATTTCCTGTCCCAGCCAGCTGAACAAAAACATGGCCTCTTAATAAATTTAACTTCTCTTCAATCCCAAATTCTTTTTTTTTTTTTTTTTTTTTTTTTTTTTTATTTTGCCATTGTCAGCTGCTCAGTGGTTGAATCACTTTCTTGTTTTATGATGCACTTATAAAGTTACTGCTTTGGAAGACATCTGCTTGATAAATGTTTTCCCAGGTTAGCTTTTAAGCAATTGAGTCACAAAATCACTGGTCCTTATAGAATGCCAGAAAGAAAGAATATGCTGAAATGGTACTTGAGTTGTTTTAGGGTGGCTCTCATAGCATGGTGTTCTTTTTTGGACATGTAAGAGACACATATCCTTTTTTCATGTATATCAGAGGGAATCTTTTCCTTTAAAACAGTGGATATATTCCCAAAACATATCTAGGATAAGATAAAGAGTATTTCTAAAATTGTGTCAGCTGTTAAGCTGTAAGTGATAGATCTTTAAGGGCATGGTGTGTTCCAGGCATTGCTTTTGCTATGGGAAAACACAGTGCAAACCTAAGTGAGCAAAGGGCTTACAGTATTAAGCTATCATGCATCAGTGTGAGTTGAAGATGTTGCAGCGGTCTCTGCCATATCAGTGACTCTGCTGGCAGAGTGATTGCATGAGAGTCGTCTATGCAAAGTGTACACTTAGCCCGTGGTTCCACCTCTGCAGAAACTGATTTCAGCTGTCACTGCCACGCTTTCCCTTGGACCCTGGATAACTAGCTGGCATGTCAAGAT
Source organism: Charadrius vociferus (assembly GCF_000708025.1). NCBI lineage: Eukaryota > Metazoa > Chordata > Aves > Charadriiformes > Charadriidae > Charadrius > Charadrius vociferus. The sequence goes on along the minus strand of NW_009661372.1, from coordinate 3,082,989 downwards.
GAATCCCACCAAAAGCGTGAGACAAGTTGTGGGATTCTCTTTTGGCCAGATGTGAGTTGTCCACCTGTTGAGCTACGAGAACACAAGGACTGATACAACACCGTACCCTTAGTTAAAATTGTCATTACAGGTGTCCCTGAAGCAGTAAAGCTGCGGAAGCTCACATTGCCATGGTTACCTGAGCAAACAATCTGGAACTGACATCTCTTTGCTCCAGCTGTTTACTAAAGGGACAGTTCTACAATGTGAATCTGCTGCTTGAAATGCTTCCTGCCTGTGTGTCCTTCCACGTGTGATGGTGACCCTTTTAGCTGTGTCAATTTGACTAACAATACGCCATCCTCCTCTATGATATGAATATGTAATATTCCAGGTAAAAAACAACGAAGGGAATGAGTGAAGTGGGAACTTTTTAAACCGGCTCATTTAGCAAAGAATATGTATTCTGGAACTGTGCCTAAAGGTGTAATTTTCACATTACTGCCTCTGGGGCAGCAGAGTCAGTCTACAAGGTTCCAGCTTCTTGCCGCCTTTTTGCTCAGAGGTTAATTGCTGGCAGTACCTGGGATAGCTTAAATAAAGGTAGCTCTGGAAAGTCCCCACAATGAAAGTCTTCCAGATATATACCTTTTAGTATGGTATTGGTAGAATTTGATGCATGTTGTTTGCAGCTGTGCTGTAAGACGTCTCTCTTTTTAGACCCTTGAGTAGAGTCCAGACAGGGTAATTGATGACTGGACAGTGACTGGACCAACCTTAAAGACTAACCAGTTAATATTGCTGCATTTAAAATGCCAGCAGCAGATTGTTTGAGGTCCACCTCAGTAGGTATGTTTACATTTGTACAGAGGAATAACCGCTCCCTTTAGAGGTATATTTTTGTCCTGTTTCCATTCATTTATATGTAAGAAGAGTAAACCTCTAGTCAGCTACCCTGCATAGTAGTCAGTAAGAGGCACAGTTGTGGGATTTTTTTCTACACATTTGAAGACTGATGTGAACCTGAAGATGAGTTGGTAGTATTTCTACTTTAGTTTTTCTAAGTCATTAGTGAATCGGAGTAAATGGATGCCTTGAAGGCTGGCTAATTTGTTTATAATAGTAAACAGCTCTGGGTTTGAGGGAGAGAAAAGCCGTCAAACACTTCTGTGCATGGATGTTCATTTCCAAATATCTGAATAATGGTTGAGGTTGTATAATTGATACAGTCACGAGAAGAATGCATAGAAGTTGTTGCCTTTATCTACCAAATAGAGCTTTTGCAGCCTTTCACAACTTCCCATATGTTAATGAAAAACATTTTCTGAGAAATTGGCAGCTTCGTGCTTTGTAGCTGATGCCAGCTTTTTTCATGGACCAGTTCAAGGCAGAGCAAAGGGAAAAATGCCTTGGTTTAGTGCGTGAATTACTCTGACAAGCTTTCACATTGCCCCTCCTCTTATTAATATTCTTTTTGATGTGAGCTTGTAAAACAGAGGATTGGCTGTTAATCTCTGGGATCTCAAGGGCTTTTGGCAGTGGCCCATAATTGATGTGTTCACATGGCTGTTGTCTGACTACTAATGATTAGACAGCAGTGTTATCTCCCAGCTAAATCAGTGTTGCTTATAAATCACACTTGATAAACTGCAGTTTCATTTCTTCAAAGGATCTGTACATGTCTGTATAGTTTGATGGAACTGTCAGAGTAATTTCATGATTTCATGACAGCTTAGATTAGGTTTATTTTTTATTTCAGTTGAGCAAAATATTTGAATTTCTACCAAGTGTACAAAAATGTTTCTTTTTGTTTGTTTGTCTTTGTTACAAGCTCATCATGCAGTGGATAGCATAGAAAGGATACATACAATTAGGGCAGAGCAAGGAATAGAAGGTGCAAGTAACTGCAGAATATAACATATGAAAAGTGGAGTACTTGGACCACTGATTTCTTTTGCTTTATGTGAACAGAAAGGGAGCTTCATTTGCAGCAGGTGTTGATCACACTGTTACGCTATAAAAATAGTGTATGAGAGTGTAAGAAAGGAGGAAGTTAAAGGTTAGACTGATGTACTGAAACACAAGGTGTCTGGGATTTTCTGGGTGAAATTGGGTCCTTTGCACGCCTACGTTCTTTCTCAGCAAGACAGGAATCATAAGCCCGTACTGAAACTCTGCAAATGTAAACTTTTATCTGTGTTTGGGTGCTTAGAGAGCATGCTAATAAGGATCCCAAGGTACTAAGGTAAAATCAATAGAGAAAAATGTCTTTGCAGTAGGGACATGAAAACAGAGATCTCAAGGTGACTTGCTCCTAAGCTACAGAAAGGACAAGATTTGGCTCTCTGTTCAGTATCCTGTAATCAGATGATTTGGTGCTGATAGTGTAGATGCTCTCACGAAAGAGAATTAAATGAACCCTAAACCTGGGTTCATCCTCTCTGCCAAAACTGAATGGCTTCAGAGCTGAGGCAAATAGGTAAGTAAATTTAGAAAAGCCTTCCCTGCTGACTCCAGTTCTTGTATTTGCCTTCATACTGTAAGCTTAATCCTTCAGTCTCATTGTTAAATATTATTGGACACTTTGCATCAGTACCGTGTTCAGTTTAGGAAGAGGAAAAAAAACGAACCTTAAAACAATTTGGAGGGAGCAGGTATGAGTGATTTCCTCCTCACAAGGATTATTTTCCTCTTAAAAACTTCACTGTACATATATTATTTTCAGAATTTTTTTAGAGCTCTTGAAAAATTATTTGAAATGCTAATTACTTTCCTCCCTGGTAAAACAAACACTACAGTCCAAATTCTTCCCATAGTTATGCTTCAGTGGAACTACTCTGGATTTATGCCACAGTAAAGACATACAGCAGTTGAGAGAAAAAAATGACTTATAATAAATTGACTTTTTTCAGTTGAACTATCATAGCGAAAGGGAAAGCTGAAAGGTCATTTTAGAAGTGTTTCCTTTAGTGACTTGCTAAATAATCACGAATGCATATGTCCCATTCTTAATAGTACTGTCTTGTTCTTTAAATAAAATGAGGACATGGCATCATACGCTTGGTTGTGTTTGTAGCTAATACCATGAAGCTGGTCTAAGAAATATAGAGAAAAACTAACTGATACGGGTTCCTAAACTCCGTTGAAAATGCCAAGTGGGAGATGTAGGGCAAAAATGTAGGAATATACTAACCAAAGGTCCACCTGTCTTGCCTAAGAAGCCTAAGGGCTAGCTAAATTAAAAATCTGTGGGTCTGAGGACACTGGCAAATATAGGGCCATGAAGTCAAATAATGAGTTTTCAGAACATGCTAAAAAATGTCATCCATAAGTATCTAGTTAGCCAACTAAGTTTTTGGTATACATAGACCACCAAGGAAGCTCAGTTCTGTTACTGAGAATAATAGAGGTTCTTTGACGAGCTTTTGGAAGAGGAGTGATTTAGTTGATTTTGCTCAACAAAAAATTACTGAGTTGAGGAAGCAACAGCCTGAATCATAATGCATGCAATTTTGCACTTGCAAAGTATAGTAATTGGCAAATGGGTAAAAGGCAACAAAAACCTATTGATAGGTCATTGACATGCAGAAAGTTGAAAAAGTGCAAAGAAGCCATTTGTCTTCTGAGTATTATTTGCTGCTGGATTACACATTGTGTATTCCTGGAGAAACTCACAAAGTTATATTGATTCTTTATGTCCATGCACTTCAGAATGGCTGAAAAGGCAGCTATTCCACCAGACTGCAGTCACATCATTGATTAACTGAAACCATCGTTTGCTAATGGAGAAATTCTGCTGTGGCGTCTTAGGGTTGTGCCATGATTTGCTTGGACATTGAGAATGAAAACTTGAAATGTAACAGTTAAATGGATTCGGCCATGGTGCAATTAAATCATCTGTTATCGTCCTATATACGATTAAGAGTGGGAAATTTTTCCTTGGTGAGTTGGTGTCTTGATATGTCATAGAGCAAGCGTAGCTTCACTCCTGGGCCAAAGTCTCACACTTGTTAGAAGCAAACATTGGCAACTTCAGGGTACCATTTATTAATAGTGCTGTGAGATTTTCATAAGCAATTACTTTGTCTTTTTTCAGGCTCAGGACATTGAAAGGTTGAGTGTAGCAGAAAGTTGGGAAGTAAAAAAGTGATTGTCGTCTTTAAAATGAGATACTTTCTTCTTTAAAATGAAAAGCTTCTAAAGGGTCACAGGACTCAATACAGCAGTACCTGACCCTTACCAGCAAATGACTGTGTCTCGATTTCTGGCATATTCAGTTGCATTGACACCAGTTGATACTGGAGATCATCTTATGCATGATCTGTCTATACCAAAACATAGAATTTCAAAGAAATTCCTTCTTGACTGTGGAATACCGTGTATCTTTCCAGGCAGGATAGGTGTATTTCAGTGCTTGTTTGTTCTGTATTAAAGCTTAGCAAAGCACCCATGCTGACTGAAGAGTAGTTTGGAAGTGCAGACTGAAGAGCTGACCAGGAGAAATCAAGTTTCAATGGAGAAAGGTGTTCTAGAGACCTATGGACAAAATCACCTCAATGAATACCATTTTCTCAGGCTGAAAGAAGAGAAATGTCTTTACTAGAAATTTGCAGGTGGTGATCTGGGCATCCTCCCAAGACTCTGCCAAACATTGGAGTTGACATACAGTTTTTCACAGATGCAGCCTTTGGCAGAAGGATATCGTTGGCAGCTGTCAAATGCTAATCTTTCTCACAGTAAAACGGGTGAATGGCTTTGGGAAATCCCAAGCATCTAAGCTAAAATCAAAGATATAAGAGAGGACAAGGAATTTTCCTTGCCTGTTGTTTAGCACCGTTGTTTCAGCCTTAGACCCTACTCAAAGCTTTGAGATTTTCATCATGGTCTTCATTGTATATTAATGCTGTCCTAAAAAAAATATTAGCATTAATGTGTCTGTGGAGGTGCTGTAGATACAGCCACCTGATGTCTGAGGAGGTCTGGAGGTCTTGCACCTTGGAAGCATATGTAACAGTGAAAAGATGGTGAGTTTGCAGAACTGTGTGTTCTTGTTCAGCAGCTGATGGAAGTGGCGTAGAAGATCTTCAATACAAGGGGGATTTTTTTCCTTGTTCCTTGTAGTAAAAGATTAGTAGCATAGTAAGAGCTTTAAGTGGATTTTTTTTTTCTTAATAACAAATATTCAGAATATTGTCATTGTTCTAGATGTGAGTGATTTACTGGAAAAAAAGTGTCGGTTTCTGTTAGTGTGTGTTTTTGCTTGTTTTTTTTTTTTTTTTCCCCTTTCTTTCCTACTCCTTAGTTGACTGAAGGGGAGAAGTTCATTTTAAGAGCAGGAAATACTCAGAATCTCCAAGTAGACACTACTTGTAATACTCAGTTCAACACAATAACATGGTTTCTCATCCATACTACAGTATTTGTAAAGCGTAAGTGTATTTTTTTGTTAATCTTGAACATAGGTTTTTAAGTCTAAAGTCTGGATGAAATTTAGGCAGCCTGAATCTCCTTCATCCTTCTTTTATATTCAAACTCTTGTGATTCTCAACTCAGTTGACCAAAAAAAGTAACTTCCTTAGTACCTCTGACTTTCCTGTATTTTGGTTGTAAGGTCTGTAATAGATATGTCTGTCCTGTGACCAAAATTCTTTCTATATCCATGTCTTGTAGTATTTCTTTCCTGTTTTTTAATCATGTCCTTCATGTCACTAACCTCTTCTTCCAACAATTTGATGTGGAACGTTTGTTTGCCAAAAATGCCTTTATTAGATAATAAGCATGGTTTTTAATAAATAAAATATTGTTAGGTAATGACAAGTATTTCAAAGGTATAAATAAATCCTTCTCATCTCAAAATTAATACTAGTTTATTTAAGAAAACAAAACATCCATTCTGTTAGGTACAGTGTCAAAACACTTCTGAATTGAGATTAAATCACCACCAGAGAGTGGTGGTGAATGGAGTTAAATCCAGTTGGTGTCCAGTCACAAGTGGTGTTCCCCAGGGCTCGGTGCTGGGGCCAGTTCTCATTAATATCTTTATCAATGATCTGGATGAGGGGATCGAATGCACCCTTAGTAAGTTCACAGATGACTCTAAGCTAGGCGGGCGTGTTGATCTGCTTGAGGGTAGGATGGGTCTACAGAGGGATCTGGACAGGCTGGACCGATGGGCCAAGGCCAATGGTATGAGGTTCAACAAGGCCAAGTGCCGGGTCCTGCACTTGGGTCATGACAACCCCATGCAGCGCTACAGGATTGGGGTGGAGTGGCTGGAAAGCTGCCCAGAAGAAAAGGACCTGGGGGTGTTGGTGGATGGCCGGCTGAATATGAGCTGGCAGTGTACCCAGGTGGCCCAAAAGGTGAATGGCATCCTGGCTTGTATCAGGAATAGTGTGGTGAGCAGGACTAGGGAAGTGATCATCCCCCTGTACTCAGCACTGGTGAGGCCCCACCTGGAATACTGTGTTCAGTTTTGGGCCCCTCACTACAAGAAGGACATTGGGTGTTGAAGCGTGTCCAGAGAAGGGCTACAAAGCTGCTGAGGGGCCTGGAGGACAAGTCTTATGAGGAACGACTGAGGGAACTGGGGTTGTTTAGCCTGGAGAAGAGGAGGCTGAGGGGAGACGTTATCACTCTCTGTAACTACCTAAAAGGAGGTAGTAGAGAGGTGGGGGCTGACCTCTTCTCCCTGGTGACAAGTGATAGGATGAGAGGAAATGGGTTCAAGTTATGTCAGACGAGGTTTAGATTGGATATTAGGAAAAATTTTGTCACTGAAAGGGTTATTAAACACTGGAAGAGGCTGCCATGGGAGGGGGTGGATTCACCATCCCTAGAGGCGTTTAAAAAAGGGGCAGAGGTGGTATTTGGGGACATGGTTTAGAAGTGGTTTTGTCAGGGTAGGTTAATGGTTGGACTTGATGATCTTAAAGGTCCCTTCCAACCTCAGCAAATCTATGATTCTGTGATTCTAAATCGAGATTTTTCAGATGAAATGGGGGTTCTTCATATGGGTAATTTCTGTTACATGGTTAAATATGAAGGAATAGCTTTAGTTTTAAGATGTATAAATCCTTTGTGAGGTAAAGTTTATAGCTAGAAGGGATTTAAAGATCAATGATATGTCTAGAAATGCAGACACAATCCTGAGCACACAAACGTTTTTTCCATGTCACATTCTCCCACATTTGTTTTCTTCCAAAGTAGTTTAATTGATTTCATTGGAATTACTGCTGAATTATGATGCTATGAATGAGATTAGAATGAGGTCTTCTGGGGTCACTGTTGCTTTAGAAAATTAAGATGGGGCAAGCATACTTTATATAAAAACAAGATATTCTCCCTTTCACCTTAAAATCTAGATAAAGCAATTTGGAGAAAGCAAAACTTCCATATAGGGCTGAATTCCTTTATTTCCTATTTTTCATTTCAAACATAGTGATTCTGTGAAGTATTACTTCATAACTCTAAAGAACTTGTCAATGTTGGTTTTGGTGCTGGAGGTTTCTTATTCCTTTCAGTCTTTATTGGTGTCTTTTTTAAGGAAGGATTTAGTTTTGGGAAGGGTCAGGCTTTGTTTTTTAGGTATATGGCGTAATAGGATTCGGATCTTCTTTCCACATCCTTTCTACTAGTGCAGATGTTCCCACTGGGAATACTTACAGTAGATTTTTTTCTCAATTTAAAAAGCAGTGCTTCCTTGGAAGGGCTTAGTCTGACCCTTAAACCTGTTCCTCTGCCTTTCTCCAGGCTGTATATTGGTAGATATTCATCAATGATCTGGATGAAGGGATAGAGTGTACCATCAGCAAGTTTGCTGATGACACAAAACTGGGAGGAGTGGCTGACACGCCAGAAGGCTGTGCTGCCTTACAGCGTGACCTCGCCAGGCTGGAGAGTTGGGCAGAAAGAAACCTTATGAAGTTCAATAAGGGTAAGTGTAGGGTACTGCACCTGGGGAGGAATAACCCCATGCATCAGTACAGGTTGGGGGCTGACCTCCTGGAGAGCAGCTCTGTGGAGAGGGACCTGGGAGTCCTGGTGGACAACAGGATGACCATGAGCCAGCAATGTGCCCTGGCGGCCAAGAAGGCGAATGGCATCCTGGGGTGCATCAAGAAGAGTGTGGCCAGCAGGTGGAGGGAGGGCATCCTCCACCTCTACTCTGCCCTGGTGAGACCGCATCTGGAGTACTGTGTCCAGTTCTGGGCTCCCCAGTTCAAGAAAGACAGGGAACTGCTGGAGAGGGTCCAGCAAAGGGCAACAAAGATGATTAGGGGACTGGAGCACCTTTCTTATGAGGAAAGGCTGAGGGACTTGGGTCTCTTTAGTCTAGAGAAAAGAAGATTGAGGGGGGATCTTATTAATACATACAAATACTTAATGGGAGGATGCCAGGGGGATGGGAGTAGTCTTTTTTCAGTGGCACCCAGTGATAGGACGAGGGGTAATGGGCATAAACTTGAACATAGGAAGTTCCATCTTAACATGAGAAGGAACTTCTTTACTTTGAGGGTAGTGGAGCACTGGAACAGGCTGCCCAGAGAGGTGGTGGAGTCTCCCACTCTGGAGACATTCAAAACCCGCCTGGACGCTGTCCTGTGTAACGTGCTGTAGGTGACCCTGCTCTGGCAGGAGGGTTGGACTAGATGATCTCCAGAGGTCCCTTCCAACCCTAACAATTCTGTGAATTCTGTGAATTCTGTGAGATGGATTAAATGGCTTTTGGTGTGTACATTTCAAAATCACCCGGTGGGTGACACTGCAGTAGTGTATGGCACCATTTGGGCTTAGACTGGTAGACTGTGTCATCATAGAGATACATCTTCAGAGATATACCTTCATTAATGAGGTAGAACTACATGTACATTCATAGATACACAGATGATTGCACACTTTGGGTCACATCACGTGGCCTAGCTGCATGGCAGCTATTTCCTAGTTTGCATTTTGTGATTTATGACAGAAACATTTCACACTTAAGATACGCACCCTCTGAAAGTTTTCAAATTTGAAATGAATGAAATACATAGATACAGAATACTTCCACTTGATAATACGATCAAGAGTTATCCCTTTAAATCTCTGTGAAAAGTGATTTCATTTTGAATACTACTGTAAATCCGCTTCTGTCAGATTAGTACCATGTCAAATGGGACCATAGGTGTTCCTGGTATTTTGCTTTTCTTTCATTCAAGTGAGTTTTCCACAGGAGTACATCAGAGACTCTGTTCCATAATGACTTAAAAATCTCCCATTCCTTCAAGAATGGGAATATGATATGGCTGATTGCCATAGTATGATGTTGGTACTCTCTGATCTGGGAAGTCCCCTCAAATCTGTGTACCTTCTCCTGTGAGCTCAGCATTACCCCCTGGAATCTCTCCTGGTTGTCAGGAAATTGTATCCAAAGGACACAAAATTTTGGACATAATTTTAGAAGTTTACACTGCATCAGGAAGACGAGTTTTGATGAGCAGGACTTAATTCCAGCATGTAAAGTGCCCGAGTAACTGAAGAAGGACCCTGCTTATTAGGAAGTCTTGCACATTTCTAGTTAGGATGGTATTTCCTCTCTTCTGTACCCTCTTCCTCATACTGACTGATGTTATGCAGCCACCAAAATATTTATTTTTCGGTCATGTTCAGATAGAGGAGAGGTCCATGGAGCACTGACTACATTGCTTGGCAGGCATTCTTCATTTTCTGTGAGCTTTCTACTACTGAGAGCCATAGCTCTCTGATACAATCAAACACTTGGCAGTGGAAACCTGCCATGAATAACACTCCAGCTTTGTAGCCTTTGTCACTAATCAGCTCTCAAAAGCTCTTGGAATTAGGTGAATGAAGAAAATATTGCTTGAATATTTCTATCTTTTTTGGAGCCCTTTGATTATGTGTCTGAAGAGAGCATCTATGTAAATAACCTTCCTCAGATTTAGATTTTCATTCTCATGTTGGAATCTCTCGTGTGATAAACAGCAAGGCTACTGCTCAGTATGCGCCAACACCTGGGAATAATCATGCAAAAATAACAGTGAGAAACTGCAGAGCATCTGTTCTTGACATTAACTTTCCTCAGTTTGACAGACTGCCACCACCAGATGTTAGTCTTATGTGCCTTTTTTCCACTGGAGATGGCAGCCTTCCTGCCTCTCTCTTTGCCTCTAATAGCTTACATCAGTGCCCTTTGGAGAATTCATGAAAACAATTGTGTCACCGCAACGATTGCTCAGAACCACCACTTTGCTGTGCTGACGTTAAGATTAGCCAACAAGATGGGATAATTTTAAAACATGGAAAACTGGAGCAATATTTAAGCTCAGCATATTTTTTTTTCTTATGAGCAAGGTCATATTTGTGCAATGAACAGGAACCTCGGGGGCAGTAAATGTCGATTTAATTCTTGACCAAAGGCTTAGCGTTTAAATTCACAGAGCAACAGCCCCTTTTGCTGCAATAGACACCCTTTGGCCTTGTCCTGTGTGTTTCTAGTGGAAAACACGAACATTTATTAGCAGGTCTAAATAAACCAGAACTGAATACAAATATTTGTAACAAAGAACTTAGTAGGGTACACTGTCAGATCCGCGCTTTCTTTAGCTCCCCCTCACTGTTTATAATACTTGGAAAATGGAAGACACATCTGCCAATTTAGTCTACATTCATTTAAAACATTGGCTAGTTTAGTATGATAATAGCACACATTTTGTTTTTTTCCCTGGCTTTGTGATGAGTGTGTTTTATGGAAGAATGATGTTGCATGTGTAGTAGGAGGTTGTGCACAGCTTTACAGAACACCATGTAAACTATCAAACAGGCCGTTCATCAGCATTTCTTGGTTTTATACAGGGATGTGGCTTAACTCTTCTTAAGCACTGGGCTCCACTTACCTGCCAGTTACTGATCATGATTCTCTTCTGGCTTGCAGTAAGATACGTTAAGAACTCCTCTAAACGATGCCTGGGCTGCGTACCGACCCCGTTTCATTGGCAGAGCCCCGTTAGGCAGCCAGTGCCAGGGCGGAGGGCTCTGTGCCATCCAACTGTTTGCCTCCACTTGGCATCAGCCAGCCAGAATCTGTACAGCGTAGGATCAGTGTCCCCCTGTATGAGGAATACAGGGCTATGGTTTTATGTTATGCTTACGATTAGATATTGCAAGTAACAGCTGCTGTTGAGGGTCAGCTGGTATTTGACTTGCCTGTGCGTGTTCAAGTCTGCTCTGCAAAGCATTCTTGCCTGTGCTTTATCTCTGCAATTGCAGTGGCGTAAGGAGAAGAATAAAGATATATCATTGCCTGACTACATTGTTTTTATGCCACCGGAGCTCTTCTTTACTCAGTAGAATCTTGCTGGTATTAGCAGGATTTTACTCCTAATGGATGCTTTTAGTATTCATGTTGTGCTTGGATTTTTTTTTTTTTTTTTTTTTTTTTTTGTACTTTGTTCTATCTCTAACCTGAAGGTTATTTTAGTCCTAAATAAAAAGAATGCCCCCCAAATGAGGAAGAGTTTGGAGAAGAATGTGGTTATAAGTCCCTCATCTCTCCTCCCTAGTTCTACGGTAATTGAGATCAGAATCCAGGCTGGTCATACAAAGATCATACAAAACATTTTTGTTAAATATTTAGCACACTAAAGGCTAATTGTGTGTGCACAATTAAAAGTGTTGGCTCTCAGTTTGCCTGTATGAATGGTGCTCAAAGCAGAAGAACTGTTACAAAAGCCAATTGTAACAATTGTTACAATTTTTAAAAAAGTTCTTTTTAATTTTAGATTTCTGTTTTATTTTCTCACTATGAAAAGTGGCCATGTGATGAAGAGAGCGGGTCTGTGATACAAAGGATATCTAATACACGTATAATACTCTTTAGGCCTTTCTTCTCTTTGTATCTCCATTTGCCAAGTTGGCTTTAAAAGAAACAAAATTAACTTTGATCTACATTAAGATGCGTTTGAATGAAACCTAGATGACAATGTACAGTGAGTCATTATGTCTTTTCTCGTGAGTCTTCTTATGGAGTCCAAAATTAAAACCAGCATAGAATTAAAGACATTTGGTCACCTATTTGAAAGCAGTTAGAAAGCAGCCATTTTTAAAATATCATTGAAGTATGATTTCTTGTTTCTATGTTCCGGTGGGCCAAATAAACATGAATTTTAGGTGATGCAGCTATTTGAGTGGGCACACTCATACTCTTATTTAGCTATCTCTTATGTGACAAAGGACATTATGGCCACAGTAAAACACTGAGAGCCCTCAGGCCAAATCTGTATACAGAAAATCTGCTACTGGGTATATTGGAAGTCATAAGGGAAAGATAACTTCTTCAGTTCATATATAGATATTGTGTCTGTGTGAATTGCCTCTGTACAGACTGATTGTCTGACGAGTTGTATTCTTCCAAATATGCATTTTGGAAACCCTGGGAAATTAGATGGTTTGGATAGATTCTTGTAAAAGTCCTCATCTGTTATTTCAAGTAGAAAGATGTAAATGTTAGCTGTAAGCTGTTAGGTGGGTGATCCTAATGTATTTTAAATGATTGGATGACAAAAGATGATATTTGAAGCCATATGGATATTAGAGTTGTTCCAAGTGCTAATTTCTCTATGATGCACATGAAAAAATGGCATTTATATGTCTTTGTACTGTCTTTATAAATGTTTTTCTTTAAATAGAAAATGAAGTTCCCAGTTTGCAAAATTAATTTCCATCCACAAATCAGGCTCTGTCAGCGCCAAGAAAAAAGTGGCCTTAGTCCTTGTTTTTAAAATTTATTATTACTTCATACTAGCAGTCTATGAGAACAGGGAATAGTCTTGTAGAAACTTAGCAATTTGCCTTGTTTAGCATGATAGATATTTTTGTACTTAATTTTTCATGTGTAGCATTTGGGCTGATGTCAAAAAAATTAAACTTGCAAGACTGAAATTACCCATGATACACCAAATCCCTGCATACACAAATGCAGTCTCAGCAAACTGGGCTTGCTTTTTTTTTTTTTTAATTTATCTTTTTTTTTTTTTTAAATCTCACAGCACCATTATAGTAAGTTTGTCTGTTGTTTTCAGGTTGATCCCCTGTTTACAGTGCCTGCACCTCCACCTCCGATTTCCAGCAGTATCACACCTCAGATTCTGCCTTCCTACTTTTCCCCATCTTCATCCAATATTGCAGCACCAGTCGAGCAGCTTTTGGTACGGACTCGTTCAGTGGGTGTAAATACTTGCGAGGTTGGAGTAGTAACAGAACCCGAATGCCTTGGACCCTGTGAGCCTGGGACCAGCGTGAACTTGGAAGGAATTGTGTGGCATGAAACTGAAGAAGGTAAATTGTTTTTTCCATTAGGTTTGTCTGTGAGATATGTTAACGAGGAGGAGACTTTGCTGTATCTGCCTGGGTGCTAACTAAGGGCTTGCTAGTCTGTTGGGACATCATTATGTACAATGGCAGTCACAGCTTTATAGCTCAGCTACTGAGTTTTTCTTTTAAAAACAAATGGCAGGTTTTTTATTATTTAAGCAACTGTATTTTCCAAATGACCTACCATGTAACCCCGGTTAACCATGGAATTGTTTCCTATTGCTATATTGAGAACAGCATATGAAGAAATAGCTAATAGAATAGCATAAATATGCTATTTAAATGTACATCATGAGGAGGGTATATGTGATGGGAGTGGATATATGAATAGTTTAGATGAAAACTTAGAAAGCTGAATATTTTGGAATTCAGACACTATGATCAAAAACGCCAGCATTACGTAACAATAGAAGCCCCAGAGACCCCGCAGAAATTCAATGTGATGTGATTATTGTTTGCATTTTGGTTATTTGAAACATGCTTTAAGAGAAAAGCATTCTTGCTCAAAGAGAAGTGTTCCATCTGGTGAAGAAGTGGCTTTTAAACCAGAGTGATTTCTTTAATATCCTTTGAAGGCATTTGGCCAAGTAGGAGTGCTGGAAGGCTTTGGGGAATACTAAGCGTTGATTTGCTATGATTTAGAACAAAGTAAGTAGGAAGAGGATTATGCTGTGATATGCAGATTTTTCCATTTTGGTTTTCAAAAGCTCATTATTAAAATACCATCACTCTCCTGTTAATGCTAAAAATACTGCATATGTACACTAAACTTCTGCAATTTTTGGTTTAATAATAGTGGATTTCTCCAGTTATAGCTGCTTGAAAGTCTTCCTGTGATTATTCTGATGTTGGTTTTGAGGGTTATTTAATTTTTAGTGATCTATCTCCCTCAACAATGAAAACAAGATTATTTACAAAAGGATATAATGAAAGTATACAGCAGTGCATCGCTTCATGATAAATCCTGACATCCTTCAGACATACGCACAACGGCATTTGGTCCTTTGCAGTGATATATAAGACCTCACCAAAGTGCTCTACACTGTCCTCTCAAAAATCAATAGACAGAGTCAGATTTACTTGCTTTTATATGCTTTCATCCATCCATCTTTCTCTCTGTGTATGTCTACAGCAGATTCATAAGGTAGATTGATCCTTTTAGATTGTTTTTAAAGCACAGTATAAATTCTGTTTTAAAATATCCCCGCAGAGACGACTACCCTGAGCAGCTCCAATCTTCCTTGACTGGCCTGGATTAACCAGTGTTGGAATGTGTGGGCGTTAACTGTGTTGACGTGAAAGAGCAGTAGCTGTTAATAGTGTTATTCTTGCTGAATAAACTAAACTTCTGACCTCACTGAATTCGAGAAGCCTGCCTTGTTAAAGGTTTGGCACCAGCAACAAAGTATTAAAAAAAGTGCATTCTGGTCAAGATGACATTCCATTTACCAGTTTCTCAGCACTCTACTAGTGTAAAAACTCTTATTAGTTAATAGAAATTAACTCCTTTAACCTTTTCCCAGTTTGTCTAAAACAATTTTCTGAAACAACTCAAGAGTTCAATGACAGCATGTTTGAGTGAAAAGGCTTTGAATGTGCCTGTTTTCACAGCTTTATAAATACTGTTTGGCGACACTACAGCTATGAGTGACTACAATAATAGATAAAATGGAATTCTAAAATACTCTAGAAGTATAGCTAGAATGTAGATTAAGAGACTGAAGATAATTGATATGATTTCATATTGTATGGTTTGTACTGTGCTCTTTGTGTTTTACTGTTTCAGATTCTGCTGACTGAAGAAAATAAAATAAATTTTATTCTGTTTTTCCCACTGTTCACAATCAGCACTGCATTATGAAAAATGAGTTCCTAATGATCATTTTTGCATTTTAATTAAGTTTTGACGTTTGGGGCACACATATATGTATATATTTAGCTGTTTTCAAATTTTCTGACATGTTCATGAAAGCAGCTATATAGCAGCTTGAGTGAAGCCATTTCTGCCAAATTTTACAACACAGGGTGCAGATGGGTCTTCTATTTATCTTTAACAGAAGGAAGATTGTCAGATACTCATTTTCTCCAGTTACAATTTTGACTTTAATTAGGCCAGAACATGACCTTTCCTAAATTGGTGTAAATCTAGAATACGCTAACTGAAGTCTTTGTAATTGGTGACATCTAAAACCATCTTGATGTTCATAATGACCAACTGAAATACAAATTTCTTTTGTGATGCCCATATGTTTCTTTCATATTCGCCCCCTTCACTGCTTTCCAAAACCTAATAAAAACACACATGCAAACTGACATCTATCTAGCTGTCTATATATGCGACAGCTTTTTAACGTGACACAATTCTAAGAAGCTAAGGTATGAAAATTTCTGACCTTGGCTTGTGTTCTGATATATTTTAATTATTTTGTATCTGATTTAGCCACTCTGTAAGATGAGTTTTGCGGGGATTAGAATAGGCTTGTAGGATGTCTGCATACTCTATGGCATATGGGAACTATGAACAAAATGTGCTGCTGAGCAGCCTTCATATGCTCCAGCAACTATCTGTGGGAATGCAAATACGGAAAGGATGTGGTGATCACAGTTATTATAATAAGAATAGTAGAGTGAACACAGAAATATAAATCAGATGGTTCATGAGCAGAACTCATTAGTAAATGTAATACGTGCTTTATAAAGGAGGATTCATGAGAATTCATGTTTTGAAGGGTTTCGGTACCTGAAATAACCAGTTTTCTTTTAGGAATGTTAAAAAAAGTTGTCACATTCTGTTGCATTTGTCCTCCAAGCTCAGAAAAAGGATGATGTTTGGCTTTATTAGTCATATTTTTTAAGACACCCAGTCCACAGGGGTAGAAAAAAAGCAGCATTGGATTTCAGACAAAACTGTGGCAGATCAAAGAGAGCGTTGTTACTACAGCTCTTTTCATTTATTCCATGCCAATCTATCCAGTTTACTTGATCAGCAGATTTGATAAATAAGGCTGCTTTTTTCCAGAGTGTTTCAATCTTAAAACCTGTAGAGGGAAGCTGGCATCTGAAGTCTGTCACATTTTATTACAGGACTTCGTAACTAACCATAGCTGGTTACTCATATAATTGACTGAGACTGCTGATTATCACGTGGGCATTTCACAGTTGCGCTACTATGTTGTGTAGTGTTTAATTTCTACATCTATATGCTGTAGGCATTTTCATCTGCATAATGACCTTGTTTGGATATGACTTGATAATGTGTCCAAAGTGCGTTTTAATGGCTGTAAAAAAAGAATATTGAAGGAACTAGTTGAGGCTGCCCTGTAGTAGTGGAATGAGAAATGGTTATGGGCAAGTCAACCTGAAAGTTGGCAGCTGATGCAGATATTTGACACCAGAAACTACTGTCCAGTAACAATAAAAGTCCTTCACAAAAAGCAGCTTTGTAGTGTTATTGGAGTGTATTTATGTTGTTGTTGTTGTTGGTTGGTTGGTTCTTCTAATACTCTGGGAAACAGCTGCTAAAAGTCTGTATTTCTATACTGAGAAATAAGGTTTATCTAGAATCAGGTACTTGCTAAATCGTGTAATTATCTTCTGGGAAAACAGTTTTGAAGAGAGCAGTAATTGTTTCTTACTGCCTGGAGGAAATAAAAATGACCCAGAAAAAAAGGGAAACCACCAACCAACTTTCTAAATTGCTTAGAGCTTGCTTTTTTGTTTAGTTTCTCACACACAGTTGCCCTGGGTCATGTCCTGTTTTTGGTTCTGCATCTAGTAGTAGAATCTGCCTTTAGATGTGGGAAGCACTAGTTCTGATGATGTCTTGTTTGCTTGAAAACTGTGTAGGAGACAGCCATCCATCACCTTGCTGCCTTTGTGTGCAGAACAAGCTGTCTACATGAGGCGTTGTTAGAGTTCTCGCGTTGGTGCACTGACATTCTTCCTCCTTGTGCAGTTTGGGTACAACTTGCTGTTGTTGTTCAGTAACAAATAATGGGGAAATATTTTCTAAAGTGTCCTCTTCTCAGGGTTTGCTTGTTGATTTTTATAACTTGAGACTAGTTGTCAAATGTGAGAACTGGGAATCTGCTGGATCTCAAAAATCCGATGGGATCATCTCCAGGGTATTCCAAATTTATCCTAGCATCAGTTCTGACACCATTTTGCAGAAATTTTCCATAGAAAGGAGAACGTTTAGATGACAAAGAGGCTCGCTGGTGCTTGTTTGTGGGTTTCCCAGCCTGCCACATTTGCAACTAATATGCATAGGTGTTGTTTTGAAAGCATCCTTGTTGTTGCGTGGAGCTGACGTGGATTCCTCCCTGCCTTACTATGTGGTGTTAGTCTTGCAAAAACCATTTGAAAAGAACAGTCTGCTTTAAATGTCTTTGGTTATATATATGTTTGTACATGTGTGGGTGTGTATGTGTCTAGAGAGAGACAATAAGAAGAATGAGAAGTAGTCTGACTGCCTCTGATTCCCCTTAGCAATTTCTGTGGTTTAACAACCACATTTTCCTACTTTCACAAATACAAAGGTATGATGAAACAAAGAAACTGGTAATGTTGAAAGCTGTGTCAAATATGCAAGTAAACAAATGCAGAAATTAGAGATTTTTAAAAAAACCCTGTTTTATCAGAGAACATTACAATAATTCATAGAATTTCAGATAAACGTGATGAAATCACACTGTTGTCTTGACCTCAGCCAAAGGTAATATCCTTTGTTAAAACAAGTGATACAGTTGTAGAAAACGGGTAGGCTTTCAGACTGTGTGCATTTATATTCTGTCCTTTCTGGGTGATGTAAACCATTGACTTGCTGGATACAGGAGGCAGTGGTTTGGTATTGTTAACTGCCATATTAAGTTCAGAATTGAAAGACAGTGAGTATTTTTATAGGAGAGAAGCATAAAGATACTGCTCAAAAATCAGGCTTTGTTACGTCCATGTTACAGAGAGGCAGTTTGTGGAGAAGATAGCTTTTTTGGCTAGCTACATTAACAGAACACCTAAAATCTAGATATTTTCTACTGTCATGTGAGTCATCTGCTGACCAGTATGAGTGTCAGCCGGTATCAAAATGTCATCTGTTCAGAAAAAGCCTATACATGTGTTCATATTTTGAGATGTTATGTTTAATTTTTCCTCTTTCCACTGTCTGTGATATCAGACACAGTAAATCAATTGATTTAAGGAAGCCTGAGATAGGTGATTCTTTATAGACCTCAACTGTCTCATTGTATTATCTAAGGCACTTGGAGCCTGACACATCGCACGTGTTGCGTAGAAACTTGTAGCAAAAGAAAAATGGGCTATATCTCACAGTGGGAAGCCACAGGCTCGTGTAAAAATGTTTGCACTTTATGGAAGCTCTACCTACTTTACAAAAGGAGATTGTACTTTGGAATGTACACAGACTATCTGAGAAAAGTTTTAAGAGTTTGATGTTACAGGATTTGGACTGTGAGAGGGATTTAGCTGTAGGTACACTGAGGTATGTTGCGTCTGAGGGGCCTTTTTGGTCATCTCAACAGTTTGCCTGACCTTATCAGTGTATGTGCTTGTTTAGGGATGTAAATTCTGATATTGTCCTGTAACTGGTTTCTACAGTGTTTCTTACATGTTTGTTTGAAACACATGGTGCTGGCCAGTGTTAGAGGCAAGGAGTGGGCTAGATGGACTGCTTGGTCAAAGCCAGTATGGCAGTAATTTAATTTTGATCTATTTTATTGTTGTAACACGTTTGTGCTGAGAAAACCAAAAAGGAAACTGTTTTTAACTGAGTCATAGAACCATCTAGGTCAGAAAAGACCTTTTAAGATCATAGAGTCCAACCATTAACCTCGCACTGTGAAGTGCTCCATTAAACCATGTCCCTAAGTGCCACATCTACACGTTTTGTAAATCCCTCCAGGGATGGTGACACAACCACTTCCCTGGGCAGCCTGTTCCAGTGCTTGACAACCCTTTTGGTGAAGAAATTTTTCCTAATACCCAATCTAAACCTCCCCTGGCACAAACTGGAGGCTGTTTCCTCTTGTCCTATCACTTGCTACTTGGCAGAAGAGACTGACTCCCACCACTCTACAACTTCCTTTCAGGTAGATGCAGATAGCGATAAGGTCTCCCTTCAGCCTCCTTTTCTCCAGGCTAAACAACCCCAGTTCCCTCAGCGGCTATGAATAAGACACTGTCACATGCAACCTTCGATTTCCTCCTTAGATGACTATGTGTAGTCTGTGATACAGTTTTCATGTTAAATGAATGAAGCAAATAGTAATTTTAGAGCCAAACCCATGTGTGTCCACAGAAGCCCCTTAAAATGGTTTTAAACCATTGGCACTGTCTCTTATGAACCAAGCATACATGGTTGAGTTGGTGTGGGTTTAATGAGTTGCCATGAATAAGCTGGGCTACGATACCCAAACCTTTGCAGGCTCTTTGTTCACAGCAAACAGTAGATAAATCATGTCAGTATAAACCTTCTCAGTGAAGGAGAAATGCAAAATAGGTTATGGATGTTCCCTGCTGGCAGAGCTATATGTCAGATGGGAGATATTTTGACCTCCTTGAGTTTAATTCTGATCCTTCTACAAAGCACATTTTTTTCCAGAAGTGTTCAATTAGTCATTCATTTAAACAGTCATTTAAGTTTAAAGCTGTTTGTCTAGGTGATGGAAAGCATCATAGATTAGTGAAGATCTGTAACAAAAAAAAAAAAAAAAGGAAAAAAGGAAAAAAAAAAGAGTTGAAAACAGAACCACTGCTAATTTCTGGGCTTCCTTAATGCAGAGGAGAAGTCAAGCTGGTTCATCACCCCTTCCATTCCTTACAAACACCATCACTTCAGAACATTTTTGAAGACTGCAGACCACCACTGGAAGAAAAGCACTTAGGAAATTTGTGTAAAGAGGCTGTTAAATGTTAAATTTGGTATTTAAATGTCAGCGTTTCTCCTTGAACGTATACACACTGCAGGGTCTAACTAGTGCTAGTCCTACAACTTTGTTTAGAGAGGCCGTACATCTCTATTGCACAGAGGGATGCGTGATTTGTTTACTGCCTAGTGCTTGTCTTCTTGCTTCACTCTTACGGATACAGATGTAATGGTAAGCAAAGCACAGCCACAGTTGCAATTGCTGACCAAAAATATCCAAAGTGTCTTATTTAGTCAAGTTAGTAACGGACAGCTTATCTAAAGGAACCTGGCAAATGCCATGTTTTACAGCTCAGTGAGAAGACCGGGTGCAACCCTCTTGGTGTAACCCTAAACAGAGAATGAAAAAACTTAACAAATTCCAGACAGTGCTTACATAAAAAGCTGTATATTGCCAGAGTGCTACAGAGGAAGACGCCCTGCACTGCTTGTACACACATAGAAAATTATCCCTTTTACAAACAAGCATATGGGGGCAGGGAGGGTGCACAGAAAAAGGAAGGAGGATAATTGAGATTGGAAACATTTGCTTGGAGCTATTTGAATGTGAAACTGAGCCTGCTCAAGCAGTGAGGTTATGAACACTGAGGAGCTGCTTTAAGAACAGCAACAGTTTTGAGCATTTACTGCTCAAAAGCAAAATCTCAATAGTAGCAGATTGCTTAGAAGTGAGACCATTCCAGTACAAAATAGTTGCAACATGTGGTGTTTGGATTTGTAGATAGCAGGGGGGAGAGATGACTGCTAATGAAGAAAGCGTGTATGCGTGCAAGTGTTTTCTTACTAAATAAATACCACTGGAGTAAGGAATGAAAGCACAACTGAAATGGTATCTTTAACTGGTGTGGTTCAGGGATTAAACCACGTATTTAAAGATGTTCTCACTGTCACTCCAATTTTGTACGTCATTTAACTAGTTAGGACAAACTGTTACACTCTGAAGTATTGCTGGTCTTCTGCCGTGGTGTTGGTTGCTGGACTGTATGTTTTCACTAATACAGATTAATATCAATTTAATAAAATAATCTTTTTTTAACCTGCGTTTCAGGCAACGTAGCGAAAAGCTGCTTTTGGGATTGGGACTAACTTGCCTGTGGAAGATCAGTGTCTGGCCTAACATCCAGCTTTTCATTTTTTAGAATTGGTGGAAACTTACATTTTGTCACCCTGAGGCCATATTCATAATTCTTTCCAGTTATTACTGATGTGGTAGTAACTAGCTACTAGTCTGGAACTCTTTGTGACAAGAGGAAATCCAAAAAGCAGAAGGAAAACGTCAATTTAAACATTTTGACCAGTGAAGAGTTCTTTGGCCTTCAGGGTTACTAAAAGATTACAGCTTATATTTTTGTTCTGAAAGAGGGAGACAGGAAAGATAAAGGTTGAGGGTGAAGACAAAGAATATCAAAAGAGAAAAGCTCAAGGGAAATAGCTTTCTTGATTTAGACTGAAAAACTAGGTCTAGATTTATTAAAGTTAGTGTTGCAATGGAAACCACAATTGAGGTTCAAGAATTTCATATCTCCAAATGCCATGAGATTTAGGGCAAAACCCCCCAAAACATCTGGAATAAAAAGCAAAAGGCCATTATTAGACTACCTTGCTTTAAATCTGTTTTTTGATGGTTTGGTTTTTGTTGGTTTTGTTTTGTTTTTTTTAAGGAACATCAACTAAAGCCAAATAACTCACACGTCCATCAAAATTAACACTGGTTTGTATTTGCTAGCTGCAAAATTAAATCTCAAAGAATTTTTAAGGATATATAGCTATGGAAATAAAAGGCCATAGAATTAATTTTTAAAGGCATAATTTACTACCCCTGTTAAAGATTTAATCAGAATAAAAAAGAATATTTAAGAAAAGCCTTCTTCTCTCCTACATTTTTTTTTGTTGTTGTTTTAATAGATGTTAGTTATTTGTTAAGCTTGGGAAGTTTCTAGGGCTTTGCTTGGGGTGACATTTTAGTGTATTTAAGTGATTTTGTTTTCTTTGAGTTTTGTTGTTGTTGTTTCTGTATAAGCATTAATGAAGACATTGGGCCATTTGATTTTTCTCTAGTGACTTAGCCAACAGTATAGAGACCTCCATTAATAAAATGGAACTGAAGTTGTTTGTCAGTAGATGGCAATTCTGTAGCCAGGCCCTAACACTGAGGACAAGTGTTGTGAAGAATCAGTTTCAAGTGGGGGCAGTTCCAGATCAATCTTCAATTAATCTAGAGGTGTTTTTTTTTTTCCCCAGTCACTTAAAACTTCTGCATTTAAGTAGGTTGAAACAAGTAATTACATTTTACTGCCTGTTTACTTTCCCCTACAGTGACTAAACCTGTACTTCTTAACCTTGCATTCATACAGAGCTGGCTTTTGTGGATCTTTTAAAGCCTGAGGCTATGTGACCCCCTCCAGTTGGGAGATTTTTAGAAACAGAAAGGAATCTCAGGTTTCACTAAAGGAGCTGTTTTCCTTAGGGAAGAGAGAAGCCAATGTCAACTTTTAGCACGGTACGACTTCTGATATGTGTTACAGATTTTTTTGAAAAGCTTACTTTTTAGGTTATTCTCTACAATTTTATTAAAGTCTTGAAAGTTATGACCGTAGGTTCTGTGGTTTCTGAGAAAGTTTTGCAATGAATTAATATTTGCTTCTCGAGAAATTTTGTCCAAACCACTGCTGGTGGCAGTGAAGCCAGTACAAGTTTGTCTGCATCCAGGCCAGTTTCACCCAGAAGAACTGTTGGCTATTGGTACACTTCATTTAGCTTCAGAACAAGAAGTATCACTGGTTACAAGCCTAAGCAATTAAAAAAAAAAAAAAATTGTTCCTGGGTTGCAGCAATTGCCAGCTAGAGACCTCTGTTTAGATGTGATACAACCTGAACTAAGGCCCGTGAAAGCTACTAATGTTCATTACTTAATGAAAGTCAGATTATTTTTGTTAAATTCTGAAAGTGAGGATGACATTTCAGCTCAATCTGCACGCACTTGAAAAAGCCTTTCATTTTTCCATTGTTCTATAAAGAGAAGAAAAAGTTTTCCTTGGTAGTCTTACAAAAATTAAGAATTCAGTATTTGTAAGCATGTCAGACCTGTGTGACTCCTTAGTGGCAGTGTGGTTTAGTGCTTCAGCAGTAGCCAGTTTCTGAGCTTTTTCAACTTCACCAATTTTTTGCAAACCACGGCCTGGCCCCATTTCTCCCAGAGTGGAGGGGCTACTTAAGAAAGATTGTGGTTTTGAAACACAGTGTGACACAGTAATTTGTTTCTCATTAAACTGGCTATTCAGGGTTTGTTAGAAACAGATTTAGCTGGGAAAGTGTTCAAACGTAGCTCTGGTGGGGAGAGAAAAGGCAGTGTCGAAGTTGTCCTCAGCAGTGCTGGTGGAAGGCCGAGAGATCTCCACAGCGCATGGGAGTGATGGCAGTCACTGAACTGCGTGTGTCTCCTTCCAGCCTGGCTCCGTTGGAAACTTCCCAGAGCAAACCATCACATCTTATTTGAGAATTGTCTCCTACGTTTTGTGTGTATGTGTGTGTGTGTCCCCCAAAAAGCTGCGCAGATTGGTTTCTTTGAATTTTCCTTTCTCCACCACTTGAAGTTCTGAAGGCCTGACCTGCTGCGCTGTTACATCGAGGTGCGCCTTCTTGCTGACCTGGTGTACCAGATGCCAGTGGACTTGAAAGGGATCTTCAACGACTACACCTCCCCTGCAAACACCTTCCTATTGACAGTGGGAATGAAGTTGTGTAGCATTTCAGTCATTTATTTCATGTTACTCAGTCTGGAGGTTTTTCCACAAGAACTGACAAGCTGTTTCTCCCTCTGGTAAAGATTAAAGGTGGCACAGAGGTTCAGATTTACCAAGCGATGGTGCATTTTTATGAAACATGAACTGGAGGGCTAGTGCCGTTTCTTCTTGTCTTGATTCTGCCCACGCAAGTGGCACATGGAATTAGTAAAAATAACGGGGGAGAGGGACTCTTGAGGGGCAGGAGTAAATCTGGACTTGGTTTTCCTCCAAGGCAGTGGGTGGTGATTGGGTTACAAACGGTTCTGTTGGTCTAGACAAGCAAGTGACAGGAAATAACTTAGAGGAAATGTTTTTGTATCCCCAAAGCGTTATCTTCAAGGAGCACAGTCAGTAATGCTGTTGTGAAAAGAAACCTCCATTTGGACAGACAGCTTGATGCAGGCAAAGCTGCTAATTTGTTTTCAGCTTCAAGGAGATTTAGAGTCTTTGCATCCTTGGCAGTAACACACAATGTAATTGTTTCCCTTCTTAATCTTCAGTCTAGCTGCATTGGCTTAGTGTAGCTAGGAAAGGCTGGAATGTTAACTGAATTAGCTGCACTGGCTAGCTTCTCCTCATAGGCAAGAAGATACTCCGGCACTCTTCTTCTGACTTTCTAGTATGCGAGCAGAACACTCGCTGTTCTTTTCATGATTACATCTAGTCACAGAAACCCTTTTGTGCAGAAAGGAAATAAATTGTGGGGTATGAAAAGGAGGTGACAGAATTAACGTTCTTACACTGGCAACGTTACTTAGTTATTAGGGGCTCTTTGTAAATAACAGCTTTGCTTTCATCTATTTTCTGCCTCTTTCTTCCACAAAAGTAATTTTGTAACCCTACAATTTTTAATACTTTAAAAAAACCTAACCATGCACCAGGAGATTTGTTTGCATTCCTATTATTCAGTTTGGCAATGTTTGTGGGCAGCAGCTGCTTATGCTTTTGGAGTATGTGCCATTAACATACCACTGGTATAAACCTAGCTCATTTCACCAAAAATACAATCTTCAGAGAAGGGATATAGCATATCATTGAGCAATTAAATTATTTAGTCAATCCAGTGGTTAAGCTTGGGTCAGCTTTGAAGGGTAAATTTCATTGCTGGGATACATTCTTGGCTATGAATGAATGCATGAATAATCTTTCTTTGAACCTTAAGATGCACAATAGACACAATAACTCTTGAGTTGAACTCTTGAGAGTGGGCTGATTTATGGACAGCTGTTGAAAGTGCTCCTAGTCAAATTATTTTTTCATCTGCGAAGTAGAAACCTGTAGTATATTAATTACTGTATACTATTGCAATGGTAGACAGGCAAAAGCTGTGCAAGTCTTTACTACAGGTTTTTAATTTATAGATTAAAAGAAAGAGTAATGATTTTGACATGGTACACTGCCATAAACTGAGAATCACTTGTCAGGGCTCCAGCAGACAAATAGCTGAAGGCATTATTGACCTCAACTGCTCAGGCAGTGATCTGTGTAAGTTACCTCCCATTTAGCAGAGGCAACATCAGGGATTGTGTGTGCTCCCCAGTGCCAGCAACTTCAGAAACCTGCACAAGCCAGTGCTAGTTTCATCTACATTGATGCTGTGGTTGCAGGTGACCAAGGATCTGACACACATTTGCTTCGACCCTCCCTGCTCCAAGGGCTGTAGCCTCCAGCAAAGGGCTGGGGCAGATACACAGGAGGGGTAGCATCACCCTCTACATCAAGATTTGGCCAAGTTTTTCTGCTGGAGGGCTGAATTTGCTAGAAGGATCAACAGAGGTCTGCTTTGTGATCAGCAATAGTGGCTTGGCACAGCGCCTTTTCAGTGTTGGGGAAGGAGGCAACTGTTCTTGTGTCAATACCCATTTCTAAAGCTATTGTGTCTACATTGCAAAGTGCCAGGAGGTTTACTGATTGTCTCAAGGCATTCTGCATCATTATAATTGTGTCATGGCAGTTGTTTTTTAGGGAGTTCTTCTGAGAATGAGTTGCAGAAGGAGCAATTTGATTTTATTTTCTTTCAGTTAACAGGCCAAGCAGATGGGAAAGCAGACCTGGAGTAGTTTTGTTGGCTGGCTGCCACGTTTCTGTAAATTTTGATTTGTGTGGATATGTAACAGTTTTATTTTTCCCTTTTTGGAAGTGTATGCCTGTAAGTCTTTGGGAAATTAATCGTTGGTTTCCTGTGAAATGTGCACTTGTAAAACAAATGTTGTAGCAATGTGTCGTGCAGACCCTGTGTTGTGTCAATTAGGAAGTGTGACATCAGCAAACTCTATAGGCTGTCAAAGGCTAAAGCACGTTTCAAAGCATCGTTCCCTCACAGCTCTCCAGAGAAAGGATTAAAAAATGACAGAAATTTGAACTGCAGTTCAGTACAGTTTTATTGTTTGCCTTTGCTGCTCGAAAAGCACAGGGTTCATAATTCTACCCAAATGAGACTTTTAATGCCGTTTGACCTGACACTGTTTTGTATCTGAAATTAACAAGGCATTCAAATTTGCAAAATCTGTATTAACAACTAAGTGTGAGTTGATCAAAACTTGGAAATCTTAAATTTAATGTTCCACAGGGGGAAAGACAAAAAATACAACTCACGTTTCACCCTTGGTCTGTCTCTCCTTCACTTCTCACTACTCCCTGCACCTCCACACCAGAACGACCTGCAAGAAAAGAGTTACTTAAGCATTTATTAACTGTGGTATTGATGATGACATTGCCACTAATTACACTCCAAGAGAGCTACATTTAACAGTAAAAAATGCTAGGGATTTAAGCACATGACTGACAGCCTGGGTCATAGTTCTTTTTTGGTAGCTTTTTCCCTGGAAATTTAAAGAACTCGGATTCTCACTGTTCAGCATTTGAATCTTCGAGATCAAAAGGCCTTTCCTTCAAAGAGTTTCATGTTGTTATTTAAATGGTAATTGGCTCTATCCTCAGTTTGACTGAGCATTTTAACTTTAGTAGGTTTGGGATTTTCATTATTTTCAGTTCTATGCTTCTAATGGAGGAGGTGATTTGGGGAATGACAAAGATTAATTGCAAATTTGGAAGCTAGTTACTAGTGACAAGAGTTGATAACTTTTGGGAAGGCACATATGCTATATGAGCAACATGTGTCCCATAATGAATGGTTTTGCTGCTGTAATAATCTGTCTCTGCTTTACTGGTGACTTGTGCATCTGGAGCAGTTCCTCACTGACAGGTGAACTTTTCTGTATAGTGTGGACTGTGAAGCAGGCATAAGGTACGGGATTCGTTAAACTATTTGCCTGCAAACTTTCCGTTCAGTACAGTAATCTGTGGAAAGAAGGTTGTGGCCACAAAACCCTGATCTCCAGGGAGGCAGTGTTTGAAGAGTAGTAATCTTTGGTGAATGCTTTCTACTGTAATCTTCAATACTGTCTGGTGTAGAAAAAGTTATGCTCCCGTGATGTTTTTAGGAAACAGAACAAACATTTTGCTTTAATTGCTATTCACTCCTTGCTGAATTCGACTTCCGTTCCTCTTTTGTAAAGTCTGTTACCTTCGGCTGTCAATGTGATGAAGAAACATGAAAACTGCTATTGTTGCTATCCAGAAAAAGCTAAAATACTTTCACAAACAAATGTATGGCTATATGATACTGCTATCATTGAAGTAAGCAAACTGCTGTTTAAGAGCACTGAAGAGCATGATGAGACACGATTGTATTTCCCGTGCTTGGTGACTTGGTTTTCATTCAGCCGTGGAGGGGGAGAAGAAAAAAACCCAGAAGACCCTCATGTATAATTACTGCTAAAGTGGCTAGGCTGTACTCAGGATTAAAATGTCTTTGTGCTAAACATTAAATAAGAACCTGCAGTCCTGGGTAAGAGAAACACACAGATGAATGTGACAAGTTTTCAAAATGCAGCAATTCAGTTTGTATGTGTAAGGGAAA
>NW_009661372.1:3034953-3054978 GCF_000708025.1 Charadrius vociferus | reverse complement strand
GTCTTTGTATTGGTGACGTAGCACCAAGGACTGCATTAAGAACCTCTGGTGTTTTCTCATAATGCTAGAGGTATCTTCCCATTCACGTGTTCATTTTCTACCGGATTTAGACCACCCAACATCACATCTAACCTGCACCCTTTTTTTACTGCAGTCTCTTTCCTCCCCTCCCCTAAACGTATGCTGCATGTGTATTCATGTTTTTGCTTTCTGTTCACGGAGGTATCCAGCTGGGAAAATATAGTGTGTACAATACTCTCTGCCTTCAACTGACATTTCTCATAAATTGCAACAGAAACACTGCTATCAGCAGCTTAATAGCAGGTAGAATACAGCTCTGCATATCAAGTCTCAGCAGGACACAGAAACTATGGTTACCAAATTTCCAAAGAGAAAGGGTTGGGAGGGAAAGTTTTTATATAAGAATAACTGGGGAGGGAGGGTGAGAAACATTTAAAATGGATTCATTGAAAGCTGCCTTTTTTTTAAAAAAAAAAGGCTTATAGGGGCTGACTCAGTGGCTTCAGCATTCGCTTTCTGCTGAATTGTTGTTTTAGAAGACCTCACAAGAGGCTTCTATTATAAGCAGTGCAAAAAAAAGCAGTGAAACTCTTTTCTCTTTGGTCCTTAAAATAAAACCTACTCTCCACACCCAATCCTTGAAATACTTTTTGAAAAATATGTAATGCTTAACTGCTGCTGTAGTATAACGTGTTTATGACAGAAAGTCCAGGTCAGCCACGGTGCATTTATGCAGGAAATACACGTTCGGTGGAAATAGACTAGTAAATAGCATTATGTTCCTAATCACAGGATTTAATAAGTTTCCATTTTGCCCCCAGCTCTATTTAAACCCAAATCTTGACTGAAGAAGGTCAGCATATGTTAGAAAATAACCTCACAGCATAGGTTAGAAAATGTATCACAATACTGAAATAAATGAATTGATTTAGGATTTTTGTTTGTTTGTTTGTTTGTGGGTTTGTTTGGTTGGTTGATTGGTTGGTTGGTTGGTTTGGGGAGAGTATTAAGTCAGATGAGATCTTCTTTATCACAGATTGGTCTATTCTTTGTGACCGTGGCAGAAAGGACAGGAAATAATGATCCTGAGTTGTGGCAAGAGAGATTCAAGTGAGGCATTGGAAAAGGCATTTCTAACAGAAAGGATAACGAGGCTGTGGAGTAAGTTGTCTAGCAGCTTGTGGAGTCTTCCATTAGAGGAAATTTTATGCAAACATTTTTTCAGGATAGACGCTGATACTGCTTCAGAAGTAGGGGAGGTGGACTGGACTACTTCTTGAGGTCCTCTCGACTCTATAGTTCAGTGTTTCTAAGAGCAGGATAGTTCATAATTGACTTGGTTTTTTACTTCTCACACAGGGATTTCCTAGGAAATTAGGACACAGTGTGTCACCTTTATTTCTTTCATATTTAAAATTAGTTGAACAGCATGAGTGAAATATTTAAAAATGGCAGTGAAGAGGAAATTGTGCTGCCTAAACCAGGGCTATATATAAATTATAGCAGACAGCTATTAATCAAGGGCTCACGGGAACCAAATATGGAACAGAGAACAACTCTCTTATGGACAGCCTAGTAATGAAGAGAGCAACTGTTGAATCTATACAGCTGAAGGAAAAAGAAGGAGAGTGTGCAGGTACTCTTTGCTGGAAGGTTAACACTGTGCTTGGCTTAAGCTTCAGTTTTTCATACCAGTACCTAGCTAGTAAATATCTCATAATTTTGAAGGACGCTTCTCCCGTAACCTTTGCTTTTCTGTAATGTAATCTTTTAAAGCTGTCTTATGAGGAATGAGGGAAGACAGTGTTATAAACATAGTACAGCGTATTGAGATCCAAGAATACCGTTGAGTCTGAGTGAGGCACATAAATAACACTAATCTTCCTTCTGTGAGGACAGCTGTTGGTTTCAGTTTGGAGCGTAATAAAGATATACTGCTCTTCTCCTTCAGTTTTTCAAACTATTTTCAATGGAATATTTTTCCAGTAATAAATATGTATTAGCATTTTTTGTTTGTTTCTTTGAGGGGTATTGGTTGTATGCTGAGTTTTGCACGGAGAGAAGAAAAAAAAAATCTCTTGAAGGTCTCAAAGATATAGCTAGATATATTTTATTTATGGCATCTCTAAGACAGTTGGCAGCTGGCCATAAAGAGACTGAATTTCACTCTTAGTCTTTCCACTTTTCTCATTCTTTCCTCATTACTTCCTACCACCTATGGGTAACAGTATTTAAGATTTTCTTAGTTCTGTGTTGTTTCCCATATAGCTGACTTTCCTGTGACAGAAAAGAGTAATAGTGAACTTCACTGACAATGTTCTCCTTGATTCATCATTCATTTGGGTTCTCTCTGCAGCCTTTCCTTGCACTCCTGAAGTTTTATGAAGTCTAAAGAACTCATATGAATTTCTTAGTTGGCCAGCCATATAGTTTTGTTGAAGAACAGTCTTTACCCATTTGATTATCTAACTATGAACCTTTTTGCCAGTGAGCAACTAGCTGACAAATACATTACATTTCTCTCTGTCTAGAATCTCTACAAGAAAGAGGATGTTTTCTCACAGACAACAAGAGAAAATCCCCCCACATCTCTAAAAGTATTTTATGTAGATAGTTTACTGATCTCCCATTGAGAAGGTCTTGAAGAAAAGAGATCTTCAGCCAATAAAACCTAACTTTTGATTGTGCCGTCTACATTCTCTAGATAGGACAAGTAAGAGGTTAGATTCAGAAAAATAACTTTAAAGCATTTTTATCTAGACACAAATTTATCCTTTATGTCTGTGACTGCTATCATTGTGAATATCTGAAATCCAGAGCAATTTGGAAGGTTCTGTATGTAGTGCCTTTGCTTTCAAAAGCAAAGATCAGAATTGACTCAAATCTTTTTGGAAGTATTCTGCCTTGACTGCTAAGGGACTGTTAATTATGTAGGTGGGAAATCCTTTGGAGAGAAGAAATTATCTTTCTACTCTCTGAATGTTTCTGATGGTCAGGTAGAGCCTCCTATCCATGGATGTCTACAGGCTCCTTTTCAGCAATTCCCAAATGTACTAAAGTGGATATATTTAACCCCTAAAGACAGATGTATCAGACACAAAGATAGGGTTTAATTTTTCTAAACCAGTGGGTATTGTTCTGTGAAATTTAAAAGTACTTCAGATAAACTCAGTGGCTGCCATTTTGCATGGAATAATTTCTGAACTACCTTAAAGGCTAGCTACTGAAAGAATCACCTGCAGTCTTTTGGTTTAAGGATGTTTTACTTCCACTTCCTAGTTTTTCAAGTTTACCAGATTCCCCATTTGTAACCTGAAATACTGAGTCATATCTGTGCACTAGTCTATAAGTGATTAAAGGTAATACAAAATTTTCTTTTCCTTTAGTGTAGCTCTTCTGTATCCTCAAGCCTCCTTCCTTGGAATCTGATTCAGTACACCAAGCAGCCTTCTTATCTGCCTGTCCCCAAAAGGTTTCCTACCGAAAAGAGGTTGTTTCTGATTGTGCACAGTGCATTGGACTCTGCAAAGAAAAAGAGCGCTTCTCATAAATGAGATGCTAACTGGATCTGGGCTGTCAGTAATATGGTGAAGGGAAAAACACATAGGCTCTACAAAAGTTTTCCGTGGACATTGATTAAAAACATAGTTTATTCTCTTTTTTGAGTAGTCGAGTAGACGGTGGTTTACCACCTTTAGGTGGTTCCAGATCTTTGTTAAGGGGAATGTATCAGTTCCTGTTATTAAATCTGCAGTCCTCAAATCTCCACTGGTGTTCCTTGTTTCAAAAACAAGTTGTCCCCCTTCTGTGGAGCTTTCATAGGTCATTGTAACAGTTCTTTCTCAAAATGACATTGCAGAAGCTCTTCAACCAGAATAGATAAAGTCTTCCAGGAGAAAACATCCCCTTACCAATGGGCAAAAGCCCTACTTTTGTTCACTTCTGTAAAGAGGCAGAAAGACCTCCATGTTCTTGTGTCCCTTAACAGTTAAAACAAATGTACGGTCTTACCTCGATCTCTAGTACTCTTTTCTGTGTCTGTCACAGAGGAGGGTCCATGAGAAAGAAACCCAGCCTCTGTAATCTAAGTAACTAGTAGACTAAAATAGCCAAAAGATGATAGAATCATAGAATGGTTTGGGTTGGAAGGGACCTTAAAGACTATCTAGCTCCAACCCCCTGCCATGGGCAGGGACTCCTCCCACTAGACCAGGTTACTCAAAGCCCCATTCAGCCTGGCCTTGAACACTTCCAGGGATGGGACATCCACAACTTCTCTGGGCGGCCTGTTCCAGTGCCTCACCACCCTCAGAGTAAAGAATTTCTTCCTAACATCTATTCTAAATCTACCCTTTTCCAGTTTAAAACCATTACCCCTTGTCCTATTGCTACACTCCCTGATAGAGTCCCTCCCCATCTTTCCTGTAGGCCCCCTTTAGGTACTGGAAGGGGCTATAAGGTCTCCCCAGAGCCTTCTCTTCTCCAGGCTGAACAACCTCAACTCTCTCAGCCTGTCCTCATCGGAGAGGTACTCCAACCCTCTGATCATCTTTGTGGCCCTCCTCTGGACACACTCCAACAGGTTTGTGTCCTTCTTAAGTTGAGGGTCCCAGGGCTGGATGCACTACTCCAGGTAGGGTCTCACGAGAGCAGAATAAGATCATTGGTAGAACCTCTGAACACAGTGAAACTGTGAGGAAAGCGTACCACAGCCTTGGCTGCCTTCTGGGTGAGGAGGGAGGCTTCTGCCAAAGATTTGAGAAAGGCAGCCAACTGTCATTCCCTTCACACCTTCCTGAAGTGTTACAAACTTCTTGTTGTGGCATCTGTTGTTACTGCGTTTGGTTGTCTACTTCTCAGAGATGTGGTCCCTCCACGGGAATCCATGGGTGGAGACATATGGAGGCCTGACCTTTTCCCTGTTGGCACCCTTTCTCTGTCATTGCTGCCTTCTTTTCATGATGAAATGCACTGATTCTGTGTGATTTTACTCCATCCTTCCCTCTAAGCAGCCTTAATCTGCTGGTGAGCATTGCACA
The DNA here is from genome assembly GCF_000708025.1 of Charadrius vociferus. NCBI lineage: Eukaryota > Metazoa > Chordata > Aves > Charadriiformes > Charadriidae > Charadrius > Charadrius vociferus. Next base: position 3,049,918 of record NW_009661372.1, on the reverse strand, counting down.
GAAAGTATAAGGGAGAGAAAAATACAGTACTGTTCTTGCTCATTATTTTTATGGTTTCCAATGGTCATCTTCAGGCGATTTTGTGTCCTGAAACACAAAGACTCATCTTTATATAAGACTGGTAGGTGAGTTAAAAGATGATAACAAGTATACAAATAGTGTGGAGAACCAAAGGCAAGGGAGCAGTCTTTCCATGCAGTTGTCTCCTTGCCTACGGAAGGGTGAATATCCACCCCAGTGAAGCCCCAGAGCCTCCAAGGGTATAACAAAACACATATTGGCTAAATGGAACTGCATTCACACGTTAGGACTGAGGGAGCTGGGATTTGCGTGGGTTTGATACATCACACTGGTATGTCACAAAAGGGGAGGTCCACGTGAAGCATGTAGGTTATTATTCCATGTAGTGTAAATGATGGCATCATTTCATTTGCTTCCTTCCTGACAGAAACCATTAGCTATAGAGGATTAGCTGCTGTCTGAGGGGAAGTTGTTCTGACAAAGATGATCATGTAAGGAGTGAGCTGTAGTTTTATATTAGGAGAGAGGTCAGGAAATTAATGCATTGGAGGACGAAGGGAAAGAACAAAACACTCCCAGAAGCCTTGCTTTTGTGGCCTGACAGAAGCAGCTTTCTTCATGTGGTCAGAGAGAACGTAAATGACAATAAAACATGCAGTGAAGAGTTGCACTTGACTAAATATTACACATAAAGTATCAGTCTTTTCTGCTCCTCATGTTGCAGGCATATTTTTTCAGACATTCAGTACATTACCCCCTACCTCCCTTTTGCTCCTATTCAGAGGTTGCAGAAACTTAAATTAGCTGAAATTTTCAGTATCATAAATAGAGGGTTAAGGGTTATACTACTGTGATCTGGTGACAGTTACTGCAGTTCAGACATGCCATTTCTTTGGTATTTTTTCCCATCAGTTACACTATATTACTAAGCACAATTCACAGTGTAGCGGCGATCGAGTTCACAAACACTGTCATCACAAAGATGGGAAGTTAAAATGTTCCTTGCCAAACTTTATAAAGAAGTGGCGGGTGAGGAGTGGAAATCAGAATTAGGCTCTTGGGGCTTTTGGTCAGTGTACGGTGCCCTCTCCAGCACAAGTCTGTGTAACAGAATGAAGGGAAGAATTTTCCTCATTAATTCATGTGACAAGGAAGTGAAACAAACCACACAGCCTGTACTACAAAGTTTTTATTGCTTCATAAATTTTATTGAGATAGAAATTAACCAGTTTCCTCTGTGTTTTAAACAGAGTCAGTTTGTGTTTATTGACACAGGGGAAGCTCATCTGTGTTCAAGAATAGATCTGTTTTCTGTTAGAAAAGGATGCACTTCAGAGATATTTTTAATGTTATCATGTATTAACTTGACACACTATGCTTAAGAATCTGTGGTTTGGGATTTCTTAATTTAACAACAACAGTTTTTCTACCTGATTGGTTTTGTGATAAGCAGTGAAGTATCAAGAAAGAGGTATCAAATGATGAGAAAACCACTGTGAGATGCAGCAGACGTGCCAAAGTCAAGAAATGTTTTTATGTATTTCCAAAAACTTTTCAGCACTGCATCCCCATTAGGGCTGCTGCCATGTTTACTGAAGCATTTGAACTATGTTTTCCTGCTCATTTAGGGAGGAACATAAGCATGGGTGTGTTACGTTGTGGCAAACATATTCAAGAATGTCTTTCATTTAAGCTGTATTATTCATTAAGAGTTTTAAGCTGCCCTAAAACATATGGAACATACACAGCTTTATTTGGGTGCTTCAATACAGGCAGGTCCGTATTTGAAATGGAAGCTTAATGATCTGTGACTATCTGAAAACTGAAAATGTATAGGCAGAGCCCTTGAAACCACCCATTTTTTTTCTCTATTTTTACAATAATGATTTTACAAGATGGGATTTGCATTTCTGAGCAATGAGTTAAATACTTCCAAATCTCCTTGAAATCAATTTCGTGTGATCACGCATGCAGATTGAAAACCGTGACTTTGAGATTTACGTTCTGTGAATAAAATTTACGTTCCCTGAAAAGCAAAGAAGGCTGTCATTTCATGCTTCCTAACCTTCATTGTCTATTTCCCTTCAGTACACACTAGCCCAGCGCGCCTGCGCGCAGTCTGGAGGAACAGAGCTTTCTGCTCTGTCGATTTTGTTTTATAAAAGCCCTGTTTTCTTTATTGCCTTTATCTATTACATCTGTAAAATTTATTTAAGCAGTGACGAATTCCTCTTTTGGGCCTGGAGTCTAGAAGAATATCTACTGTCAGGCTATCAGTAAAAGATTTGTTGGATATGACTGTTCATTAAATTGCAGGGATCTGTGGGTGAGGCTGGCTGTCTGAAGCTGCTGTGAGTAGGTGGGTTATGGGCTGTACTTAGTGAATATACATCATCAGAGAGACAAATGTGCTTCAGCAGCCTCTTGTTTTGTTCAACTAAAATGGATGTTGATTTTGGAAAGCTCAGCAAAATCACTGTCGTTTTTCTAAATCAGATATCATTCATCCTACAGAGCAACCATGAAAAACAGCATTTAGGTTAAATATAGCAGCATTACTTCTCAGCTTTGGAAGTTGACAAGAATAGCATTACATTTATTTCCCTTAAAAAAAAATAAAAATGCTGAAGCTGAATGCAGTGCCTGTGAGTGAGAGCTAATTGACAGCGCTGTAAACAGGAATCCTTGTACAAGTGCACAGTCCAGGCTGCTGCAGTGCTTACCTTGTCACACCGCCTTGCCAGTTTTTCTCAGCCATGTTTTATGTCCCTGTAAGGACAAGAAATGTTAATGTTGCACGTGTTGATAGTATTTTTGAGAAAGGAAATAAGAGAATATTCATAGGGACAAAAACTTGAGTTACTAATACGGTGACTGTTTGATCCACAGTTGCTACATAAATAAATCGAAAGGCCTGCTGTATTTTTAATTTTTATTATGCTCCATCACTACCAGTGTTCACTGCTCTGTTTATTCAGGTGTCCACCTAAATTACTGTGAAACTTCATCTTCAGTAGAATCTGAAAACAAGCGATTTGATGGACTAGAAATTATGAGTTCTTCTCATTCTTCAGGGTGTAAATATGCTTTCAGCTGAAAGCCAGGGAGGGAACAAGCTTTTAGTCTGCACTTGATCTCCTCTGGTTTTGTATGAAAAGCCACATTGGGCTGAATGACAGCTGAAAAGGCAAGCTGCTGTATCAGGGGATTTAGCAAAAGGAAGCTGCTGTTCTTTCAGCCAGCACCTTCCCAGAAGGCTCTCTGAATCTCATACCAGTTCAGTCCAATCGTTAAGTAGGTGCAGTAACAAATATGAAGATGAAACAGTTTAATTGAAAGTATCTCTCACTGTCTTATTACTGATATTCAGGTTTAAGAAAGTAAATAAATATTCACTAATGGCTATCAATTTCTAGGCTGTAATTTAAAATGAGATTATCCTTTCCTAAAAGCTGAAGTTACAATGGCAGTATCATCTAAAGCTACAGCTAAGTTAATTAAAAAAATAACCAAAAACCACAAATGCAAAGAAAGAAAAAAAGAGCCACTCTCTTCCTTCTTTCTTCAGTATCCAGGGAATCTGACCCCTGGAGTTACTGCAGTGGGTTTGTGCTAGTTGATCACAAGTTCCATTCCTATCAAAATGAATCCTTAAAAAACTTACTTTTTTTTGTTTGTTTGTTTGTTTTGTTCCAGTTTTAACTTTGATAAATAGGTAAAAAGACATGGAAGACTTTCCCAACTGTAAAACCTAGTCGTGTTACACAATGTTGAACTTCTTACAAAAGAAAGGGTTTCTGCGCATTTGGTGACAGCACGTTATGCCTTGTAAATGACCTGTTGGTGGTAGCGAGGTTTATGCATGCAACTGAAGTGATACACCATGGTTTAAATATAATAGTAATAATTAAGGCCAAATGTTTTCAAATACATCGGGCCAGACATGTAGGAGTCCTACTTAAATGCTCTTCAGACCTCAGGAGAATGCTTGGAAAAAATAATGACATCATGATTAGTTCTGAAAGTGTTTTTCCATTTTGAGCACAATGTGATACTGTTCGTGAAATACTGTAAAGTGACTAAAGAAGAACGTATCTGTTTCTCCACAGTTAGCATAGCACGATTCCACAAGGGATATTTTTAATCAAATCTGTTTTGGTCACTGGTTTTCTATTACTCAAGTTATGTTACGGAACATACCAACATTTGTATGACAGTTCTGTGTGACTGGAAGGTTGTCATTCTCGGAGTGCATAAAATTATCTTAGAAAATCTTTCTTCGTATATAAAGGTGATGTGTCTAGCTGTTTGAATGTTCCATCTTCCTTTCAAACAAGTATGCGTCTAAGGGCTGATCTTTGTTACTGATGATTATTAGCAATTAGGAATGTGTTACTCCCAGGGAAAAGGCTTTTGGGCCTTTGTTGTACAGCTCAGAGTCAATAAACTCTGAGCTGCTCATAATAGCCTTTCTTTCTCATTGAAGCCTTGGACTTGCCCTAACTTCATCAGAGCAGAGGAAAAAAGAATAATGCGAACAATAGGAGCTGCGGAGTTTGACTTAGGCCTAATGTGAGGAGGCTGTAAAAGCTGTCAGGGAGCTTGATTGATGGGCTCTTGGGCTGCAGTCCTCAGTGCAAAGCAATAATGTTCCTGCCTCTTGTGAGAGGGCTGGATGTGCCACCTGGGGTCAGAGCTTATCAGCCTCTGGGGCCAACGTTTCAGATGAGGCCAAAGTGCAGTCAGTAATTTATACAGAAATTTGTGTGTAGATTCTGGAGTAAAACAAGCTTTATCTTGATATTGTTTGTCTGACCAAGGAAAGAATTAAGTCATGTCTGAAAGTCCAGCCTCTTTTTTTTTTTTCCTTCTAGTGATATGGGAAAATAGTCTCCTAATATTGAAATATGTGTTTCTGTCATCATGTTGGTTCTACTTCAGTAAGGGAGGGCATGCCTATGATGATCCTTTGAGGGATATTTCATTGCCAAAAGAAACATAGAGATTTTTAACTGCTTATGTTAGGATTCCGAGAACCCTAAGAGTTTACTTACATTTTATGCAACACTGCTCTGTCCTCAGTGTCTAAATAGTTTTGTTTCTAAACCTTTGAGGGTCAAAGGTTGATCAGCTCTAGTGCATGAAAAAGCCAAGAGAAGCTGTGGTAGAGGCATAGATCACAGCAGGTCAGGGAAAACTAGCCAGGCTCTTATTAATAAGTGGAGAAATTGGGACAGCCTGCACAAAGGACACATAGAGGAAAATTGTCCAACCAGTTGCTGGGAAAAGAAGAGAAGCATAGCAGAAAGTGTACTGATCGCTAGTGGGAAATCAGTTCGCTGGTAGCTTGCCTTTGCGTTGCACCAGTATTGACAAACAGCTGGAATAAGCCAACTGGTTGACTAGATGTTTTACTAGTTTACCAATTGGGGTGTACTTTAAAACAGACGGAAGAAAATAACAGTGAACTGCTCTGGAGAACTCTGACAGCTGTTGAAGTTGGTTAGTTGATGAGTAGATCACTTTTGTTCTGTCCCAGCAAAATGTCTACTTTGCTTCCGCAGATGCTAACAAAAGCCCTTCTACCTTTTTCTGCTCAAGAACAGTATTAGTCATAGTTCATTAAGCTTGTTTACAAAACAGAACTGGTATCTTAAGGGTGTTACTGAAATACGTGTAACTGCTCTGGGCATCTTTTTCCCCACTAAAATGCAAGAATTTTATAATAGGAAGGACAGCACCGCCTACTATTTTTTAAGGAAAAGAAGCTAGTTTGTGGGATAAGAGCTGTAAAAATTATATAGCATTTAGCCTTGGCAATGCATAGTACTTGTTTTGTGCTTTTCATACCTAGAAGGTGGAGTTTCAAGCATAGTTTTGTTTTTTATCTGTTAACTATAGCAACAAGAGACCTTACTATAAGGTTATTTCAGATCCTAAACTGAAGCAATTTTATTGGACGAAGAACCTCAGATGTGCAAGGTTCTTGATCTGCTTTTCCTAGAAAGAGGAAAAAGTGGAATGGTGGGCCTCACCTTAGTATAATTAATTTATTCCTTTTCAATGCATGGGTAGGAAAGAGGTAGAAGAGACAGAACTTCTCATTTACAACTGGAGTACTCAGAGGAGTCTAATGTACATCCTGTGCTTGACTAGACACCACTTTTAGCTTTATATATTTTGCTGTGACATTTCATGATAGGCTATTACTCTATTAAGATCTTTAAATAGAGTTGACCTCCACAAACGTACAAGATGTGTCCCTGCAAGTCCCACAAACTGAATGAAAGAAGAAGAGGTACTTGTCTCCCATTAGCTGTAGTAAGAAATCCTGAGGGAGTTCTGCAAGAGAAATCTCAAATGGTTTTTCCCCCTCCCTCTCCTTTGTCTTGGATGGGTCTGTCCCAGGTGTTTACTTACCCTTTTCCTAGGCTGAGGACAATGAAGTCTTCATGAAATAAGTGAAGCTTAATGCAGAGAGAGAGAGAGATGTAAAATGCAGTTCAGTAGATTTCAGTGTTTTCAGCTACTGCTTGAATTGCTATTTTAAATTTCAGTGAGTGGAATAATAGAGAAGTTATCATGTCTAGTAACTGCAGTTGGCCTTTGTAAAGAATGGCTTGTTAGGAGGCTTTATGATTTACTGAGGCCACAGCTGGCTGCCAGCAGAGCTACAGGAATGTGTTCTCTCTTGGGCCTGGTAGCTAGAGATGAAAAGGATCCAAAGCTGGCACAAAAGCAAATAAATGCTTTGACTTTAAATAAAGCATCATAATTTATAAGAGGCTCTGCTTCTCAATCCCAATGTGGTACATGGATCAGCAGCAGCTCTTTGAGGTTGAGCAGAATTGTCTGCCTGGCTCGACTGCAATTCTGGTATCTGCAGTCTACAGATTTGGAAGCATTTTCATGGTTTGGGCTTTTAATTGTTTCTTTATCCATGCTGTTTCTTTTCCACAAATTCTCGCTCTTCTGTCTTGCATTCCTTTATGTTTCATTAGCAGCTTTACTGTTTGATAAATAATTGTACCACTGTTTGCACCTGGCAGCTCTTTTTCATGTTGTGGAGCACTGGGGAACTAATCACCAAAACCACCTGAAGGTTTATAGGTGCATTTTGTTGTCTGTTATTTGCTTGGTTTTTACTCTGCAAGTAAATAGTTTCTACAGTAGCAGAGTTCAGAGCTGGGACACAAACTTCTATTGAGTGGCCCTAATACTCGCCTTAGGAAGAGAAACAAAACCGTATGAGCTCCTTAAGAGGGGTTGGGTGGTGTTTTTTTTTTTTTTTTTATAGACAGATACACACGCACATGCACACACACACAAATTTATACCCACTTCCCTATTTCCACAGCTGTTTCTCAACAGTCTGCTGATGAAAACAGTATTTCTGTGGTCTGGCGTCTGAGATGAAGCATAAAAATAAGGCAGATAATTATTAAAGGAACTCCTGAATGCTGTCAGGGTGAGAAAAAATGGCTTTCCCTTTTTGGCCTTACTTCTCGTATTTAAACATTAGTGCTTTTCCTTACACTCCAGTCTAGTTTAGCTTTGCTATTTACTTGCTTTTAAGAGTGAAAGAGTTTGGGAGAGAAGTAACTAGCTGAAGAGATCCTGTAATTAATATAAACTGCAGGAAGCGAGTGTGACAGATGAGTTGAAAAGCGCTGTGTTCTGTTGCTTATCTCAAGTGACATATGGTCCTAGAGTACCAGCAAAGGCAGTGGATTGTGGGGCTTCTTTTTCTTTCACTCTAGAAGGCAGAACAGTGTCTGTGTGTTCCACAGGGCAGCAATACAGGAGCTGAAATAATACACCTTGAGAAGCGAGTGGGAAATTCAGTGGATTACGGAACAGCATTTCCTTATTCTAAAATTGAAACTATGTGACATTTTTCAGTGTCAGGCTATGTGAATCACAGTTATGATTACTGAAGTAAAAAAGAAAAAAAAGATTGCTAGAAACAAACTACTTTATTTCTGAAACAGATTTGGTTTTCTTCAGAACACACAGAAGTTAAATGATTTTCAACTTGCATTTTTAGTGTCAGCTGAAATAAAGTAAGACTGCAGTTTTATTCTCAAGCTTCAGTAGAACAGTAAAGTGGTTCAGTTGCTCTGGCCAGAGAAAAGGTAAGGTTCATATAAAAACAAATCTTTAGTTGTACTCTGGAGGTCAGAAACCTATGGTTAGTTTGTAATAACATTAATTGCACATTTTCCTGTAAACACTGCAAACATGTGGTCTGACATTCAAGAGGTGTAACAGCAATTTATCCAAAAGTGTTCCTAGTCCTGCCAAAATCTAATCACTTTGATATAAATCTGACAGGAAAAAAATTATGTTGGCCGCTGTGGCTTCATAGTTGTCAAAATCACCATTCTAAGTAGCTCATATTTTAGTAGAACTATTCAGTTGTGGAAAAACCTACAAGCCATTTGGGACACAATCCGATGTACTTTCTGGGGTATTACCCAGTTTTCATTGAGTCTTTTATTGCTCTTTTAATGAGTGTAAAATTTAGTCTTGTATTTCATTAGGACCATTTGTTTTTCTTTCAGCTCTCCATTTGCATTTAGATCTTGTTTATTGGTTATTTGTTAGGCAGACTGTCTTTAGGAGAGATGTACACTGATAAATTATAGTGGCATTGTTATTATAACTGATAAGGGACATAAGCTCTTTGATTAGAGGCTTCCTTGTTTTCCAGAGGCAGCCTGCCTTTAGCATTTCAGTCATAGCTTTGTCCAGAGGCACTACCATTTCAGCTCACGCTCAGCAACAAGTCTTCCTAACATGTTTTGGTTTATACTGAAGCTGGAAAAGGATAATGTTACTAGAGAGGCAAGAATAAGAAAAGAAACCAGAGCTGCTTTCAGCTGACCATTCAACTGAATATTGACCAACTGTCTTCATGAGAAAGAAATAGATGGTGGTGAATAAGCTAGAGTCTAGTTTTCCAAGAAGCTCAATGATTTTCCCAAATCAATACAGCTCATCAGGCTTCAGAACAAAGGCTGCGGGAAACGTGACAGTGATGGAAGTGGCTGTGTGTTCTTTTGTGTATTAAGCATATGGGCTCATGGGGAAACGGGCCTTTTCCGGTTATTTCAGTGTTTATTCTTCTATATGCTCTGGGATAAACTTCTAGATCAAGAAAATATATTACAGTTGTTATTAGATGGGGTGAAAAAGTGTCTCCTTGATGGCCCAACTCCATAGCTATGAGAGGTACTCCTCACTGTAAAATTGCTGCTGCTTTTCTGAATGCAAATAGAAGTATGTAATGCACGTCCAGGCAATACATGTTTTGTTTGTGTATACATACACAGCTATAGGCATAACACAGCTTTTTCAAAGCAGGGTGGTGGTTGCTACTCTGAATACATTGTGCTGATGGCTTCATAATGAAGGGGGAAAGAAAGGGCATGCCATTTGAATAAAGTTTCCATGAAATTTAGGTTGACATTACTCAGAACTTCCTGGAAATCACATGGATATGAACGAAGTTTGTTATGCTGTTGAAGAAGCTGTGATAGTTTGTGTGGCTAGAGTAATACCAACCTGCTTTAGTCACCAGCAGGGCAACATTAACTAAAATAGCAGGTTTTAGCCTCTCAGCCCTTTAACCTTTAAGCTTACTATGCTTTCATAAAGTACTAAATTAACACCACAGCTAAGCGTCTCAAAGGTTTATGACTGTACCAGCAGTATTTCATTATGCTTCTTTTCCTTAATGCTATCCAATCTTCTCAGCTTCACTGCTCTACAGTATTTGTTCAGATAAAGTCCAGTGTCCAGGATGACTAATTGCAGATCTGTGCTCCAGATGGTTTGATTACAGGATGTGGTTAAAGTGACTTTTCAAACATTCTGTGCAGCCGTAGGGTGCTTAAAAAAAAAAAAAGTCCAACCTCCCTCTTAAAAAAAAACACCACCAAAGCCAAAAAAACCCCACCAGTCTTGCATTTCCAGGCCACCTGACAGTCATTACATTCTCAGGCTTGCTGATGTTGATTTCTGTTACATGTGCACCTGCTGTAGATGTAGTTAAGTTTTTGTGCCATGTTAGACAGAGAATGTGATTAAAGTAGTAAATAAATTGTACTTCTACCAGATCAGTATTCAGTGTCGAAGTCTTGACTTTATAGGTAGAATGTTTACTGTTAATTTTAGATTATTTTCTTGATGGAGGCAATCAGGGAGAAATAAGCCATTTGCATTGCAAGTCTAATATAAACATTGTTGTGGGTTTTTTTAAGCTTGGATGAATTGCAGGTGTATATGTGGATCTGGGATTGATGATGATGCAGTAGATGTTGTGAGGCAAATGAGTTATCCTCCTCTTACTAAACGAACGGCAATGAAAAAGCTTGAGATAATCTGAAGATTACACTTTTTAATCTTGTGGCTTTTTGCACATCATATACTTTAGTTACTGTTAGAACAGTGATGTCAAATAGATATATGCGGGATTAAAAAATTCACAGTGCCAGTTGCAGAGTAAAATGTGTTTAATCCATAGTGGCAGTGTACTCACTGATGACAGATACTCCGTGGTTTGGCTCTTCCAGGCACATCTCTATTATTTGTACTTGGCAAGGCTGGGACAAAAGGCAAATGGAATTTGGTTTGCAAACAAATTTGTGGATTCACTGATCATAGAGATACAAGGAATTGATTTTGGTGTAATGTTACGTCAAGTGATGATGTGTTGCCTTCTCAATACTGAGAATTGCATCTCAACTTTGAAGCGCTGCTACGCCACAGGAATATTGCTACAAGAATTTGTTGTATTAAACTTTTTAAGAAGTAAATTTATAAAAATTACTACAAAGCGTAATATATTTTGGTAGATCTTCCTCTGGCATCAGAAAAAAGTTGTCTTAAAATGATACTCAGAATAGTTAGGGCAGTAGGCAAAACTGTTAACCGAATGGGAATTTTGAGGAAGTAGGACTCCGCTTATGTTTAAATATAAGTGAATTATTATGTGACTTCTTAAATGTAAGTGATTTTGGTGACTGAAAAGCAAACAAACGATTCCTAGTTTTAGAAGATCATTTAAATAGTCTTCAACAAATCAGTTACAGAAGTATTCAGAAAGACTTTGTGCAGATCTGCTTTCTCCAGAATTTTGCTGATACTTTTGGACAGATTCTCTGCTAAGAAGAGAGGGAACAGCTCCTTTTACAAAAATAAAGGCGTACCTATTCAGCCGTTCAAATAACTGGTCTTTTGAGTTTTCTGGAAAAATAATCAACTTGAACTAAAACAGAATTTGGAGCAGTTGCTGTGATCTGAACACAAAAGCAGCCTATGCTGAACATTGAGTCAGGCTTTCCAGTCTGGTTAATTGAGTAATGTCTTCTTATATTGGATTTTGAATGTGTTTGTTTTCTGAAGCCAGTATTTTCAGAAACTGGGGCCTGCATTTAAGATATGAATGTGATAATTTGATTCCTAACCACATGATCTCATTTTCAAAGCTTTGAATACAAAGCATAAAGATTCTTGGCTTATGTTCATTGCAGAAAACAGAGTCAAGAAAGCAAAATGTTTATTATCTGTTTTAGACTTGATTCTTCAGTCTTTTGCTCTTTAGATGACTGAACAGCTCCAAGAGCGTATCCTGTTAGATTTGAGTAGATCCTTACAAGCTTGATGTGGTTGCTAGAAGTGCAGTGTCAAGGTAGTTGACATGAATGGTACCCTGGCTTGGTACTGAAGATGCCTTGCGGTTGTGATGTTTTATGTCAAATTGGCACATCTGCATTTGTTAGGCTGACTTCAAAAGAGCATGGCTCTTTTTTCAAGTAGCGAACAACACATTTAGGTAGTTCATTTCCAATGTGTGATGACATATTTCATTCTATAAATTTAGTTAATAGTAAACAGCCATTTTTAGTTCTGGCTTTTGTCATGCAGTCACTGAAAAGAAAGAAGGAAGGGAGGGGAAGAGAAAGAGCACAAATACGTCGCATCCACAGAACTCATAAAAAGTGCTTCTTTCTGTAGATTTCTGAAAATGATTTTATTACAGATCACTTTTGTGACATGTGACCTTTCATTCTATAATAATATCCAAGTACAAATTGTCACAGTTATTTTTTACAGATTATTACATTATATCTATCAGAACTGCTTATGTAAAATGGTTTTGTGCTCCTCAAGGCACGTGTTAGTTTTTCCTGTCTGTTGGGTGATTTTTTGCCGTAAACATTGTGATTATGAATGTGAAGAGTGAAGAAAAAAGCTTATAGTGGTACACACACAGTGAAGGAAAACACCTATATACAGAATCTTTTCTTGCTCCTAACAGGCCAATGAAATTCCCCTTGATGTTAAAGGAGGGACTTCTGTTGACAGTGGTGGGCACTTGGTAACATCCTCTGTGCACCTCTGCTGTGCATTAAGGCTTTTGTGTGTGATCCTGCCTCAGCAGGATGGATTTCAGCAGAAAACGTACTGAGGAGAGTAGGTGAACTGTAAAACCTATAGCTAACGTGACCCTGTTTTCTTGTGTTAGAAACAGTTTAATAATTCCTACGCATAACGTGTTCAACACTTACTGTGTCTACTCCTTAATGATAAAGAGTAGCATGGGTGGTAACTTCTGAAATTTTCGTTTTCTTGTTCTTGGCTGCTTTATTTTAGGATATTTGACACTAAAGATTGTGGAGGATATTGCTAATTTCAGATATGCTGTGGAAATAGTTATGTAGTTTGCAAACAGAATGATAAATCAAGACATTTACACCCTCATTTTGCGCTAAGTTTTTCTCTGTTACATCCAAATCTTGTAAACTGTGCCCTGGTAATTGGTGAAACTCTTGAGTTGACAGCCGTACTTCATGGAAGAAGCATTTGCATGTAGTCTAAATATATTCACTATTGTTTGATCCAGCTTCACAAGAATAGGATTATATATTTCGCCACATTTCCTGAATTGGAATCTTAAGAGTCCCGGTACCCTCAGGTGTGTTGCATTACAAGCATCTGAATTTTTCTCCCATTTTCAGTAGTCGTTACTTTAAATAGTTTAACCTCTTGGGCTTTTTTTTAAGGTGAAGGTAAGTCTCTCCATTCAGACAGTGTGAAACCTGTGGGTTCCTCAAACTGTCTTTGCATTTTCAGTCTTGTCCAGACAGCGCTCAATAAGTGACTGTTACATGATGTGTAGTCTAATGTAATGAGAAGTCTTATTACAGGGACTTCTTATGACCTGACACAGCCCCAGTGAGGTTTGAAACTGTATGCCATATGTTACTTAAGGTAAGATGGAAGGAGTATGCAGAAGGGAGTTGGAACAACTTAGAGAGGGGTTAGTGCATCTGTGACTGCATGCCCAGGGTACTCAGGTACAGTACCTGGAGGTGAACTGAGGACTGCTGCAGTAGTATTTGTGTACTGCCTCTGACACAGTCCAGAGAAGACCCAGCAGAGGTTCTTGTTTTGACTTGAACTCTGTGCCAGGACAAGTGTTTTGGATCAAAGAAACCTGTAACAGTACTCCCTGACTGGGCGCAGCAAGAATGATCCTTTCTCTTCAGTACTGCAAGTAGTATATAGTGTGGACTACTTAAGTTTCTCATCTCCTTTTTCATTTTCCAGTGCTTTGGTCTAATAAGCCTCCAGTTGCATGTTTCTTTAGGGGTCAGTCCTACCTCCCATGTTACTTACATTCTCTTGACCCATTTCTGTGATAATCTTAGAAGATTAAATGAGCTACCTTCACTGCCGGTTCTGTGGAATCTTACCTGTGGCTGAGTAATGTGCGGTTCATTAGGGAAAAGAAATTTATTCCTTGCCACAGTTATTCTAACACAGCATGGAGATTAATCTTCCCTCCCACTTACATACTGGGGCCTTTGCTAAGACTAACAAACTTAATGAGATGCTAAATGTAACTGACTTTAAGGGAGGAACTTACTTGTATTTGCTTTTGAAGTATTGACTTTCTTACATTGGAAGGTCATTTGAATGTCTTCTAAGAATTACTGAAATGTGTATTGATTTCAGGGGGTTTTATTATTATACCTACTCCAGGCCTTCTACTTTGCTCTCTTTTCTATTAATAGGTAACAGACTATCCTTAGGTCTGTTTTATAAATTAAGAAATAAATACAGTGCACATGGAGACAGACAAGACTTCGAATACTGAGGAAGATGCAGACTTTATTTAGGAATACACATTGATTTAAAAAAAAAAAACAACAAAAAAAATCCCAAAAAACAACCAAACAACCCAAACCCGCAAACCCCAACACTTAAATTTTAATAAAAGGATAAAGTTGAACTAGCTGGGGGAAAATGAGCAGTTAATTCTCCCAAAAGACTCTGTGGGGAGGCAGAAAGGCCCCCTTGCCTTGTACACGTAGGAGACAGGACAAACTCTGGTTGATGCGGGGGAAATTGGACAAACTCCTGCTGCTGCAGGGAGGTGGGCTGCGTGACTGAAGAGAAACTCAGCGATGGCCATTTTCACTGGGAGCGTGATGGAGCCCCACCTGACAAGCTGTTAAGGTGGAAGGAAAGCATCGAGGTTACCAGAAAAACCCCTTTTTTAATGTCTCCCTCTGGTGTGTGAGTGGCAGATGGATGGGGACAGCGCTTGGCCTTGCTTGTTGCGAGGAACCCCATTTCCACCAACCAGTGGTTCCTCGGTGACCTCTGGACGCGTTCCCCTCCTCACGGTTTTTGAGTAGCTGTAGAGGTTTCAAGCCATGTCAGCGCTGGAAGAAGATGGCACGGCATCTGCTGTCCCTGGGCCCTCAGGCTGCCCTCCTGCCCTGGCCCCTGGGCCGCAGGAGCCCTCTTCCTGGCCATGGGACTCCTCCTAAAGGCCCGCTTGCCTTTACCCGCCTAACGCCCCACCGCCACCGCCTGGGCCTAGGGGGCGGCAGAGGAGGGGGTGGGTTCTGCCCCACAGGATGCTCCC
>NW_009661372.1:3005959-3034519 GCF_000708025.1 Charadrius vociferus | reverse complement strand
ACCATATGGGGAATAATTTTCAAATCTGCTACGGAGAATTTTCAAGGAAATCCCTTCCTCCCTGGTACCTCCGCTAACAACACTTCAAATACTTCCCCCGCTGTTAAAAGGCCCCCGAGGAAATCGGCGGCTTGGTTGCGTGTTTGCTTTACCTTGGTGCAGTGGAGAGGGCGAATCGTTTTAAAGTTCAAAATTAAAGAGCGTGCTGGTAAGACAAAGCAAAAAGGCCGGCTGGAAATGTGCTGGCACGGTGCCATTATTATATCCGTTATGGGAACGCTGCAGCTAGAACAAGGGAAGTGGAGAGGAAAAATGAGTCATGGGGCGGGCAGCTGCGAGTTAGTGTCTTCATGCCCCTCATAAACTGGGGAGCGTTTTGCGTCGTGCTTTTCTTTGCTAGGTGAAAAAATTTTTTCATTTCAGTGTATGTTCTAATGATAAGAGATGGCTGGTTCAGTAAGAAAACCTTGTGTTTGTGGACGTTAATGAGTTAAAGGTGTCGTTATGCTGGCTAGGCCATATGTATGATGATAAATTGCATGAAGAAGTGTTTGACGGCAACCTGAAAACATTTGGGTGACAGCCCCCACATTTGCTTTGTTGTTATTTAGGATATCCTTACTGTGCACATATTTACAGGGATAATTTGAATAAACCAAAATTAAAGGTCTGCTTTAGATGGGCCAACAAATTTACATTTAATAAAAGTCATAAGTGGAAAAGCAATTAAATTAGAATACATTTTTTAAAGGATCCCTCTTTCTATGTATCTGTATTGTGATTCCTCTTAGCTTTGCTGTGCGGTTGAAATTTCTTGTCTAGTCCCTCGCTTTCCACAGAAGAAAAAGCAAAGCAAACAATCCACATCTTCATCTATATCTGCTGAACAAAACTTGTAATGCATACGTGTGAGTGCGTTTGTGTGTTTGGATATATGCAATTTCAAATAAATAGAAGCATCATTATCATATTGTTCAAAGCAAAGCAGATTCTTCTCAGTCACCTACTGATTTAAACACTGTAACTGGTGCTTAGTTTATGCTGGCTGGCTGCCAAGTGAAAGCAATTATGTGCAATAATAGCAAAATTAAGAGGTGAGTGTTGCTGTTTTACAGCAGGACATGGCAAAACCCATTTCCTTCTGTCAGCTGTATCTTGATTACACACACGTCACACGGGCACACACTCTCTCTTACACATATACACATGCACACGCACACTCTTGTTCTTTGTCGTTTGCTGTCTTTCTTGTGGGTTTTAAGTTGAGGTTGCTGAAACCAGAAAAGAGGAAGAGTGTAGACCACAGCGTTTGAAAGCAAATGAGAATAAAGCTCTCACTTTGAGGGAAAGGAGAGAAAAAATGAAAAAAGAGCAAAACAAAATACCCCAATTATTGTTCTGACTGTGATAATACTTTGTTTTTCTCCCACTGGCAGGTGTCCTAGTGGTAAATGTTACATGGAGGAACAAGACTTATGTGGGAACACTGCTGGACTGCACGAAGCATGACTGGGCCCCTCCTAGGTAGGCAATCATTCTGAGTCTGTTTTTTCTCTGCTGTATTTTCACCCCCAATCTTTGTCAAGAGACTGTTACAGAGATTAATAAAAAACAGCTGGTTATAATTGAAAACATACACCAGTGAAACAAGTAATTCTCTGCTGCACAGTTGAAATGTGGGGTGGGAGTTTTTATTTCTTTTTGTTTTGTGTTTTTGAGAGGGAAGGGGAAATACATGGGATTCAATCAGAGGGCAATTAATTTAAAAATGTATTTCTGTAAGTTTGGAAAATTTTTCTTTCCATTGTTCTAATTTGGTGGTCTTGTTCTTACCATTTTTGTCCTTTTATAATGACTTTCCCTTTGAGACTGTAACAGTCTCATTTGGAAGAAGGACGTCTTTCCTTTAACATGTATGAAGGTTCCATTATGGGAAGTGATGATGTTTTGGTATTTATTCAGTTCGCAGATCCTGCTGATGAAATCTGCTCTTGTTTGTATAGGTTTTGTGAATCTCCAACAAGTGACCTGGAAATGCGTGGAGGACGGGGCAGGGGAAAGCGAGCAAGGTCCGCTGCAGCTGCAGCTGTACCTGGGAATGATGCAAGTTTTGCAGAGTCCAGAGGACTTCAGAATAAGAATCGAGGTGGTGCCAATGGGAAGGGGAGGAGGGGCAGCCTTAACTCAAGTGGGCGCAGGACACCCCCAAACTGCGCCATGGATGAAGTCAAAGCCAGCCCCTCATCCACAAACAAGAGGAAAACTAAGCCTCCAATGGAGCTAGATTTGAACTCCAGTTCAGAGGACAATAAATCTGGAAAACGTGTTCGTACTAACTCTAGAAGCACTCCCACCACCCCACAGGGGAAACCTGAGACTACTTTTTTGGACCAAGGCTGCTCTTCTCCAGTGCTGATTGACTGTCCTCACCCCAACTGCAACAAAAAGTACAAGCACATTAATGGACTACGATACCATCAGGCTCATGCACATTTAGACCCAGAAAACAAACTGGAGTTTGAGCCTGACAGTGAAGACAAAATTTCAGACTGTGAGGAAGCACTGAGTAATGTGGCACTTGAATGCAGTGAGCCAAGCACAAATTTGCCAGGCTTTGACCCACTAAAAGCACCAACATCTCCTTCCTCCATCACTACCCCAGGGACACCCAAGGGAAAAAGGGAACTGACCAACAATGGCCCCGGTTCAGTTATCAGTTCCAAAACTGGCAAGAATTCTGGCAAAAAGAAGGGTCTGAACAGTGAATTGAACAGCCTTCCGGTAATTTCTAATATGGCAGCCACACTGGATAACTGCTCGTTAGCAGATGGCAATTTGCAAACTGAAATGCCCAAATTGGAGGCTGAAGGGTTAATCGACAAGAAGAGTTTGGGTGATAAAGGCAAGAAAGCCAACAATTGCAAAGTGGATAAAAACCTTTCCAAACTGAAAACAGCCAGGCCCATTGCCCCAGCGCCAGCACCAGCTCCTCCCCAATTAATAGCTATACCTACTACAGCCTTTACAACCACCACTACAGGGACAATACCGGGACTGCCCTCTCTAACAACTACTATTGTTCAGGCTACACCAAAGAGCCCTCCGCTAAAACCTATTCAACCAAAGCCCACAATTATGGGAGAGCCAAGCACTGTAAACCCAGCTCTCACATCACTCAAAGACAAAAAGAAAAAGGAGAAGCGAAAGCTGAAGGACAAAGAAAGCAAAGAGACGGGAAGCCCCAAGATGGATTCTAAGCTGGGAAAGCTGGAGGATTCAAAAGGGTCTGGGAAAGACTTATCTGGACATTTTTTAAAGGACCATCTCAACAAGAATGAAGTGCTAGCTAATGGACTGTCCGAGTCTCAAGAGAGCAGGATGGCAAGTATTAAGGCTGAAGCTGATAAGGTTTACACGTTCACAGACAACGCGCCCAGCCCTTCCATAGGGAGTGCCTCCAGGATGGAATGCAGCACTTTGGTGAATGGACAATCTGCCATGGCGCCACTGCACGTGTTGACACAAAATGGTGCAGATAGCGCTGCTGCTAAAACCAACAGCCCTGCTTACTCGGATATTTCTGATGCAGCTGATGATGGTGGCTCTGACAGCCGGTCAGAGGGCATGAGGTCAAAGGCCAGCTCTCCGTCGGATATTATTTCTAATAAGGACGGTGTTGTAAAAGGACATTCTTCAACCACAGCACAATCGGCTCAAGCAAAAGAGTCCCATTCTCCCTATTACCATGGCTACGATCCTTATTATTCCCCAAGTTACATGCACTCTGGACAGGTCAGTGCCCCAGCAGCTGGGAACAGCAGTACCCCACAGGGACTGAAGATCAAAAAAGAGGCTGAGGAAGAGGCTGAAAAGAAAGAGAAGGCAGAACCGTCGGATGCCAAGAAAAGCGAAAGCACTTCCTCTAATTTGCAGCCACAACATCAGTCAGTAATAACGCAAAGACACCCTGCACTTGCTCAGTCACTTTATTATGGACAGTATGCCTATGGGCTCTATATGGACCAAAAGTCCTTAATGGCCTCTAACCCTGCTTACAGGCAACAGTATGAAAAATACTATGAGGACCAGAGACTAGCAGAACAGAAAATGGCACAAACTGGGAGGGACTGTGAAAGGAAGAATGACCCCCCCTTGAAGGAGATTGGTAAGGATGACAACAAGCAGAAGAACATTCCGTCTGCCACTATTTCAAAGGCCCCTTCAACTCCAGAATCCAGCAAAAATAACACTAAAATAGGGTCATCGGTCCCTAACAAAGGTGAGGAGGCAAGCAAATCACAGATCCTTTCCAATCACCAGCAGCAGCTTCAGTCTGACAGTTTCAAAGCCAAACAAATGGAAAACCACCAGCTCATAAAGGAGGCTGTGGAGATGAAATCTGTTATGGACTCCATGAAGCAAACAGGAGTAGATCCAACCACAAGATTTAAACAGGTGAGATCACAGTAATTTGAACAAGAATGTCTTGATTTATCCTTAAGTCATCTAAGATTTTGTCCCTGATTCTGCTATGTTCTTCTACCTTTGCAGCCAAACAAGCTCCGCCATCCTTTTTTCATGCTGGATAGTACTGTAGTCTGTGACCAATAGACCTTTCAGTTGAGCTGATTGAAAAGAAAAAAAAAAAAAGCATCTACCAAGGTGGTGACAAAACCCAGGCTTAAGACCTGAATAGACTATTTTAAACTACACACATGAATAAAATAGATTTCTCTTTTAGATGTAAATTCTAAGCAATTCTAAGCAATTTGTGTAGTTGAGAAATGAGAAATTTCAAGCAAAATAAGCAGCTTTCATTGTGAGAGGACTTAAAGTAGATTTGAAACATAGTTTGAAGTGTTTCTTTTTTTTGTTAAATGACAGTTGGCATTTACTAAAGATGGGTGAGCTGGTTCTTTGAAGAGTTGGCTTGAAGCTCAGCTCTTTATCTTAACCCAAGGTGACCTTTTTGAAGCAGTTAAGTTCCCCTTCTCTCCTCAACCAACCTCAAGCCCCTACAGACCTACACAATGGATGAAATCCTCTCTCCATTGAAGTCAGTGATAGTTTTGCCATCGACTTCAGTGGAACCAGAATTTCATCCAGTGGCTTCGTGCTGACCTTCCTAGATGTCACATTGCCTTCATTCGAGGCAATGCGACTGTCTCTCTGCTCTGAACTGGGGCCTCTATGCTTGATGCTTTCATGTTCTGGTGTACAGTACAGCCCAGACTTCACCCTTACGGGCTGTCTTTCAAGATACAATGGGGTCAGGTGAGCAGGAGTTAGGGAGCTCTAAAGGAAGTGGCACAGTACAGCCCTGAGTAGAAGAAGATTTCTGCTGATTCAAATGAGTATTTGAACCAGCCTGTCCAAGTGTCTAGTCGCATGCTTATGTTTTTGTTGCATGTGCCATAAATGTGTATCAATTGGAGACAATGTTTACAATTAGCTCTTGCATATCCTGTACTAGAAAAAAAGTCTTCCTGTTATTGCTCAGTGCTAATTTGGTGTAGTCTTGTAAAGAACTCACCTACCTAATTCTATGTTTGTAAACTGGTCTATGTAATACATTATGCAAAAATGTATTTATGATATCCTGTATGTGTTCTTTAAACCATGTGGTCCTGATCCTGTAAATACTTAATCCATGTGTAATTTTGCAAAGTTGAAATAAGACTGTCAGCTGAAGAAGTCTGCCTTAATGTCTGACTTCCACTGATTCCTGAATGTTTGTAATATCAGAGGCAGCATTAGCATCTTTCCAGCTAGATCAGTTTTTCAGGTTCATTGTTCCAGGTAATGTAAGTGTTCTTGCATACCATTAGCCAGCTTTAATTTTGTGGTTCACAGATATTTTTTGCTCTCTAGTGGGAAAATCTCTCTGTGGGCTTTAATTAAAATGTTTTATAAATAGTGTGGTCTCAGAACTTTGATACAATGCATATGTATTTCATGATTAAACTAGTTAAAGGCATGAAGAAGGATATAAGATGAAACAATTGAATTAAATTTTGATAATAGTCTCTTGCTCCTTCATGGGAATATTGGTTTGACTTTGAGCTCAAGGCACCCTGTAGCAAGCAAACCTCTCCTCTATGTAATAGGGATATGTTATTAAAACAGCTATTAAAAATACATTAACCCAAGTATGGGAAATATCAATAGCCATCTTATTTCAACATCTAAGTTCAGAACAATTTTTTTTTTCTCCTCCATGTTAGGATCCAGATTCACGAACATGGCATCATTATGTCTATCAGCCCAAATACCTTGATCAGCAAAAACCAGAAGAACTTGATCGTGAGAAAAAGTTGAAAGAAGACAGCCCTAGAAAAACACCTAACAAGGAAAGTTCCCTGCCTAACCTTCCTGTCTCATTAGCAAGCATTAAAGAGGAGCCTAAAGAGGTCAAGCGTTCTGATTCTCAATCAGTGGATGAGAGCAAGATAAAAAACGATGATCGAAAGACTCCTGTAAATTGGAAGGACTCTCGGGGTGCTAGAGTAGCAGTTTCCTCACCAATGAGTCAGCATCAGTCATATATCCAGTACTTGCATGCTTATCCTTATCCACAGATGTACGATCCCAACCATCCAGCCTATCGCGCAGTCTCTCCTGTCCTAATGCACAGCTATCCTGGTATGTATTCTGAAATTTGCCTTGCACGCTAGTTAAGATTTACATCCACAAAATGCAGTAAAGCCTGCATTTTAATCTTTCTGTTAGTAGCTAGGGTAAATTAGAAGCTTCATGGGTGACATTTGTTTTGCTTGTGCTTCCACTAGGGAAAGTTCTGTAGATGAAACTGATTTAATACAAGATGTTCCTTTTATGAACTGTCACAGTTCCCAGCTACAGTTTTCTCAACCCTTGACAGTCTGCTATTGCTGTTAGACTGACAGATAGTTTATTGCCTATAAAAATATTCTAAGCACTTACTGTCAGAACCATTATAGTTACTATTCCTTTCACTTAAAGAGGACCCATAAATGTCTGAAATGGCTATCAGCTCAACCCTCTTTATAACCTCCATTCATCAGGGTAAATTAGGTGAAGAAATTGAAGAGCAAAGATGCCAATTGATAGTCACATGTTCCATTTTTGATGTTATCCTCTGTCCTGGCATCCCCTCCTCCCACCTTGATACAACCAAAATGTAAAACCAGTGACTTGATGTGGTATTTATTGTTTACCTGCAGGGGCCTATCTCTCTCCAGGATTTCATTATCCAGTTTATGGGAAGATGTCAGGGAGAGAAGAGGCGGAAAAAGTCAATACCAGCCCAAGCATCAATGTGAAATCAACCACTGAGTCCAAAGCACTGGATTTGCTCCAGCAGCATGCCAACCAGTATCGCAGCAAGTCCCCTGTTGTAAGGCTTCATCTGTTGTTGCTGAAGAGTGGTACATATGGGGAGGGGTACAGAACATAATTTTAAGAAGCACACAATCTGGCATCAAGCTCTGAATGCATGATTCTTCTTTATAGTACTGCTTAAAATAAAAGCAATCTATAGTCAGGATGCTTCTGTGGCATAAACTGGAAGTTACACATATAACATAGTTCTGCGCTCAGAGTCTTCCTATCTTAAATGAATGGACTCATAGAAACATAGAATCAGAGATACCTCCTGGTGCACAGTTTATTGCAGTTAAACAGGAGGCTCCTGTTTGAAAACTGATAATGAAATGAGAAGTTGGGCTTTGGGATTTGGTAATGTCCCCTCCCTTTATTTGCCAAGAAGCCACATCTTCCAAACAGCAGATTACCAGCCCCCATTTCTGAAGACTTACACATTGGAGCAAATACTCTTATTTTACTTTCAGCTAAATTGGCGCTAGTTTTAATTGTGCATAAGTCAGTGACTCTGATTCTGTTTTCAAAAGGGCTTTCTTGCTTTTCAGGCAAGCTTGATCCCCAGAGTGCATGAAAGAGGGCTGAGGATTCATTTACGTCAGCTTTCAGCAGCTCAACTAGGTTGTTCCAGCATTGGCAAGTCAGCCAAGCTTAAGGGAGCCGAAAACTAGAAGTCATCATGGTGGCTTCAAGCTGCAGTGCATTGCCTCAAAATCTTTGTGCCTTGGAAAATCTTCCACTAGCCAGATACACCAGCTTTAGATTAGAATCATGTGCAAATAATCCAGTAGAGATAATTCTTCAGAAGAAATCAGCTTCACCATTTGAATTCAAAAGGTTGTTGCCAGGTAGTGGCAAGTGTGGTTTTGTTGTGGTTTCATCCCCTTAAAAATTCTCACATCGATTTTCTTACACTTTCTGTTACTAGCCTGTGGAAAAATCAGCAGCTGAGCGTGAACGGGAAGCAGAAAGGGAACGAGACCGTCATTCTCCTTTTAGCCAGCGGCATCTCCATACGCACCATCACACACATGTTGGAATGGGTTACCCCCTTATACCTGGGCAATATGACCCATTTCAAGGTGAGCAGAAGATTTCCAATGGTGGGATTAGCTTGCCTCATGGAGTTGTTACCTTGACATTGGAAATCGTGCCTACGTGAAGTATTTTGAATAGAGATCCCCTTGTTAAATCAGAAGTGCTTTGCATTTAGGAAGAAGGCTTGAAAATTCACAGCATGGACTAACAGCAAATGAATAGCTTCATGCCTGAGAAATACCAAGTTTTGTTTCCAAAACTGGGTGTTAGAGCATTGTTAAAGATGTACCAGTTAGGCTGCCATTCACATGAATGTTTTGATTCTTACTGCAAACTGACATTAACTGGCTGAAAGGCAGTAAAAAAACCAAACCAAACAACCTCCTTTTTGTATAATTAGGGTTGTGTAAGCAATGGAAGAAGTGTAGCAAAGACAAAAGCTTTTTATACTGAACATATTTTATGTACAAGGCATTGCAGTCACAAGGGTTTGAGCTTGTTATAATTTGACCGTCTGAAAGAGGACTCTTTGTATTTTGGCAAATGCAGCACACAAAGTTGCAGTCAGGGAAAAAGCAGCACAGTAAGATACGATTCATTCTCCCTGGGTTTTATACCAGTCTTTGACTGTTTTTCTCTAACCCTGGACTCTAGCTGAATTAAAAGGAGATTTCCTCCCATGCAGCAAAGTACATGCTATCACAATTGGTGGCTAAATGACATTAATTCATTATGTTCACTTGGTGCCTCAGCAGTTATTTTTCCTGTGTAAAAGTCTTGACATTTCTCAGTTTGATTCAGTGATTCCATATGCCTTTTGGGATGCATTATGCTTGTTCAGTAGGAAAACTGTAAAAATGATAAGTTATTATGAAAGTGTTGTATTCTGAGCAGCTGGCATGCCGTTTCTGTAATTCACTGTGACTTTTGATTCTTGTTGTTTCCTGGTACCTATTATTTCTGCTGATCTTCCTATTCAGCAACTCACACAAACCACTTGGCATCATGCAGTGCAGTACTTGGAAAGAAATACAATAAGTAGTAATGCTGTATTTTCTTGTAAAATATCTATCAAGGACAATTCAGTTTACTACATGAAGGCATATTGATCATACTGGGCAGACTGTTTTAACACTGTGGCCTGAAATTTTTGCCATTTATATAGTGTTAAAACCCCACCATATTCTGATGTTGGGGCTTTTTGTCTGTTTGCCTTGGAGATGCTTCCTAACATTTCTCTGGGCACAAAAGTCCATTAAAATCAGAAGTACATCAAAATTCCTTCCTTTCTTCTTTCCCTCAGGATTGACCTCTGCTGCCCTTGTTGCCACTCAGCAGGTGGCTGCGCAGGCATCTGCATCTGGTATGTTTCCTGCACAAAGAAGGTAAATAGCCAGTAAATCTTAAATTGTATTTCTTAACATAGAGAGGAGAAAGCAAAGCATAGATTTTATAGCCTGATGGTCTGCAGTTTCTTGTATGACACAGTTTTTAAGGATGAAGAAAAACTAGGGACTTTGGATTAATGGTAGTTTTAGTCTCTTTAAGGTGACATTTTGTCCTTAGTTATGTTCTTTAACTGTACCATGGATCATTAAGAAGGAACAAGTAGTCTGTCTTATGAGATTTTCCATAGACTATGTTTTAAGGATTGGTATTAAGATAAAGCAAGTAATTATGAAATATAATTTAAGATCCTTTTTTTAATATATAAAAGGTGTTTAAAGTTCATGTTCAGGTAGATCCATGTACTACCAGGAAAACTTAAGATTTTATCTATTCTGCAAGCCTGCCTGGTTTGGTGATTTTGGTTTCAGAGAGGTTTGCTTGGGAGTCTATTAGAGGTGACATTGTATTTAAGTTACATACGCATTCCATGCATTTGGCTCTTGGTTATTTACTAGGTTTTCGGTAGAATTCAACCATCATCCTTGCTATTCAAGAGAAAAGAGGCTCTTGTGTATTATAATGACCCCATCGCAAGTGAAAAACCCAAAGCATCCTTAACATTAGGGTTTCTTTCATTGCCACCATGTTAAGCTTCAGAGTTGAATATATTAAATAGTACTGTAATGTTCCATGGTTATGGGTGTCTTTCTGAAAGCTGACTCTGAAAACAAATGATCATGTAAGGCTCTTAGCTGGAATTGTTTGAGTGAGAAAGGTTTGTAGCCCTGAAAGAGCTGATGGATGCTAGGATGTCAGAACTAAGAAGATAACTCCTGACACAGCTTACTTGTTAATATGTTGTTCCTGGCAGGGGAAGGGCAACGACATGGCTTGCTGGGTTTTCTTCTTGCAATTGAGAGTACTGTGCACATTTCATTTCATGGTGTATCTGAGGTGCAGAAGAAACCTAGGAGGAAAGGATACTGCATACTAAAACATTCTTCTTTCTCTTTTCAGAGAATGATGAGTTTGGAGATATACATTGTCATGTGACTGGATCACATGAGGAAGCGCTTTATTACAGACATCAGTTCCATGGTGTTAATTTGAAATGCCTTAATGGCAGGCAAAAACCAGTCATTTCATTTTTGTAAATTGCAGATTTTATCACAGAGTAACAAAAGTTGCTGTAATTAGACTTCTGTTTTTATATATATATATGCGTATATATATATATATATTCTTTACTTTTTTTGTACCAGTACCAAGGCTCGCACACAGGGTCTGCTGCTAAGTTGCGAACCACACAGTAAAGGAGATATGTATTTGTCATGTTTAGAAAGCGTTAACTGCAAAAGGCTGTTTGTTTCTTTTCTTTTCTCTTCTTTTTTTTTCTTTTTTTTTTCCTTTCCAATTGTACATAAATAATGTTATGTATCAGTGTGCCTGAACCTTGCATACCCTTCTGATATTTCCCACAAGCTCTCAGAGAGGCTAACTGTGATGACACTTTGGTACAATGTAGACGTCTATTTGGTGGCTCCTATTAAGATGCATCAGTGTAAAATGTTACTGTATTTACTGTTTCATTGTAATTGTGTATTGTGAAAAATATACCTTTGGAAGGCATGGGGATACTAGTACCACAAAAACTGTGTTGTATATAATGTATAGATTTTAAATGGAGATAATGAGCATCTGTGAATAATGAAATGTCTTTTTTGATAATCTTGAATGGCAGATAACCTAATAGCCTGCATACCAGAAGACATCTGTGATTGTTCTATTACTTGAATAGTCCTGCAGTCTTTTTTTTAATGTTTACAATTACCGAGTTTTAGAAGGGGGACTTTAATGCTATTGCCTGGTTACTTGTTTTATGCTGTAATCTCGTTTATTTTATGTAAAATGTATATCGAATGCTTTCATTTTTATACCTGCCTTAAATAATTTGGCAATCAGAATAAAGAAAAAAAGTTGGTTTTGTACTTTCTTGGTGTCTATGGGCCACTTCGAAAGATGTGTCATAGGTGTAGATAGCAGAGGCTGCAGCTACCACACAGCTACTGGTCTGTGTCCCCAGAGGGTTCTTCCTGGGGCTCGGTTACTGGTGTGCACCTGCAGCCACTCCGTGCCTCCCCGCTGGGCCTGTGGTGTTGTCCTCTCCCAGCGGGCGATGCAGGGCCCAAGCCAGACGGCAGTGGACCTCTTTCTGTTGACACTGATAGGCTCGAAAAAGGCCCATAGTAACACCTTGGATGGTATTAGTGGAACTTAAATCTCTAATACCTGTTGTAGAGCAGCTCTGTGTGCTATAAATTATAGGCAAATTTTTTCTATTATATCTGTATGCACCCCTCCCTCCCAATGAGTAGATGCTTAAAAACAGAGGATGTGTCGATTAAAAAAAAAAAAAAGTCCCTTGCTGTGCTTAACCTGCATTACCACAAAATAAATATTTTATGTGGCTATACCACCTGTTTTGTCACAGTGCGGTTAACACAGTACACAGTAATATGAAATCACTAATCATGACATGAAAAAGAATCAGATTTACTGGTCAGGTTTTTGAGGCTTTAAGTTTTGTCCTTTCCTGCATATCCCAGTTATATTGATTGTCAAAACTGTTTTTTAAAGTTTTACTTTTCTTTTTTTTGGTTTTGTGTTTGTTTTTTTGACAGGGTGAATTACTACAAGTTAAAGCTTGTTCTCGAAGTCGGTTCCATTTCTCCTACCTTGTGAATACATATTACAGAAGGATGAATTAAAGATTCCCAACAGACAAGCACACTTGGACTTTTTATATTGCTATGATGAATCTGCCATTAATATTGCTATAATTGTTTTATTTTTATAGGCATAAAATCAGTTCCCTTAGTGACTAGTTATAAGGTTTATTGATTTTTACTACACATCATTCATCTGTGGCTTACTCTTATTGTCTTGTTCTGAACACATTCAGAAGTCTCACAGTGGTGACATACTACAAATTAGCCTCATAAAAAATGGGAAGGAAGGGGTGTTTTCTTTGGAAAAGGGGATATTGTGAATGCAGGGCTCTTGAAATAATAAATGCCTTATTACTTCTCTAGTAAAGGCTCAGGTGGCTTTTGTATTGAAACGTACCATTGATTTTCATTTTTTTTTCAGCGTAGACCGTTAATGCTTCTACAGCAAAACAGATCTTATAAATTCACACTATTGGTGATTTTGATTTAGTGTGGTTTAAGACTGAGTGTCATAAATAACTGGAATGAATTACTCTGATTGATACAGGGTAAGCAACAGTTAAAATTATAATTAATGTTATAGCTTTATTATATCCTTGAAGTCTGTAAGAGGGGCTAACATCCATTGCCATTTATTGTCTTACTCCACTTAAGGTTATTGTCTTCCCTCTATCTTTATAGCTTTCCTTTCGGTTTAACACTTGCCATGCTGACCTCCTTACAGGCTGTGCAACAGTGAGCATGGATCCCTAGTTCAACACTCCCCAAAACCAAAGGGTATCCACTCACATGTCTGAGCATTGAGGTGCAGCTGCTATGGTCATTTCACCACTGTGTGAGCATCCAAAGGATGAGCAAACTGAAGCAGTAATAGAAGGAAGACAATTTACAAACCTGGGAACTAAGAGCTGCAGAGTCTGATGACTGGAAAGGGGCAGCTCAAGCAGCATGATACAGATACATTTGCACTCCATTTTCCACAGGAAGGGCTTGTACTTTTTGTTACCTCCAGCTAACAGCTCTACCACTCTGCTCTCTAGCAGCAGCAGTCAGTGACCCTGCTCCTATTATTCATCCAGATGTTGGTGGATGTCTTGCAAAGGTGAAGCAGGGCTTATGCATTGCACTTACTTCTTTGAGTTTCTAGCCGCTCCATGGAATGCAGCTAAAGAAATGTCTGTCAGTGGGAGCCCATCACACAGATACAAAAAACCCAGCCAGGGAGCTACTGCCTGTGGTGCGTGCACTGGGAAAAAATTGATGTGAACAGAGTACGGGTTGGGGGTTTTTTTTGTTTTTTTTTTTTTTTCCAATCATGTAGCTCTAGAGGCTGAAACAGGACAGGAGTCTAACTGACTGAGCTGGTTGGCTACCAGCGCTAGACTAGAGCTAGTGAAAATGGGGGCTAGGAGTCACATTTCTCTAGTTTTGTATTTCTAGATTCCCTGGTGGCCTTAGGGAACACATGAGAACTCACAGAGCTAATTCTGTGCCATGCCATCCCCCCCTTGCTTTTGAAAGGTGCATTGGTTGGGCTTAGCCATTGGGTCATTAGTCCCACTTGTCACTCTGACAAGTGCTGGCAGGACAAGTGCCCCCAAAGGACATGAAGTTAGAGAACCCCTGAATCCATCCTAAAACACACCAAGCATTGTTGATAGCACAAAATACAGCGTAAGCAAAAAACACCACAGTGCCCTTCTGCAGCTCTCCACCCTGGCTCTTCTCAGGGAAGCAGTGAAAGAGTCAAGCAGGGAATCTAATTCATATTTAATTCTGGCATCACAGTCTTGTCACTATCTTTATCGCAAGTGGTATATGTACTGTCCTCATCTTTCTGCCTCAGAATCTCACTGTAATGTTTGCTTGCCACATTCTCTCACTCTTCCTTCTCTCCCCACTCCATCCCCCTTGCCCACTTAATAAGACCTCTTACATCCATTTGGTATCACCAAAACTCACTCTATTTGCACAGCTAAAAACTTTCTGCATACATTTGTGATCTCAGCCTTTGATTAGTTCTCTCATTTTCCTTTTATCTCACCCCCTCCTTTGACCTGTGGGGTTTTTTTTTTTTTTTTTTTTTTTTTTAATCTTATGCTGTGTTAATGTATCCTGTTGCTCTTCAGCCTAAAGTGTTTGGGACAGACATGTCTCACTTCACAAAGCATAGTTCATATTTATAGTTCCCTCTGAATAATAGCTACAGCATCTCCTATGGGATAGCACAAGGTGCCATGAGTAGCTAAAGCAGATCATTATTAACAACGAGCTTAAGATGACTGACAAAACTCGTTACAGTTTTAAAAGGTATTCTGAAGCCATTCAATGCATCAAAAGTGGGGCATGACACCAAGCCCGCATAGGAGGTCTGAAGCTGTATCTCCTTGTATCAGAGGGAACTGGAGACATACAGTCATTACTTAATGAACCAGTTTTGTTCTGCTTTAGAAACGGAGCTCTGTTTTCTTCATTTGTTTCAGTTTTAGCCCTTTAGCTAGCTTTCTGTACTAAACACTCTATAGCATTACTGTCAACTACAGTTCTCCTTGATGTAGATTTTTTTTCTTAGGTCAGTATTTCCTAAGTTCTCATAGCTTCAACCTTTTCTGTAAGATTTTTTTGAGTTACTTTTACTAAGAAGTGCAAGAGGTTTTCATTCAGGAGAGGAGACGTCAGCTGAAGTTACACATGTTGCAGTGGTGGGAAGGTAGACGCCATTAAAATCCTTACACTGGCTGTTAGTAATTTTTGTGCAGCATATGCTAAACAGCGTTTTCAACCTCAGTAGCAACTCTGAAACTTCTTGTCTGGGCTGATAAATTAGCAAACTTAAGGATTTAGCAAAGGTAATTATTACTTGCAGCCTGACTATATTTATCATGCAAAACCCTTGTTATTCTCCACCATAATATTATAGAGAAGTGCTCTGGGGACTTTGAAAGCAGATTCACTTATAGACAAATGAACTCCTGCAGACCACGCTGGTACCTGTAGTTCAGTTCCAGTAGCCTCATAGTCGTTTCAGCAGCTTTCTGCAGTCATTTTAGATGGTATAATGGTGAATGTTAATTACATGATTTCCATCATTTGAGTTTGCTGGTGGTAGAATAGTACTTACTTATTGCTTTGAACATAGTGCTACAGGATTTCTTCATGAAACTGAACCACGTGGCAGTGCCTGCTGAAAAAAAGAGCTAAATCAGGAAGCAAAGATTCTCTCAAAGCCTGTTTAAACCCCTAATACAGGAGACTAATTTTAAAGTGTTCATCTTGATGGGTAAATGACTGCAGTTCTTGTAATTGTTTTCAGGGCCCTGAGGGCACTACCAAGCCTTGCTGGCCCTGCCCAGCCTTCCCACACCCCTGCTCAGGGACTCAGCCCCACCGCTGTCCACCCTGTGATGCCCTGGGCTGGGGCTGTACCTCAGTTGTGTTGCTCCCTGGCTGGGATGGGTGAGATGGGACCTGCCAGCCGCCAGGAGCACCCAGCCCTGGCTGTGCTCTCACGGTTGTGAAGGAGGACATGCAGTTGCTGCTCTTACAAGGCTCTGATTTAGGCTGTTTCTGATAGAACGGTATGCAGGGACTCTTACTAGTACTTTCTTCATTAGACAAATGAGAGGTGAAAGAGGAATTTTGTCTTTAGATGTTTCAAATCAAACTCTCACGGAACAGTGGAAATGAGATGTGGAATAAAAAGCCCCGGAGTTTTCTGGTTGAAGAACCTGCTGCATAGCTAACAGGCTGCCACGAAAAGACAGTCCTTTTTTTCCTTAGTTTTTTCCCCCTTTTTCCTGAATAGTATAAACTTGTGTTTGAGAGTCCAAGTGACACTAGAAATAACTTAAGGGGAGAGGGGAATTTTTTCCTCTCCCCATCCAATGTGGGTAACTGAAAGGGACAAGATTTGCAATTAGCTTTAAAAGGAGACAGCCCTTAATACATCTGCTCAAACTAGGCACCTTCTTCACACAGAGCAGGTTTCTCCTTGACAAGCTCCCTATTCAGCAGTGGTCTGCTTCGCTGGCTGCTTCAGGAGCGTGTCTCTGCCTCCTACCTGTGGGACTCACCAGAAGAGAGTGGGAGGAACCAGATCAAGGGCGAGACAGACCGCAGGGATGGTTGAAGTTTCTGCTTTTCCACTGCTTACACATACCAGAGCAAGGCTTTTATAATCTCCTTTTGTCTGCACCTTTCCCCAGCTCTGTCACTAGGTCCGTAGGTGTTTGCAGTGATGAGCCTTGTCAAACCATGGATTTTTAAGCAGAGCTCCAGACAAAAAAGGTCATTAAAATGTCAATGACACAATATGTCTCCACATGCCGTACATTGGAACATAAGAATTTAATACAAAGCTTTGCCATGAGTATCTGCTGAGCTAATTCATGATCTTCCTACTTGGAAAGAAGCTGGCTTCCTTTAATAGAGAATTCGCCAAATCTTCAGCCTCTGTATAATGGCTTGTGGCTTTGTTGAAACCAGCTGACCACTTTCCCTTTTATCTGCCAAAAGTCAGTCCCCATTTTTGGAGCTGCTTCCCTAAAGAACCAAGGTGCAGAAGAAACTACTATAGAAAGAAAACACTCAAAATAGCAAGGCATAGTCCACTGTTTTTTATGCTAGAGCTCCTCTCATTAGACCTAGGTGGGTTCTGCTTCTGCAACTCAGATAAGGTTTTGGTCCCTTGAGGCAGAGCAGTAATTGCTATTCAGTATAGCTCTTTACTCCTTCCTCAAGTACAGGCACATGTAAGTCTCTCTCAGATGCTCATGTACTCACTCTCTTCTTTGTTAGTGGGTCACACATAAATGCTATATGCATGATTTTATATTAATTTGCTTAGGGGTTTCTTTTGTAGCTCTCTATGGTAGTAATGGCTGCTCAGCTTTGGAGTTTTATCTCTACACCTGAAATACCCGTATACCTGAGTCAAACGCTTTTAAACCCTGCCCTGCCTGTAAAAGGGTTAATTCTCCTAAGTTGTGGATTCACTAGAATTCTCTTTCGTTAATGTATATGTCAGTGTATGCGCCTGGCAAATCATTCAAGATGCATAGAGAAAGGGGAGGGAATGATTATAGTTGGCACTGGAGGCTTTGACATAGAAGTGACCTGGCTGAAAACTTTTGAGTCTGCTCTAAAGAATCCAGTGCTGAGCTCTGTACTGAAATACAGGGATTTGCAGAGTCATGGGTCCAGCAAGGTCACCCAAGCAGCACAAGGAACAGTGGCATCGCCTAAGTCACTGAGCAAGTGCAAGTGCAGTCCCCAAACACTGATATTGGGGACTGCAATGGCTCCTAGTAAAGAAAGCTCTGCCACTGGACAGGCAGATCTTGTTTATGCAGCTAGCATGGAGCAAATGCCCTCGGAGCAGATCTGACTGTCTCGATGCACTTGGATGCTCGCTACAGGTTCACATGCTGCTGGCTTATGAGCTGCCATCTCACTATGGTCTGCTTTCTTCAGTGGTACAGGTCTGCAGCATCAGGAGACGGCGTGTTCACCATCCAAAAAGCAGTCAGAGTTATCTTATTACATCTGAGCAACTTACAGAAAATGAGACAACATAAAAGCATAAGGCAGCCATAAAGTTCAATCATGTTCTGAAGACAACTTTGTCTTCAGAAGGCACTACACCTGTCTCATTACTCACATGCAACTCCCCGCCTCAAGGGAACATGATTTCACTTGCTTCCAAATGCTATAGAACAAGAACCAGTCTTTTCTGTCCACCGTATGAAGACAGGAGTAAAGAGGAGTCCTTATTGAGAAAGAGAACTTTATTGCAGAGTAGAAAATTATCAGCCAGGAGACTATATGTAGCAAACCAGAAGTGTGTGTCTCCATTTACACTTCCTCTCATGGCAGTAAGTTGAAACCTTTGGTCCTGTTGTTTGTTGTAATTAAATAGATCGATTCTTGCATTCTTTTGGGACCCATTAAATGGTAGTATTATGTTACTAGCCACCAGCACAAAGGACCCATATCTCCTCATTAATTGGCTGATACATGTTTAAGAAGCCACCCTGAGTATTTTTCTCTGTAAGAAGGATATTTCCATTGTGGGACATGATAGTTTCGTCCTTAATAGATGCTTGTGTTTTGGCTGGTATATTTTTAGACATTAGCACTTCAGCATGCAGCTTAGATGAGGTCTCAGCTGAATCTTTAGGATGCAGTACTTCATATGTTCATAAGTTCAAAATTGGTACTAGACTTTCATATTAAGTGCCACATATATTTAGCAATGTTTTGTTTGTTTGTTTTAAATCTTGTTCATTTGAAAGGGAAAAATAAGCTTTGAGGAATTGAACTTTGAGAGGTTTGGGTTTTTTTTCGCCTTCTTTCTTTAGAAGGGCAGAATTAATTCACAGATCATTGAGATTCTTGGCAGCATCTGGTGACAGATCCAAAGGAAAACAAATTTCATGGAGGCAACATTTATCAATAATACCATTACCCCTCTGACCCACACTGAAGCTCATTTGACTAGTATACAATGGTCAGTAGGATGAGAATTGAAAATCTCTCCATGTGAATTCTGTAAAGCAAACACAACACTGGTTTCAGAAGAAGGTTTTGTCAGGGTAGCTAAGGGCAGTGGAGGATGCAGATAACTTCCCCATCTCCCTTTCACACCCCTTTTTAGATTATGTTTTGCCTGCTTCTTATACTTACTATCCATTAGTCTCTAGTGATAGCATCAAGGTCGGATGCTCTACTTGAATCAACAGTTGAATTACCCCTATCTTCTGACACCATCAGAAGCAAATTGCTAGCTAATCACCAAGGAAAAGAGACTTGAACAACAAATAGTTCTGTGACCAGTGCAGCTAATAAAGACAAGTTTTCAATGGCTTTCTTGCCTGTTTAGATGCTCAGATGTTCCATAAAGTGTGAACTTCTTAAATTTTTCCTCAATAAGGCCACTGACAGGCTGTCTCTCCTTTGCCTGCTCACCAATATTTGTGAAATTATACAGTGTCTTTTGAGTATCTAGCTTAACTGGTCAACGAGCTCAAATGAATGTGCAAGGGAATGATTATACACACGGTGTGATCACAGGAACTGTAAATGAGAGCTGTGCAAGGGTCTCTTCTCCATGGCCTTGTGTGCATATCCTGAGCAGTCAAAAACCTTAAAAGTGGCAGCAAGCATAACAGCATCTTTTCCCCTCACAAAGATGGGCTGTGTTCAGGGCCAGGCATGGACTCTCTCTGTGAAATTACTCCAGTGTCTTGCATTACAAGTAAGATGCAGAATGTCTCCGGCATCATAGCTGCAGTAAAGAAAAGTAGCTGATTTATAATTTGTTCGTCTTTAGGGTAAAGCTGTGAACAAGGGAAACTGAAATAAGCCCAGGTCATGGCTCTTGACTCCTAAATACATCAATAATCACAAGAATGTATAACTTGGAAGTAGTCCATTATATTTATGTATTTAGCTGTAGGTTTTATGTGTCCTTATTATATACATATAGGCAAAAAAGGAGCCTGGATTTAAGAAAAGCTATGACCATAGTCTTTTTTTAGTGCTTCTGGGCGCCAACAACGAGTTTTTCTGCAGTTTAATAATAAGCTAGTTAAGATACAGAAAAGAACAAAGAGTTATTTTTGAAAGCTCTGGGTAGTAACAACATAATGGTTTCATTATCTAAAGTTCAGTCACAACAAGGACAAAAAAAATCCCTCTTGTGTATGCTGAAGAGCTTTTCAGTTTTGAAAAAAAAAATCAATACCATATTCACACTAATGTTTGCTTGCATAAAATATTGACTGTAGTCACACTGGCGGTTTTACATCAAGACTTAAAAGCAATCTTGATCGTCTGAAAGGTTCTAATTGTTTTTCCCCTTTCCTGAAAGAGTAATGAAAGGACAACTAAAAAGCAGAACTATATAGTTATTTTATAACTGGCACTAACAAATTTCACCAATTACAGAGTCCATTCTGTAAGCAATGAATGTGTGGCTCCCAATTAATCTAGTGTACCTCCAGGCAAGGTCTAAATCAGCTGGATGCAGCTAAAGCAATTTGCACACAGCTAAAAGCAAATTGGAAAATAAGTGTTCCACGCTACTGCCTATCTTTCCAAGCCAAATACACAATCAGTATTCTGGCAGCAGCACTCTGTCATGTTATTTGCAGCTATCAATTTTAATTATAACAATTATTGATTAGTTGGGAAAGTGAATAATCTAATGTTCAAATGAGTTTGGCGCGGCTGCTGGGGACCTTTTTTCCCTTTCATGCACATGTACGTTCAGTGTTAGGAAATATCAGGCAAAAAACATACCTGCACCACCGTGGCTGAGCTCAGATAACTATTATTGAAGTTGCCGTGGTGATTTTTTTTTTGTTTGTTTATTTACAACAAAGATCCAATTTTAGGATTCACCAGTGCTGTACAGAAAGGTCGACATGAATTGAATTGGAGCATGAGAGGACTCAGTTCAGGCCAATACTTTCAAACTTGGGCACCTAAAGTCAGACCTCTATTTTCTTAACCACCCAAATGAATGAGCTGTTCTCTATGGGGAGAGAGTGCTCCTGTTGCCCATTGACAGCAGCTATTTTGCTAACCTATTTACTTTGAGACACAAGCTGTTTCTTCTTGTAGAACAATGATTCTCTTGGAACAGAGAAAAAGGAAATATCCAACCCTAGCTGCACTAACAAGAGTTTTATGTGTTTCAGCTAAATAAATAGCTGGAGGAAGAGTACATCCTGACTTGAGCAGGGTTACAGCCACAAAGGCTGAACACAAACTTTCTGAGTCCAAGTTTTTGGTACAGGCTCATCTCCACTGCTAATGAAATGTCCTTTATACTGTTGCTGAAGACATGCTGTTTCCATTTGAAGTGATCCAGTAAACATTTAGCTAATAATTACTGTACCCCAAAGACGCCCTTTGAGTGCCCTACAGACTGCCTCTGCCGAGGCTGTGTGAGCAACAGGAGAGTCTCCTCCGTATCTCCTGCTCCTCCTGAGCTGTAACCTCAGGAGGGAGGGGGACAAGATGTTTTAACTCTGGGGGTTTAGGATGCTGTTGCCAAGTGCACCCTGCTTGCCCCATGGATGAACGTGCCGCTGGGGACGGGCACTGTGGCATGGCACAGAGCTGCCCCACATCTGCCCAAGGCTGTGCCGACCCCAGCAGAGGAGACTGAAGGCACAGCCACACCTCCCAGGCTGGCTACTTCTCACATGGGCAGGACATTTTTTGTCAAAAAGGTAAGGCAGGCATCTGGGGATAGCAACACCCTAAAGCTCTGAGCTACCACTGAGGACAGATGAGCAGCATCAGACCCAGGATCACATTACCCATCTACCCACTTTTGAGTTTAAAGCACATACTAAGAACAGAGCACTTAGTACTTACACGTACTAAGTACAGAGGACAAAAAAAATAAAATTGTGCAGTTTTGCGAATAATGGCCACTGGATAACTGGCAAAGTAAGGTGGTATGTTGCACTGTTGCTCAGAAACTGTGGATGGATGTGAAACAGGGAAGGTCAGCTGCTGCAATTAATTATCAAGAGAGAATAATTTCAAAGACCTGCACAAGTATTTAGCAATGCAACTCCCACTGTCTTGGCAAAGCCTGGGACAGCTAATCATCTGCTTTGAAAATGTGAGCAAATGCATCCTTGAATTGGACAAGAAGATCTCTCCACCTAATCAGGAGCCAAAAAAATGTGCTTACAGTGCCTCATATTGCAATGGAAAAAAAACAAAGGAAAAGAGTAGCAAAGACAGGGTAATGAATCCTGAATGTGCCAAACATGGGAATGCATGTGTCTGATAATAAAACTGCTCTCTCAGGGAAAAAAATAGTGGAACACTTAGATAAATACACATATGTGCAAGATCATCTGGTGATCAGATATACCTTCAAGCACATGTGCACACACAGTAAGTGTACTACTATTGTCTAACATGCCTTCTGCTTTGTCTTTTGCCTTTCTGAGCTCTTTTGTTTGGAGTTTAAATTATTTCACCCTGCCCGCCAAAGCTTCCAGCCTGCTCAGCTTGATGTTACACCAACACACTTACAGACTGAGACCTGTCCCTATCATTCTCTTTCCTCCTTTCTCTTTTGTTGTGTTGAGGAAAAAAAAACCACTACATATAGCAATTTCCTGTTTACTACTATTTACCACTTTAGTATTGTTGTAATAGAGAACTAGGAAAAGTTATAGACTGCAGTCCTTTAATCTGGCCTACAACAGTGTGATTCATATTTTGTTAGGCCATAAATTGATAATCTCGCAGCTTCTCTATTATTTAAAACATAGTATTAATATTAAAATTGCTGTGCTTGTCTATAACTTTGGGATCAGAAATGTACCTCAAGGGATCCTACTCCATCTGCTATAAGTGCTTTTCACTTCAGATTAATATATTTTCATTTGCCCTGTCAGCCTATGCAGATGGAGCAGGCCTCAAACCACATGGGGTCAAGTAGGAGTCCAATTAGGCGAAGTTATTTTTAAGTTCTGGAGGGCACAGGGTCAGCACGCTGGAGAGATTTAAGCACCTAAAGATGTAGATAGGTGTCTTACGTATTTTCAGAAGTGCTATCGCACTGCAATCAAGGGGAGTTAGGCATCTGGCAACTATCTTGTGAAACACATTTTGAGATCCCTGCAAAGAGCCTGAATGCTTCTTGGAAATGCAGCTGCTCTTTCCATAGGAAGGTTCAGGACACATAACAGAGTCCACCAGCGGTTTCACTTTCCCACTCCTGTTGTCTCAGGTCTGCTGAGATTTAGCCTCATGGCCAAGATTTGTGCGGCAGCCTCCAGACGTGCTTACATTGCTCAGGAAGACACACACACATTGGCCATCTTGGGAGTTCAAAGTGCTGTGGAATCAATCTGGCAGCAGAAAGCCGATGGCCGTTGGTGAGCCAGTTGTACTCTGGCATGGCAAGGGGATCTACTCACTTAACACTATTCTCTGTACTCTGGGTCAAGGAAGGTCAAAGAACATAAACCCAACCACTTTCCAGCTAACTCAATCATCAGTAGTAGCCACAAGCAAATGACTGGAGAAGAGCAAGAGTAGGGAATGTATCTATGCTAACACTCTCAAATCTTCTGATAATTTTCAGCAAGGGCATGTTGTATTGTGGTTTTCCTATGTAATAATTTACAAACTTTTTTTTTTTTCCAAGGCACTTGTTCGATCTCCTCTTGAATTGAGTATAAACTTTTTCTGTCTATCTGCAGTGTCCTTCTTTACCAAGGAATTTCCCGTATTCATTGCCCATTGCATGGACATTGCATGACTTGTGTGTCCTGGGTGCAGTCCCTCTTACCTTTATTTGATGACCCTGGAATCTTTTACTGGAAATAACATCTTCCTTAGTCATCTTCCTGCTATACATCTTGTGATTTTATAGACTTTAACGTATTCCACGTTAAGTCATCTATTTTCCACACTAAAGACTCACAGCCTAATCTTTTTTTTTTTTTTTTTCCTCTTTTTCCTGTATGGAACCTACTAATCATCCTTGTCATTCTTCTCTGAACCTTTTCTATTTCTGATGTATCATTTATATTTGTAGAGGCTCGTATTTATCTTTCTACTGTAGAACAGCCCATTTGTTCCTACCTTTAACTTCCTGGATTTTAGCCAGTTATTTTTCCTATATGTGTTTTTATGCTGGTGAGTTTACTTAAAAGGTATGGTGAAGGTCTCTGTCAAAAGCCTTTTGGAAAGTCATGTAGACTATATCACAAGGGCGATCTGGTTGAATCATCCTTTTCCATATGCCTGTTGATCCCTGGACTGCCAAGAGGTTTGTAAGGCAGGACTTCCCTTGCCAGAAAGGGTAGACAGAAGCCAAGCCTGGAAGTGCATTTTTTGTTTGCATCCAGCATGAAAGGGAATTAAAGTCTCTTAGAGTTATGGGTACTTTGAAATTTTTATCTAGTTCTGTGAATTGTCTTGAGATTTTGTACAGGCTTGGAGTAGGGCAGATGAGACATAGTCCTTAGGAGGCTTTTCAGGAGACAGCTTAGGAAGATGAGGCACGTGTACTCTCATCCATATTTTATTAAATCCACCTCCTTGTTTTGCTCTTAGAATCACAGAATAATTTCTGCTGGAAGAGACCTGTGGAGGTCTCTGGAGTCCAACATCCAGCCCAAAGAAGGTTCAATTAGATGAGGGGCTGTGTCTACTTGGGTTTTAAATATCTTCAAGGATGGAAAAACCACACCTCTCTAGGCTTCTGTTCCGGTATTTCATCACCTTCGTGGTGAAAATTGCCTTTATTATACCTAGTTGAAATTTCCCATGTTCCAGCTTGTATCTTTTGTCTTTTCTCCTACCCCTGTCTAGCTTTGGGAATGGTCTGGCTCCACTTTCTCTACATCCTCCCATTAGGCAGCTGTAGACAGCAGTCAAATCTCCCTTCAGCCTTTCCTTTGTCAAGGCTGAACAAACCCAGTTCCTTTTAGTCAAAAAGAGGTGATGCATTGGTTTGA
Source organism: Charadrius vociferus (assembly GCF_000708025.1). Lineage (NCBI taxonomy): Eukaryota > Metazoa > Chordata > Aves > Charadriiformes > Charadriidae > Charadrius > Charadrius vociferus. The sequence goes on along the minus strand of NW_009661372.1, from coordinate 3,009,501 downwards.
CATCAGCAGCAGCATGTTTCAGTTCTTGCTCTTAATAGTGAATGGGACAGGGCCAGGATATAAGTGTTATCAACATGGAGCTGGGAGAAATCCTTTACAAGTTTTTTAATCAGGTTACTCAAAAATAGGCGGTTAGATCTAAAGAATTGCACTAGAAGTCAGTGACTTATAATTCCTCAAGTATTGGTTGAATGATGTAATATGTACAGTACGTGCCAGGGCAGAGACCATTTGCACTACAAATTTCAATCCTAATAGAATAATGACTCCAGAGGGGTCCATCAAAAGCTAGTAGAAATTAAAGCAATTCAGGATGCTCTAGCTTAGACTGAAGTGATTTCAATACCATGATCCATAAGAGTGGATTTGCAAAGACCAGATGAGGTTTCAACTGCTGGTTTGCATACTTGAGGTCTTATAGCCTCCGGCAGCTGTGTGTGGCTCCTGATTTCCTGTGGTTTGCAGCAGAAGGGATGGGGCTTCACATCAAGGCCTACAAGAAAGCTGGAGAGAGACTTTTTACAAGGGTGTGTAGTGATAGGACAAGGTGTAATGGCTTCAAACTAGAAAAGTGTAGATTTAGATTAGGTATCAGGATGAAATTTTTTGCTATGAGTGTGGTGAGGCACTGGAACAGGTTACACAGAGAAGTTGTGGATGCCCCGTCCCTGGAAGTGTTCAAGACCAGGCTGGATGGGGCTCTGAACAACCTGGTCCAGTGGGAGGTGGGGTTGGAACTAGATGATCTTTAAGGTCCCTTCCGACCTAAACCATTCTATGATTCTATAATCAGGGAAGCAGAGAGAGCCTTCACCACGGTGCTAGGTGTTCGTTCCCCTGTCTGACAGTGTGTTAGATACTACACCACACAGTCCTCCTCTGCCATTTCAGTATTTCACATATAAAAGCCTACCCGCAAGTGAAATGGGAAGGTGAGATGAGCCTTTTCAGTCTACTGGTGATAACACAGATTCATCTTTCAGTCACTTCACGGAGCACACTGAAGTACATTTCCCAGAGTTTGAGTATGGTGTGATGTAGATAAAGGCAAATCAGCAGAAATCGTTTTGGAGAACAGCAAAAAATATCTCTGGAACAGCTGCTTTCATAAAATTCCTGCTATTTTGATAGGAAATACAATTGGCAGCTCACATGAGACTCTGACCACAGCAAATCCAACATTGACTGTCTGCTTAGATTGTGATCCAGATATGAAATCTAAAACATTAAGAGCCAAGAATTTTAATCCAGGCTGTGTGTCCTCACATCTACAGTCCGGAAATTTATTGCAATTCTCTAGCACTTCCAAAAAGTGTGTTTAGTGAGTGTCAGATGAGGAACAGTGTTGCAGACTGCAAACCAAGCTCCAGCTTTTCTTGTAAAAAGATACATGACAAGAAGGCAGACCCCAGTGCTAACTCCAGACAACACAGTCTGCCTGAACAAAAATTGGTGTCTATTGCAGGAAAATGGGCGACTCCTCAACTGTGTGACATACAATTCAGTGGCCTTTACAACTGTAGGTGCTTTCATCCTGTTTTGGCTTGTTCACAAATTCACTTTAGCTGCTACGGGAGTTCTGTAAAGCTCTTGTGCAGGCAAGTACACAGAGCTAAGTACCCACAAATCTCCTTTAAAAGTATATTAGTATTAATTGCATGTGTGTGTGGGGAAAAAACAGTTCTGCCTAAAGGGACCAACTGGAATCTGATCCATTAAATAATTCCAATATTGAATGAATATGGTATTTTTTCCAAACTGGTTACACTTTGTGTGTGCCTTTGTTCATATATATTTCAGAGATAATAAGACTCTGCTAAAATGCTTCATCTTGGCTTTCAGAGGTAATGGTGCTAAAAATGCAAAACAATATCAAGCAAATATGGGCAGTGTGAAAAATAAATAATAAAAAAAAAGAGCAGCCAAGAATGTCCTTGACAATGTTACTGCTGAACGTGACCCTGCCTGATTAATGCATCTATTTCATAAGAATTTAAGTGTCTTACAGTGGGTTTGTAGTATGATAGAGGATCAGTAAGGTGTCCTTTGAAAAAGAGGAGAAAATTTGATCTGATGCAGACTTTAAATGAACAAAGGCATATTAGAAAGCTTATAGTTAGACCTAATTTCACAGTAAGGTGCATTTTTTCCATTTCTTTTTTTCTTATTTCTAATATGTGACATATTATTTGTAAGTCTACTTTCAAAATTTTATATGTGTAGGTATATATGTATACATAAGTATGCATGCATGCACATATATATGGAAAACTACATTACAGTTTTTCAAACTGTTAAATACACGTTATACCTCCAAAGGCATTTCATTAACTTCTCTATAAGTGTGGAAGCCTGATTAAAGGCTATTTTTGAAACAAACCAGTGGGGGATAAGGAGTCTCAGCAGCATATGCAGGCACTGTGGATGTAGAAGTGGCAAACTCTGACCGCTGGCCCATAGTGCACCCTAGCACGGGCCGACGTTTGTGGCAGGTTTCCCTTCTTGCTCCAGAAGCGATAAATTGCACCAGTCTCGTCAGTGCAATGAGTTAAACCACGCTCCCTGGCACGCAAAGCACTGTGAGCCAGTGGGAAGGAGACCAGGCAGCACGTGCTGGTGGAGACCTGTGGGGTGACTCTTTAGTTGGTTGAAGGACATCTTACAGGTTTTGGGGTGTGTGTTGGGTTCTCCCCATTTTTTGATTCATCCCATCTGGTTCATCCCATTTTCTGATTTGTTTAAGGAGACTTTAATAGGTATGAGATAACTGCTGCCTTTCAGCACATATTTAGCAAATACTCCAGAGAGGTCCTGCCACTTTCCTTCCCCCAGCAGCATCACTCCGTCTGGGGCAGTGCCAGCCAAGGGCAGGTTTTGGGACAGCAGGGATGGGATTTTCTTTGTATGCAAAGCAGCCTCCTTTTGGGTACTATATCTCCCACCTCCCAGCCATCTGCTCATCAAGTCCACTGAGCGTACGAATCCACTAATGCAGTGCACATTTTGAGAATGTAGAAGCTGCCACCACCAGCAAGGTTCAAGGGAATGATAAAAATGTTATGGTGGCCAAGTTTATTTTGTTGTTCTGACTCTTTTTTTTTTTTTTTCTGCTTCAGCTCCAGTCCCTTCTCAGCAGGTGAATTGTACAGATTTATATTCACCGTGTCAGAGATGCTGACCTCCCTAATTAATTCAAATTCACAGTGATGTCAAGGGTATAGAGGTAATTTGGCCCAACGGATCAAACGCAGAGTGAAAAACATGCTATTCCCACAGAAATTAATGGAATTTGTTTTCACTTAAAGCAGGGCTGAGTGTGGTTCAATGACACTGAATTTCACAGATTTGCATTGATTTGCTAATGAGAAATTTACACCACCATTTACTTGCCTCTAAATTTGACCCTTTCACTTCAGCTTGAATTGATGATTACTGTGGGAACAGAAGAAACTGGAGTGACTTCTCTGGAGTGAACATAATTCAGTGAGCAAACTATAAAAGAATTTGAGGGCAAAGTAATCCAAGGATTGAAAAAAGCCACT
>NW_009661372.1:2970983-3005944 GCF_000708025.1 Charadrius vociferus | reverse complement strand
AAAGAGTGTCTGTCTGATAGCTTATCACTGTGAGTAGTATGCAATCACTGGCATTCCTAAATGCCGGGGAGCTGCTCCCCATTAAAGTGTAAGGTGCTATAGATGAGGCTTGGGCATACACAAATCTGATTTTAATAAGCCCCTGAAAGGTGGTCTAAAATCCATCCCGCTTCCACTGCCTCCTCTGGGCGTGCGGACTGTGGAGGGCTTTGCTGCGGGGATCTCACCAGGAGCAGAGCGGTGGGCTCTGGGGACACCAGGCCCTTGCGTCCTGGCTGCGGCGCGGGAAAATCCCGCGCAAGTCACGTCCTACGGAGCCGAGTAGCAGCGCAGGCACCGGGGGTTCGGAAACGGTTCACAATGCGGCGCTGAACCTTGCTGCACGGCTGACCTGCTTTAACTAAAGGAAAGAAAGCCCACATTAGCATGTGAGCAAAGGAAGTCAAAATGATCTCATTCATAGAGCTTTCTCCCATTTATGTAAGGGGAGTTGGCCCCCACAGAATAGCATGTCTTTCTCTGGGCCACACAGGGCTGTCTGCCTAATTTTCCTCATTCTTAACCTTTGCCTCTCCGTGGGACTGAAGTGCAAGACAAAGCTGGGAAGCTGCATTCTTCCCTTATATCTTAGCTACAATGGCGAGGAGGTGGCAGGGTTAAAAATGTTTGCACACCCATGGGACAGCTTGAATGCACAGAGCTGTTCTGGCATCGCTGTCTCTGAGCTGCAAGGACTGACTGGCTTAAGAATATGCATCTCCACCAGAGTCTGCATGTACCAGGCAGACACAGCCGCCAAAGCTTAAGCGTAAGCGATCGAGTTCAAATTAATGATAAAAAATAGCTTCTAAATAATAAAAATCCCCAAAGCAAAACTTTCATCTAATACTACTAATTGCCTTTGAATTAGTTCTTCTCTATAATGCCACGTTAGCACAGCAGCGCATTAATTATTGAGCAATATTTAAATCATTCTGAAGTAAGTAATACATTCATTTACCACCTCCTTTAGATGGGAGATATCTCTTGTAGTATGTTACATTTTGCTAATCTTTATTATTTAAAATGACATCTTTTGTTTGTCCTTCCGCCTTACATAGTTGTGAATTTTTGTGAAGACAATACTGCAATCGAACAGCAGGTTCAGAAGAAAAGTATTTATCATATTTTTAATCTAATAACTAAACCTTTTTTTAAATTATGCCTCTTAGCAAAGTATTTTGTTGCTGTATTGTTGGACAGCTTAGTAAATTGCTTTTTAAAGGAGTCTACCTGAAATGAATTAATTATTTATGACAGTAATAAACTAAGTATTCATAAAACTGTACTGATTTTGCCAACATGGGTCTTGAATCTGCCTCAATGTTGAATAGCTAATATTCACATTCCTCTGAAAAAGAATGCAGCCTTTTTGTGACTTTATGTGCTATCTGTACAGTGTAGAAGATGAAATTACCTTACCTAAAAGTAAAGGCAGGAATATACTATGGTTGAGAAATATTAGCAACGACTTTATTCCTTCACCATTATAGTCTTCTACAAAACCTATTTCTTCTCTTGGCAAAAGGCAAAAAGGAGGATCCAGGTAACTATAGACCTGTCAGTCTAACCTCGATACCAGGGAAGGTCATGGAGCAGGTCATCTTGAGTGCCATCAAAACCCACATAATGGGCAACCAGCGGATCAGCCCTAATCAGCATGGCTTTATGGAAGGCAGGTCCTGCCAGACCAACCTGATCTCCTTCTATGACAAGATAACCAGATTATTGGACAAGGGAAAGGCTGTTGATACTGTATACCTGGACTTTCGAAAAGCATTTGATACTGTCCCCCATACAATTCTCATGGAAAAACTGGCTTCACATGGCCTGGATGAGCATACGATCTGCTGGATCAAGCACTGGCTGACTGGAAGGTCCCAAAGAGTGGTGCTCAATGGATTTAAATCCAGCTGGCGGCCAGGAAGTCTCGGAAATCCTACCCACTTAACCCAACTAAGTTTCTATAACTTGGTAATTAGGGTTGGTGGTTTTTTTTCCCTTTTACTCATGGAAAAACAAAACCATTCTTTAAAAAAACTAACCCCTTTAACATAAACTTATATACAAAGAGCTAAAAGGTATCTCTTAATATCATAAAACTTGGCATAATGCAGCATTTAAAGTGAAATAGGTTTTGTCTCCTAGAAAAACCTTAAAAATCTGATTAGCCCTCATTAAAATTAATTAAATAATATTAAATACAATTAATTCAATTAAACTTGATTCAATACAGCTCCCTTTATCTTCACTGTATTTTGGATCAGCTTCTGAGCAAGTTACAAGACTAATCTAATTTATACTAACTTAGTGCATGAAATCCTGGCTCTGCTAAAATCGGTGGTAAAACTCCCATGGACTACATTCAGGTCAGAATATTACTGAAATCATCTGCATCAAAGCAGTGCTCAGCACACCTGTGGTGGAGGGGAAGCTCAAAAGCATCTTTCCAGTGGTAACCTAAGTCCTGATACCACTCGGGGGCTCAAACTGCTTGAGTAAGTTTTAATTGTTGTCCTTGCTGCTAAAACAAGAAAATAAGGACTAAGTAGTGCTGGAGTTGTCCTGCAGAAAGAAAAGCGTAAGTCTAAAGGCTTTTGGGGGTTTCTTGGTACTGTATTGCAAGTATTAAGTGAATAATATATTGCCATATCTTACATTGAGCAGCAATACATGTTGAACAAGGTGGTTGAGTCACCATCCCTGGATGTGTTTAAGAGACGTTTAGATGTGGTGTTGCGGGATATGGTGTAGGGGAGAACTTTGTTGAGTAGGGTAGATGGTTGGACTTGATGATCCCAAGGGTCTCTTCCAGCCTAGACAATTCTATGATTCTATGATTCTAAGTATTCAAAGTAAGGTTTTGTTATTTTCTAAGACCTCTTTTTTGTTGCCCTGTAAGAAATGCATTCAGCTATTTATTCCATTGAATTTATCAAACAAATATTCATCCTATCTCCTGTGTTTTTATGGTGTTCAGACAAGACATTCAGCTCCTCAACAGACAGATCTTAAGGTGCAAGTCAAAATGTCCTGGCCTTCATAAATAACCACCCACACTCAGCCTAACATATTCACAAACAAGCACCCTGAAGTATATTTGTATGTTCTCCTTAGAGGGCAGGCTAGTGAAGGTACTGACATTACAGGTGTGGAGGACCTCACCATGCTCAGATTCTGTAGGCATGTGTGCATGGGCAACACAGTATTGGACGCATACTGGGTCACTGGGAAACTGGGAGAGGTACCATCATTGATCCTTGCCCTGGCATACGTACTGAAGACATTCTTCACAGTTTAGATAGGATTTTTCTTCTCTTTTTCCTCTATAGCTCTCCAGTTGTTCCATGAGCTACACTATAGGATGCTCTAAGACCCAAATGAACCTCTCACGAGCTTCTTAGGGACTAAAAGAGTTATGGGACCATCTACCTCTACTGTGCCATTTTTCATGACCTGTCCTCAAGTACCATACACAAACTTCGGAGGCAGCTCCTTTGTGTCATTCCTATATATACGGTGTTAAAACAGTTACAGGAAGTCACAATGAGACCCAAGCAAATACAGATCCAGGATGTTGCAAGCTTTACTACTGTCCCTGGAAAAATTGTGGTACAGGTCCTCTTTTAAGCTATTCTAATACAGGCATGTGGAGGGCGAGACTGTGACTAGGAAAAGCCAACATAGATTGATCAAGGATAAATGGTGCATGACCAGTCTGGTTACCTTCTATGGTGAAACAACTTGCTCAGTGGTGAGTGGAGAGCTGAGGACACCACTTAACTCGATTTCAGCAGGGTGTTTGACACAGCCTCCCACAGCATCCTTGATGACAAGGACTGACACATGCTGATATGGACTGGACACATGGACCACAAGATGTATGGAAAACTGTCTGAACTGGCTGGTGGTGGTCAATGGCTCAAAGTCAAACTCTCTGCCACTCACAAGCAGAGACTCTCAGGGTGAATACTGGGACCAGTGACACTCAATATCCTTATAACTGACCCAGATGATAAGACTGAATGCACCTGCTCCAAGTTTGTGTATTACACCAAAATGGGAGGAGACACGCACACACAGGAAGGACTAGCCACTCTATAGAGAGACATTGACAGGCTGAAAGGTTGGGTTGTAAAGAATTGCGCAAGGTTTAACAAAAGTAAGCATGAATTCCTGATGCTGGGACACAGTAATCAAAAGCAAAACCAGAGGCTGCGGTCTGACTGGAAAGGACCTGGGGTTCCTGGTGGGCACCAAAGTGAGCATGAGCTAGCAGTGTGCCTTGGCAGCAAGGCAGGCCAGTCCTGGGCCACATCAGGCCAAATTTTTTCCTAACCTTGACACCAACCTGAAATCCGGATAGTCAGACCATGTACCATCTCTAACAGAGCCCTATTTCTTCATTCTCAGATTTCTCCTTTCTAGTCGTTTGTTCCATTTTGGTGCCTCTGATTTTTCTGTTCCAATTCTGGACTCTTGCAGTGTCCATCCTGTCTTCCTCTGGATTCCTTACCTCATACTCTTTGTGTCTAGTTCTATGAAAACCTCAGTTTTTTTCACTAAGTGAGATGGTAATTTCCCACATAAACTTCTGACATTTAAGTCTTTGGGACAATATTCCCTTTGTGAGCAAATCCTTTAAGTCTATGGCGTCAGCCTTCACTAATATTTGGATTCATGTTGGAACTATGCCCTTTTCCCCAAGCTGTAAGTTTCTCCAGGTGACTAATGACTGCAGAATGTTCAACTGTTTGATGGATTAGCCGACCCCCTTGTAGGGTGGGATTGGAAGGACCATATGGAAGGAAATCTGAATGTTGTGTCTCTAACTCATGATCCTTCCATTAATTTGTTAGTCTTCTTATCAGAACTGATGGAAGGCACCATAAGGTTGTATAAACATAAAAGCCCTCAGCAGAACTTTCTAACACTAAGTGGAAGACTCCACACAGCAATGACGTGTTGTTTTGATGGATGACCTCAATAAAGTAGCAGAAGAAATCTTCCAAAACAGACCTCATAGTTTTCAAGGATGCAATCTATTTTTCGTGATACTGAGATCATATTATGTATAGAAGACCCAAAGATGGACATATCTTTGTAAGCACAGAGGAGTACAGTACAATTTTAGAAATTTCTAAAATATACCTTTAAATAAGTTCTAGATTTAAAAGTTTTCTCAGGATGCTCACACTCTTCAGCAACAGAAGGGATTTCTGGGTCAGTACTGCTGGAAATCTTTGCAAAGTTTTAAAATCATTGTTTTCAGGTGGAGACTATGTACAGCCAGCTGCTCTACACTTGGCAGTTTAAGGAACCCCTTAGAGAAAAATGTAGTTTGGGCTTGATGAGCATAGTATGAAGAGAACTCACCTCTGGAGACAATCAGAACCTGAGTCACAGGCCCTAGCTAGCTTTTTCTTCTTATGTTTGTTTGTGGGTTTGGGTTGTGGGTTTTTTTTTTGTTGTTGCTGTTTGGGTTTTTTTATTTTTCAATTAGTCATTTCAGGGCTGTTTTTTCACTTCTGCCTTGTGAGGCTACAACTAATATTTTCCTGGTCCTGGGACACTTTTTAGGTGATTTTGCAGTTCTTTGTTCCCAGTTTCCAAGCATTTGAGACTTTATGCCTGCAAGGACCTTCCTGCACAGCTTCTGGCCCTTTCTGGATCTGAGCTGCCTGTGATCCTCAGCTACTACTTCTTTCTGAATGCTAGTTTGGCTGTTGGCACTATCCAGCAATAAGCAAAAGGAGTAGCTATATCACTGGAGCACTTAAGAGTTACTATTTTGTTCAATCTGAAGTACTGGTCTGAGGAGATCATTGCACCTTTTGGATAGGAGAAACGTTTTCTAGGTATGTGACATGCTATTTCCAGTGTGTTTGTATTACTAATGAAGTAATGTCTATGCATTATTGTGCAAGAAAACATGATGGTTTTGCTGCATCTCATTTTGTTAAAACATACTGTATTTCAGACGTACTATCCATGACACTTTCCTTTTGGATTGTTTCATCCCACTTGTGCTATAAAACCCGGTGCCTAATTCTTTGTATCCTGAATGTGAGAGGTGAAAGGAGATATTTTGTTAACTGTCTTTGCCATGAGGAGTTAGACTAAGCTAATGGAAGCCAGTTGTCTTAGTCTTTCTCTGAGAATTGAGTATCAGCCATTTGGCCAGGGTGTCAAAGTGGTGAGTAACCTGACAGGGGTGATGAAAGTTTTATCAGAAGATGGGCATCTTCTCCAGACCTACCTCCTCTCTCTCCCCATTTCACTGATGAACTGGCCTTGGAAAGCAGGAGAGTAGCAAAGAGGAAAGGAGTATAGCTACCTCAATCATAATTTGAACCTGCAGAATCACTGAGGAGGGGAGGATAAACTCTGGTTGAGAGACATACGTGGGTGTGCTTGTTTGCATAGATCTGTGTGATTCCTGTATTGTCCAAGAATAAGGAGTTTTAAAAATTCCTATGCGGACCTTGTATGTTCTTTTCTTTAACGATGGTTTCCAAACACTTTTCACCAGAGTGCCACGAAAGAGGAGCTCTTGGAAGTCGATATGAACTACCAAGGAAACTTTGTGATGGGACCTTCTGCACTGACCTGGCCAAGACCCTCATCCCAAGGGAGAAGAAGGGGAAAAAAGAGAATACACACCCACACTACACCTAAGCGGCTTGCAGGTAGAAAATAAATGGAATCGTTTGTGTGGGAAATCACAGGATTCAAACCCTGGGTAGACTGATTCCCAAGCATGTGGTAGGACTCAGCCAGTGCTGTAGTGTAACTAAAGCATGAGGTGAAAGAGCAAGATGGGAGAGCAGCATTGCTGTCGGTGGAAACGTGTCCTCTGGAGCAGAACAGGAAGAAGGTCCCCATGAGGAATGAGAGAGTAGGAGACACCATATGTTGGATAGGAAAAGATGGAAGATTAGGATGTGGGGAAATCCCATAATGAGAAAGAGATAAAGGGAGGGATTCAATGGCAAGAAAAAGGAGACTTTGGGGATAAAGAATAAAGAAGTATGAATGTGGTAGGGAGAAGCAAGAAAGAAACAGTAGAATGGCAATGAAAAGAAACAGGCAAAAGAAAAGAAAATAAGAGAAAGATCATAGGAGAAAGAGAGAGAAAGTGTGTGGGTCAATAAAGGGTGCTGTGCATAAAAGCAGTAAAGAATGAATGGAAAAGAAATGCTCCTTTCAGAGAGAAAAGAACAAACAGTTACAGAAGAGAAGGGCAAGAGAACAACATGCAGAACAATAAAAATCTAGGATAAATAATACAGAAGTGAATGGAATTAATCAGAACTAATAGAAAAATAAAGGAGGGGGAAAAGCCTGAAAAGAATAAAAAGATAAGTCAATATTCAGAAAAAAACGATGGCCGATTTAATTGGATTTATTTGTTTGTCTATATTTAATAGTCTTTATATGAGAGGCATCTCTCTCTAGATTTTAGTATTAAAAGAAGTGGCTACCTATAGACTAATGTTCAGCATTTTTCACATTTTATGATTATATTGCTCATGGAAAAGCTTTTACTAGTGCTACAGTAATATAATCTGAGTAGCAGAGGGAATCTGTAGGAAAGGACACCCTACAGGAAAAGAAAAGTGACACCCCTCCATTAATTATTCTAATTATTATTTCAGAGTGGAATTAAATTTAATTTGGCATCTTTTAATTAAGAGGCCAAAACCCAGCTCATTTCTTTTTAAGTCACACTTTTTTATTACAAGCCCACTGTTTACAGTCCATCTGAAATCTGATAGGTGCATGTCCTGCTCTTTTGCACAAAGGAAAATCAGCAGCTTACGTTTAAGATGTTTTGCTTCTTTTCTGAGTCTCTTGCTAGTGTACTTAGCAGAGAATGATTAAAACCTGTGCTCTGTTAGAACTGTTGCAGTGTTTAAACAAGGAAGTCTGTGTTTGTTTAAGAGAATGGGGAAATGGTTATCTTGACAGATTAGACTGAAAAAACAGGACAGCCGCAGCCTAGCACAGATGTCCAAATTTGCCACTTGGCTGGTTTTTTGAGGTCCTCTAAACAAAACTTGCTTGTGTTTTTGTGCCTTTGCTCTGTTTGACACCTGACTGAGGAATGTGATTAAGCACTACTGCCAGGGATTACATGTCTCTCGTGGGCAAGTGTTCACAGGGCTGAAGTTTCCTCATGTCTTTCTAACTGTGTCATAGCTTGCTAAGGCAATGCAAGAGAAATATCTCAAAATGGTTTAAAGCCCTTGCAAAAATGTTGGTTTGTAATGAAAAGGCTGTTTTGGATGGAAAACCAGTGAACTTTTTTTAGAGCTGAGCGTCTCCATTCACTTAGTGAAGGAACACGTGGAAACGAGAAACATACAATTTGTCTGTGAAATACTGAAGCTATTTGGAAGAGATATTACAGCCTCCCAGATGTAAAGCACATCTCAATGGAAAGAAATGTTACTTCTTTAATAAGTGTGTGATGATCATTTTCTAATACATTTAAGATGCATGCTTCACTTGATAAGTCCATACAACTGTCTACTTAAACACTTTATCAACTTCCATTAATGTTATTATCTTGAATTAGTTGTCCTCACATTACTTCCACGATAGACAAGGCACTTTTAAAGCCACTGCCATTTTTGTTTCTTGAAAACTTGCTTATCTGTAAATAAATTTTTGCTCTGTTCAATTAAAGTTAAACCTAAAAGCAATAGCAAGGATTTGAAAGATAAAGGCCATCAACCTACAAGAAGAGGTCACTGCACTGTTCAGGCCTGTGTGCATGCAAAGGCTCGTGTTTGCACAGTGCCACATGTGAGAAATGCTTTGCTTGGCATGGTTGTTCTGTGTATTGCATACATCCTGGCCGTGTACACAAATGTGGTGTATGCCATAGGGCCCCAGAAATAGGTCAGAAATCTGGGCCAGATCCCAGAAAAACAGCAGTGCAAGGTACCTGATGATGGGGATGTATAAATACTTTTATAGTGATTGTCTTTGATCCCAACCTTCATGAGCACTCTGAGGAATTTCATCTATATATATATGGTGATTGTAACTCTTAATGGTGAATGTACGGTTAGAATGAAAAGGTGGCTCTTTTTTTGGAAAATGACTGAAAATCTGTTGATCAATCATTTGGACTCCTATTATCACACTGGTGTTCAATGGGTATTTTATAAAGCACCTGTGGCAGAAGGATTATTGCAGATCTTGTGCATTTTTTCAGGTTACGCTAGACCTAGAGTTCAACTAGTGTTTTACCAAGATCAAAGATATATACTTACCACAAATGTGAAGTACCTGATAAATACATGATACATAATGAATGGGAAATACATGATAAATATGAAAATGAGACTACTTTGGGACTCCACAGGTTTCCACACAGCCAAAAGGACCCCATAAGCAATTGAATTTTACAACTTGTAGAGTTGTTCTTGGTTTCTGATGAGAGATTTTAATACCTACTTAGCTAATAGTTTAATTTACATCAGCATCTGCTGAGTGCCACGACACTGAAGCAGTAATGAAGTTGAATCCATAGTCAAGCTCCACCTTGAAACTTAGCAGGTGTTTTAACTTTTTGCTGGGGAGATGTTTGACCTGTCAGTCTCATGTTAGAAGAAGTGTGAGAAGGCCAAGGACCTTATGGGAGAATGTGTTTATGCCAGGAGACTTCTCTATTTGGTTGCTGATAGGCAACTATTTGTTTTATCATCAGCTGCTGATTTTTGTTTTCTTCCCAAGCCTTGGACTTGAAAGTTATGATGTTTCAGAAATCGTATGCAAAACTTGCTGTAAAAGCAGAGATGAGTAAACTGCTTATGGTTGAAATTGTTGGCTTGAAACAGCTGACTGCCACAAGGTGCTTAAAAATGTCTGAGTTTTTAGAGTGTGTCTGTGCAAGCGTGCAAAAAGTGATTCTTTGCCTAAGCAGTTCGAGCAGCTGGATTTGTTTTGTGTGTCACAGTGCAGAAATAGTTCTACCAGCTTTGCAAGGGGGAGAAAAAATGGGAAAAACAAAAGCTTCCTGACTTTTGTGAACAGGCTGAGAAGTAAAGGAACGAGGTTCCAGCAAGGGAGAGTTACCTTACCCATCAGAAAGGAAGACTCTTAAGGACTGTCCTGTGAGGTCCTACCAAAAGTTCTTGTAGCCCAAAATACTGGCCATCTAGGCCATCATCTATAGCTAATTTTTGAAGCATTGGTAAGGTATGCGCTTTGGAGGCCAACATTCCATGCTGAGAACTAGCCAGCATCCAGTATCTACTTTGTTTTTTTTTTAATTAAAGAGGTTGTGGTGAAATTTAAATATTCCTAAGAGGGCTTTTTAGCTTCGCATGGCTTAAGCCCAGACCATGATTGCTTTAGTACGCTACATGATGATCATCCTCTGTCATCGGGAGGAGTGTTGATGAGAATGTTACAGATATACTTGCTTCTTTCACAGTATCTTTTTGTTATGTCTGCAGCTTTCTGGAATTGCATGGGAAGGATAGGGAAGCTCCCCTTTAGCTTTTTATGCACATATTGGAAAAACATTTCTGTTTTCTCCAGTTATTTCTCAATTTTTTTTTTTTTTTTTTTTTTTAACAATTATCTGTCACAAAGATTTTCTCATGCTGAGTTCCATGGGTTTTTGTTTGCAGTGCATAATCGCAGATTGTTAGTTTTTTCAGCTCTTGCGAAGTTGGATGATCTCTTAGGAAAAATATTTTACTGTTGACTTGCCCAATGCTATCTTGTGGGACTAATTAATTAAACCTTGCTAACTTTCTGTAGCATTTAGTGCTCATTGATTTACCATAGATACAATCCTCTTGTCATCCTGGCTCTGGACGCAAACAGCTCTCCACACAATCAGGTCAGCTAGGAACATCTGAGCCGATGTTTTTTTTTCCTCACATTTTAAACTTGAGAATGAATATAGGTTGCAGGGAAAGGATGAGGCTGTGAAAGGAATATGCTAGTTGAGCTGGGAAAATAGATGAATATGATTCGACCTGTTCAGGTGCTTCGGTGGTGACTATTGACCTTCCTTTAAGAGGTAACTCCTTGTATTTCCTTCAAGTTTTCTAAGTGAAATGAACATAGAGTGAGTAGATTTACTCCCCAGAAAGAGTGAGGAGCACCAGAAGAAGGGGCCCTGCTACTTCTATACTGTTAAATTAGGGAGAGCTGGGGAACAGTGCTAGGCACTAGGTTCATCCATCCATACTGACACTGTGCCAGGGCTGCCTCAACCCGGGTTTGGTCCGTACCATCTACTGGGTGTGGGACGCAACTGGACCCAAGTTTTAGGTTTGGATTTGGCCACCTTGTCTTGAACAGTAGGATAATTTAAAGGAAGGCATGTGCACTGTTCTATGTAGGTTGGCCTTGCGAACACTGAATTTACTACAGTGTCTTAGGGCATCTGTCCTGGACAAACAGGAAGGTGTTCATGTTTTGCCTCTCGCAGAGGTTTATACCTCAACGCTGAGGCCAGTGCAAGGTCACAGTGAAAAATCTTGGCCTCTAATTGTTTACACAATTCCAGTTTGTACAAAATCCACCAGCTCCCAACATAACCAGCACTTTACCTGTTGAGAGCACAAATACTCACCAGTGATAATTACAGAAAAAAAAATGGACCTCCTCATTCAGTCCCCTTTTACAAAAGCCCGCTTGGTCCTATAACATTTGACACATTTGGATGGCACTAAAAACAAAGGATGGAAAACCATAGCTGACCTTATTTCTCAGTAACCACTAGTCCACCAGAACATAGAAGAATAACCTCAACCCTAGCCAGAGTTTTACAGCCCAGACTTGCCAATAAATTGTAAGCATGTTGTAAGTGGTGACCATTGTGCAACCACACTCCCCCAGGAAAAATAGTTGTCAGTATTGTGCTGTTGGTAAAAGATTTTTTTTTCCTGATTAGACCATTCTTAGAAACATTGACATCTCACAGAGAGAATAGTACATTCCCCTGGAGACATGGGATTTAACCTTGAAAGAATCTACCGTGACTGAGCAGAAATCTATCTGCAAGTCTCTCTCTATGCAGAGGAGAAAAAAAGAATTCTGAAAATAAAAATATGACTTATTTACCTACAAAAAAATGTCAATACAGTTATTCACATACTGGCTCCAAGAAAGGTACAGTATCCTTGCTGACAGTACATTTACCTAAAGATTTACTTTATGGCAACAGCTATGTAAATTGTCAGTAAGGCTGCAAGGAATTAAGTTAGCAAAATTCAAATGGACTTTTGGGATAACATCAATCAATTATGCTTTGCGTAGTGCTCCTGGGCTGATAGCAAGGAATACAATATCATGCTATTTATTGTATTTAACAGCCTTTCACAAATGCATGATAAAAACCTGCGAAAAACATGATCACCAGGCAGCCCTTGGTTTTTTTGGCAGCCCCTGGTTTCTTTTGGCAGCCCCTTTGCAGCCCCACTCTTACTGTAGCTTTGTGTTTGCTCTTCTCTTGACACTAACCCTGATGCTGGCAGCAGGCTGAGCTCCACACAAGGCCGCCAGCCCTTAACAGCCGCCAGCATAACTTTTATTTCCTTCTTGTAAAGAAAGTAGATTTTGGTTTTCTGTCTGTTAGGGATTACCCGTAGGTGGGCTGAGCACTGGTGTAGGGGTGCCAGGTTGCTGCTGCTGCTGGGGAACCCCAAGACAAGATGTGGGCCCCAGAAATGGTGCTACAGACCCATTGGGACTCCTAGGCCTGGAGCATCAATGGTGGCGAGCAGCTGCAAAGCCTGGTCCTCCAGCCCCAGCCACTGACTGCCTGCAGCCTCGCGGCCCTGAGCAAGGGCAACTCCAGGGGTGGCTGTGGGGTTGAGCCACTGGGATATCCGGAGGGACCGGGGTGCTCAGGGTGAAAGAGCTGTGGGGGGAGGCTGGCAGCCTCTGGGGCAGATGGGCAGGACCTTCAAAATGACCCCACGGAGCAAAGTGCCCAAAGCCGTCTTCCATGGAAGGAGGCATGGACGGTCACCCTGCTCCAGCAAGCTGTGCTTGCAGCTCCTGAGGTGGGGAAGTCTGGGAGTTTGTGGTTGCTGGCAACAGAAGGAAAGATCTTTCCCCGTTGGCAGACATGCGTTTACAGAATACAAGCAGTGCCCTGGTGTCAGAGCTCTGCTGGGGAAGGAGGCATCAGGGGCAGCAGAGCCAAAGCCAGCAGCAGCTGGCCACTGGGTCTGTTCCCTCCTTCTGCACCCCACAAGGTGCAAAAATGGCAGCGACCATGCAACAGGGGGGCAGTGGAAGAAGGCAAAAGGGTCAGAAAAAAGAGAGGGGAAGAGCTGGGTAGTGCTGCAAGAGCTGCACATGCATCCCACCCAGGAGACTGCCACAGTCAGCTCTGTGTAATCGGTGGAAGTGCAAATCTTTTTGTTTGTTTCCAGATCCGATCAAGTCTACCAGGCTCCAAAGAACAGCTCAAAATCCATGCTATGCATTTATGTCTGAGTTGGTAGCTCTAACCAAAGAAGCAGGGAGAGGGGGAAGGAGGTGTCTACTGAAAGAGGAAGGGAAAGCAAGCTCAAGGGCCTGGGTATAGTAGAATGGAAATAAGGAAGGACTTGGGGAAAAGAATAGGAAAATAATTTTTTTCTCTATATAATTAATGCTCCATTAATTCTTAATTCTTAAATAAATATGATTCACGTTGCTCATGTCTGCTAGAGTTCTGCTTCACATTGTTTCAGCACACAGGCTGCTTCATATTCCAGTAAAGAAAACGTAAACCATATGAAAATACTTAAATGACTGTACATTTTGGTATGTTATTGCCTTTTTTTTTTGATTGACGATGTGAGAGTGCACACCTCATTGCAAAGTAATGCTTTTAACTTAAATCAAATAAATTCTAAGTGAACATGTTTTATGCATTTATGCTTATAGTTTGAAAAAAACGTTTCCTAAAAACCAGTACTGGCTTTTAACTATCCAGTGAACAAGTCACTGGAGATGCCTGTGTGTCTCAGCCAGTGAGCATTTACTTGTATTGTCTTGAAACTGCTACAAGTTTAGGGCTCACAGAGCTGCTGTAGTCTTAATGAAGCGGTTAATGATGTGTGAATTATAGATCCTGACAGCCTCTTTAATAAAATCAACAGGACTGCATCCACAGTCTACCATAGCTGCTAAATAATGACAATACTGTCTGCTTAACATAACGCAGTATCTTTAAGTAAAGTACCGTTCTTGCATTCTTGTACTGAAAAATTCTCCTCAACACAAAGAGGAATGTGAGCAATGAAGAACAAGCTGATACACATGACACTTCATTTCTTTCAGTTTGGGAAAGAAATGCACTAGCCACAGGGAATTCACAAATGAAGCATCATGTAAAGCAATGTGTTTTTCATTGTTATTGTAGCAGCAATTCTATGAGATCCTTCATTGAAGTAAAGAACAACATAATGCATAATGGACTTTAACAGTCAAAAGTTTGGAGTTTTTTTGTTTTGGTTTGTTTTTTTTTTTTTTGTGGTTGTTGGTTTGGCTTTTTTTAAAAAGCATGTGAACTTTATCTTCCCAACGGCTTTCAATGAACAATTGTCTTCACAGCAGAGCTAGTTGGAATGTGATAGTGCTGGACGGCACTTACTTGTATGGAAATCGGTACTATATGTATGTATGTTGAGGGATTTTTCCATAGACTCGGCTAATAGAAAAAGAATGATTGTTGTAAGATTGAAAGAGCGTTTTTGTGTTGCTTTTGGTGATCAGTCTCATAGCCAGCTAACCATTCAGAGAAAATGTTATGTGTGCCTTGTGTATATGTTCCCTAAATAATCTTTATTGTCTGGTAGACTGAAACTAAACACTAAGGGCTGTGGAAAAATCCAAGGCTACTTTACTGTACGTGTTTGCTCTTGTTCATGTTTGTTTGGATTTTTTTTTTTTTTTTCCCCAAATAGTTCAGACAGCTGTCTTTCTCTCACTTATTTAGCAGACACTGAAGCAAAGAAAAGAGAAAAGAACCAAGCCATATTCACTAGCTCATGTAATCACTTCATTTGCTATCATGGTTCGGGCAACATCAGAGCAACAAAATATCAAAAAGCGAGAAAGTAACTGACATGTAAAAGAAAACACCATTAAGACCCAGCTAAAAAAGAAGGAATTACCTAGCCTGTGTATGAACTTGTGAATATATTCAAGATACAATAAACCTGGCCTACTGGACTGAATTTACCAAGTGAAATTTTCTTTACCGATAAAGGGACTACTATCTGTAAAGCCTATTGCAATTATCATGTAGAAACAAAGCAGAATGACTTGCTTAGGGAAGCACAACCAAATCATTTAATTAGTCCCCAGAAGTTCAAAGTCTGTTTTCCTGCATTACTGCAGCAGTGTTTGTAGAAGAAACATTGGCTGTTGCTCTTCTCTTACGCAGAAAGACTTGGAAGTGCTCCCTGCTTTTGCACCTTTCCGATCCTCTTTCCTTTCTTTCCTTTGGCTCCCGCCACAATCCTGTGTGAGCAGACAGATGTGCACACACGTTCATGCAAGCACTGGTGTCTGCTCCTATTTGGATCTTTTTGCTTCCAGCATTTCACCTCCCGTGTCTCTTCCACTAATCTTTGTTCCACCCCTCTCAGTTACGACCTTGTTTAGCCCAATCCCAAATCACATCCTGTCTCCTCAGGTCCATTTAGCAACTACAGGGAAAACCAAAATTGCACTTTCCTGCCTTTTGCATCCTTTATGAATTGAACCCCCCCAACCCTGGCAGTGGATCCATTTTTCCTCCCCGGGCCACTCTGAATGCACAGGGCTGGATTTGCTGCCTGGAGCAGGCGTTGGAGGGACCACAGTGAAAAGAAAGTCAGGTGAGCTGTTAAGACCATTAGTCTTCCTGCAGGTGTAGACTTTTGGGACGAGGGCAGACCTTTCAATCATTTCTCTCTTTCAAAAAAAACCAATTTTTCGTGGAAGAAAACCAATGTGGAGAGGATGGCTGTGCCTCCTGGGGAAAAAAAATACGTATCCAGTGCTCTGGATAAATTAGAGATATACTGTGTTCAAGCACTTTTGAAGTCATATACATGGAAGGCTTAGCTTCCTAATGCCACTCACTATTTATCTACCACTGCGGTAAGGCAAAAACCAATAGTTAAGACTGTTAGTAGTCAAAATCTCAGCCTACTAGCTACCATACTGCTTCCTTCCCTTGGCTCGCCGTTAGCATCAGTGGCAGCAAATCCATGAAAAGCAGTGGTAGTAAAACTGCCATCTCATAGAGGCTGTGAATGTGCGCTGCTCAGGATTGCGCACAACAAGAACTGAAACAGAGTAAATCTCCCTCCAGTACAACGCACCATTCACTTCAGGCATCCTGAGTGGTGCCATATGCTGCCAATATTCCCATTCACGTCAGTCACTTCCTTGGAGAATAAAGCACCACAGCTCCTGGTAAGTACGGGAAGGGCACAGGTCTTGAATCGATAGTCTCAAGCACAGGGAAATCACTAACAAATGTAAAAAACCTGAATCTGTGTACAAGATTGAAGCCAGCTTTATCTTTTTGGTGAGAAAGCAGAAAGTACGGCTAACATTTTATTTAGGTAAGGTTTTTGCATTTTACTTACTTAAGATTAAGATAAATATCGCAAGCAGTATTGGTTTTCTTTTATTTTAGACCACCTACCTACAAGAGAATAAGAGATCCAATCATACAATGATCCTCTGCTTCATTACCACACGAAAGAGGTTTAGAAAAGCTTAGGATAAGCAAAAGGATTTGTGAGCATGTATCTGAGTCAAACCTTAGAGATTTCTGAGGTTTGCTTAAAATCCCTTGCCTTTTTCAGCAATCAGATGTTAGAGGACCTTAGAGAAAGATAGGTCGTTAAATGATTCGGTTCTAATCTATAATGGTTACTATTGATATCAGCAAAACCTGGGCTTTCCATAAATCATATCGCTAAGCAATATTCTCTAACTAGAAAAATACTGGTTTATCCTGATTTTTCAGGGTGATTTTTTCACCCTGATCCTTTTTATTTTGTTTTGTTTCTCAGTAGTGTATGTTTTCTTCTGTTGCAACATTCAAAGGAGAATCACTGTGGAAGTCCGTCTTGCACTGCAAATTACGTTAACTGCTTCAGAGCTTGCTCTGGCACGTATCTGATTACAAAGATGTCAATATTTTATGATTACAACAGAAAGAGCTAAATGGTGAAAAATTAATATATGCTATATGCTCTAATATATGCTATATGTTCTGAAAATGGGGTAGATGCTTTCATTGTTATTAGAGTTTTTCAGGGGTCTGGGGGAGCCAAGCAGGTTTTACATGGTTCAGAGACTTTTAAAGTGGCATCTTGGTGGACTGCACTGATGCCTTTTTCTAAGTACAGAGCTCATGGAGGCTGGTGGAGTAGTAAGCATAAACAGGCATGGCACCACCAAAATGAATGCAAATCTGCTGATTTTTCTACTGAGAAGCTTGTCCTCAGAATGCAATCAAAGCTTTTACACTGCAGCTTGTAGAAAAAGGTAGTGACATACATTTTCACAGTTAATAACACAACTTTAGCCGTGCTTTTGACAGTTCTTGGTTTCTAATTTGTGTAGTATTCTTTTCACAAAATGCATGACCAGGTGTAGCCAGCTGCACAGAGCTGCTGTATTTCAGGAGGCTGCAAAGAACTGCAGTTACCCAGAATGCCTCATCCAAAATCAGCTTTCTCACTGCTTTTTTAAGGTATTATGTAATTAATTACAGTTAACATTCATAATTGCTGCATTTTAAGAGAATTTTGCAGAGGAAAATGGGCATCAATGTACTGAAGTACAGCCAGGTAAGGAAAGAAAATAAGGATCCTGATAAGAAATGCTCAACAAGCATCAGGGTAGAGCCTGTGTTTGTGTTACTGAATATCTGCACAAAGTGCACTACAATGGATTCAGATTAATATTTTATTATTGTTTCTAGTCTACAGAAATTGTGACTTTGAGTTCAAAATAATCAATAAATCAAATAAAACAACACAAGTTGTGAAGCGTTCTCTTGGAAATGTGCCTTATTTTTATTACAACAATGTCACTTAAAAGAGAATTCTTTGTCTTTGGCTTGATGAGTAGGTATAAAAGCAATTCCACAGCCAACTGTCAGATAAAGCAAACTCAATTCATGTCCTATAATGACAAGGTCATGCACCACACAGAACCACTTTTAGATTTGCTTTGAGTAAGCTCAGATGAAGAAAAGCGCGTATCGAAATATAAAAGAAGAGCCATTGAAGGGTTTGGATGAGTCATTCAGTCTCACCTGAGAATACATGTAGATAAAAGAGTGTAGCTTTGATGAAGGCACTAGTGAATTGGTTATGTTTTCATAATGACTTCTTTACATTATTGAATACAATGGGAACTTTAAGGCCAACTGCAATAACAGTTTCTCATGAAAAATTAACAAAGAATTTATGGAAATGTAGCAAAAGTCCCAAAGCAATTAGCTTAGATTTCTCTAGAGTCTGAGAAAAGCCTGGATAATTGCAGTCAGAAACTGCATAAAGTGGCTATTTTCATTATCACAGGATACAGAAAGTCCATTTTCATCACAATGGGACATAATGATGTTAAAACTAACACAGAGATATGTTTAAAGAGGTTGAGGCACAGTTTACAGAATGGTTTGATTTACATGGCATTCAGATCCATATTAAAGATCCTTCTTAAAGCAATGAGGTGTTTTTTACCTGGTGTCTTCAAAGCCTCCTGCAAGGTAGGGGAGAAAAATAGATTGCAGTCTCAGGAAGCTAATTGTACATTACCAGTAGGATGCACAGGAATGAGTTTAATTTGTCTTGAATGGAGAAGAGTGAAATTGTGATACAAATTGGCACATGAATATACATTTGAAAGTACCCATTATATGTATGTTCATAAGAGCACTTACAATGCTAGTGCTGTATAGCTCGGAAACAGAGCATTTGTGGCAGGCTAAGGTCATGTGAGAATCACCCTTAAAATCGTAAAAGCATTGCGAAAAGCACCTGTAGCACCTCCTCAGCCCCATTTTCTGTTTTGTCTATGAGATCTGTCGATGCATTTTATTTTATTTCACTACTCTGCACGCGGTGCGCTCTCACCGATATAATTACTCCTCACATAAACTGGAAAGTCATATTCTGGTTGGATACCCATGCTCAAACGATTTATATTACATAACACAAGCAGCTTCTTGTAAGCACAGATGTCCTTTGCAATGTCACACTCTTCCATCTGCAGAGTATTTCCACCAAAGACCTCAATAAATGGCTGTAGGTAAGAGAAAAAAAAAGAAGGTAAAAGAAAAAGAAGAAAAAGAAAAAGAAAACCACAAGCAAACCACCTCTGAGTGTTCATTATGCAGGTAAAACTAGCATTGGTCTCCAAAGGGGTTTTAACTACACAGTCAGGCCTTACATGTTCTCACAGCTGAGTAACACAAATAGCATTCAGTCTAACTGTTAGGCTTGATTATAATCTTGTTCATATCAGTGTAAATTGAAGCAGCTTTGCCAATATTTCGCATCAGTGCAAGCCTCAAATACAGATGGGCTAGCCATTTTTTCCACTAGTTTGTCAGTTTTCCTCTCTCTGAACACCAATATATATTGGTATCATTGTAACAGTGGCTAATTTAGATCCATTTGACAATGGACTACACATGATTAATGTAAACTAATGCATGACACTTTTTCCCCTATGAATTTTCTAATCTTTGTTTCATATCTGAGCAGGAAGGATAAACAGTTTCAGTGTTTCAATTAGCAGGAAGTTAATGTAGTAAATCAGAACTCGTGGATAGCTGCTTATCACCTGCACAAGCACAAATGTATCTACATATCCATACAACCCATTTTGTCTGTTTGTGTGTTTTTACTGTTTTAAAAGTAAATAGAATTTTTAAATTTATATGTATTGTACTATCATATGGTGGCATTAGTTTTTAAATAAATAGTAATAAGCAATATGAAGAGGCAATGCTTAAACATTGCAAATGCCTGTTGTTTTTTTCCAGTTTCTCATTTGGTTTTTCTTTTTCCCAAAAGACTGTTTCAAAAAAAGAAGAAAAAGAAAAAGAAAAGGAAAAAGAAAAAGTGAAAAAAAAAAGGAAAAGGAAAAGGAAAAGGAAAAGGAAAAGAAAAAGAAAAAGAAAAAGAAAAAGAAAAAGAAAAAGAAAAAGAAAAAGAAAAAGAAAAAGAAAAAGAAAAAGAAAAAGAAGAAAAAGAAAACCACAAGCAAATAAAAGCAATCCACAAAAATAATCCCATAAACCTGCAATGACCAAAAAACAATTTGATTCACTGAAGCACAGGCTTGCTTGAAAGTCTTTTGAATATGAAACACTAACATTAAACACCCTTGGATCTGAAACTTCTGGATGGTTTAGATACCAGTAGGTCAAATGAAGTTATTGCTCAAGGGCTAGTTTAAAACTACTTGTAACATGTTTTGATTTACAGATTATCAATTCAGCTGAGCAGCAGAGGAACATATTCGGGGAATCGCATAAACAAATACATTCAACTGTACTGCGGATTAACCTAAAGTGACACATTTATTTAAAAATCTGCCTACTACTTGTCCTCATTGATTAAATGCCCTTAAGAAAGCGAGTCTGATGAAATAGAAGCCATTAAGATTCAGCACACCTCCTCCACTCCTTTTGATGGTTGACACATTCCCTGGAGTGGGAGATTGGACGGCTGATAAGCTAACACTGAATTATAAGCACTTTGTGCAATGTCACCGGCAAATGAAAGATCTACTGTTTTGCTTGCAAAGCAACAGTGTGTCTTAACAGCACAAAAATGTACATGGTGCAGAATTATTTCATCCTCTGTGCTGAGAATATAAATGAATATATATATATGTATTTATATACATCATGTGTGCATTTTTATGGCACAGACCAGCTCATAGTGCAATACCCCTTGTTTGGAGGTACAGTACCATTGATCAGGAAAATGGAAGTGTCTAGGACTGTTTTGGTATTGTCAGAAAGCCAAACAAGCATGGTGTGATATCTCCATTGTGTGTACCATGGGGAGATTTTTCTGAAGCCCAGTCAGGGAACAGAGAAATGTCAAGGGAGAAGCCTCCTCAGTGCTAAGCTACACTGGGTTCAAGAGATCGTGCTTGAACTTTAGAAGGACTGGGTGAAAACAGTTTTGATATTATTTGAAAAATGAGTTTTGCCATTTGGTACTAGTCTGCATAATGCCCTTAGGCTGTTGGGACCCATCCCTGCTACTTACAAAACCTTCCATAAAGGTGATGATCTACGAGTTATCCCAAATAATGGAAACTAATGCTGTGACCTCACAACAACGTCTTCAGTAGCAATGGAGGCACAGAAATCCTAGTCTAGCCCTTTTCTCAGCCACTCAGTGGTGAGCAGTGACAAATGGTGTTCCTCAGGGGTCAGTACTGGGACCAGTACATTTTAACATCTTTGTTGGTGACATGGATGTTGGGATGGAGGGCACCCTCAGCAAGTTTGCCAATGACATCAATCTGTGTGGAGCAGTCGACATGTTGGAGGGAAGGGATGCCATCCAGTGGGACCTGGGCAGGCTTGAGAGGTGGACCTGTGCAAACCTCCTGAAATTCAACAATGCCAAGTGCAAGGTCCTGCAGGTGGGGCAAGGCAATCCCATGCACAAACACAGGCTAGGCAGATAGTGGTTTGAGAGCAGCCCTGAGGAGAAGGACTTGGGGTTGTTGGTGGATGAGAAGTTCAACATGAGCCAGCAATGTGCACCTGCAGCCCAGAAGGCCAACTGTGTCCTGCGCGGCATCAAAAGAAGTGTGGCCAGCAGGCCGAGGGAGGTGATTCTGCCCCTCTACTCTGCTCTTGTGACACCCCACCTGGAACACTACGTCCAGCTCCGGAGCCCTTAACATAAGAAGGACATGGACCGGTTGGAGCGGGTCCAGAGGAAGGCCACAAAGATGATCAGAGGGCTGGAGCACTTGTGCTATGAAGACAAGCTGAGAGAGTTGGGGTTGTTCAGCCTGGAGAAGGGAGGACTTTGGGGACACCTTATAGCAGCTTTCCAGTATCTGAAGGGCGCCTACCAGAAGGATGGAGAGGGACTTTTTACAAGGGCATGTAGTGATAGGGTGAGGGGTAATGGCTTCAGACTGGAAGACCATAGATTTAGAATAGATATTAGGAAGAAATTTTTCACTCTGAGGGTGGTGAGGCACTGGAACAAATTGCCCAAGAAATTGCGGAGGGCCCATCCTTGGAAGTGTTCAAGGCCAGGCTTTATGGGGCTTTGAGCAACCTGGTCTAGTGAGAGGTGTCTCTGTCAATAGCAGAGGGGTTGGAACTAGATGATCTTTAAAGTCCCTTCCAACCTAAACCATTCTATGATTCTATGATTTCAGTGCCAGCATAGGAGACCACAAAGGTGCAAGGTGACCCTTGACTGAGGAGCCAGTCCTGCAGAAAAAAAATAATCAGGTGGGACCTACCACCAAGCATGAAACTACAGTCTCCACGTTTTTGCAGAGCTGTGGCATAAGCCCTGTCCTCCCTGCGACAAAAAAATCCCCAAACACTTGTCTGATCTCCAAACAGTCTTAGCCTGCTGTAACATCAAGCACCACTTGCATTTTAATTGTAGGTAGCTAATCATGGGGTATAACACATGCTGTCAGCCCCTGTGTTGATACCATATTGGTTTCTTTTGTCACTGGTTATTCAGTTTGATGTTCTGCATATCTGCGGTGCTGAGCCAGTATTGATAGCTCTAGATCAGCTACCAAATCCAGCTCTCCTACTCATCTGCCTTATTTTGGGCTCCAAATCAGTCACACTGTACTAAAAAGTAGACATAATTTTTGTATCATGCTGCAGGAATTTTTGTATCATCCTGCAGCATGACAAGTTCTGCCCCTAAAAAAATCAATCTAAATTGGCAGGAAAAGGAAGGGCTAGAGGTGAAGGCATTTAGACAAATAGAGTAATTAAGTTGCACATTATTGTTAGTACCATGAGCTTGCTGGTGGGTTGCTACTGCTGTCTGAAAAAAAAATGGTTTTCACTGAATGGGAGAATTAATGAAACAAGGTTTTCTGTGGAGCAGCATCCTTTATCCTGCACTGCACCATCCATCTCATCAGTGCTGCATCCTGGCCAGCCAGCTGCTGTCAGACAGCGCTTGTTATGGCAGAGTGTGACCACTCTTCCTCTTTGTAGGGGCACTGGGAATATTTCTGTCCTCTACCCAGCTGCCAATTTTCACACAAGTTCTAGGAACTTTATTATCTTAGATTTCTTGTCTGCTTTTAAATTCAATTGAACTGGCAGAATTACAGCATTACATTGAATATCTTTTCCTCCTTATTACTCTAACTGCAAATTTCCTTTCTCAGTTCCCACCTGGCAGTTTTATGTCTCAGAAATACATGAAGAAAAACTCAACGCCACCCCCCACCCCTGCCCCCACTCTACACTAAATACAGCTATTAGGCATAGTTGTAACCCTGGGCTCCAAATCATAACATTTTGGTGTTGATGACAGGAAGGAATGGAGTAACTATCAGACAAATAAAGAACGGACGAACACTGAAGTTTGTGGAAGTGAGGAGTGTTTCAGATAGATGAACTGATAAAAAGCGCAAGTAAAAGTACCTTGTAAACTGAGTGGGTGGCCAGATGTGTATTTTTCAAAACCATCGCCTTTGCCTTGAAAGAGACAGGGAAAGTTGTTAGGGCACCTCCTGACATCCAGCATCTGAGCATCTCCTACAGTGACTCTGTACAATCAGGTGCTGAAAGAGGGATTCAGCTGCCCACACACTGACGTTACTGTCATTTGAAGCCCCTTTCAGCTGATTTCCAGCTGCCACTCCAGAAAACCACAGGCTTCTCAAGCTCTGGCATGACCTATCCACAAAGCTGGCAGGTATCTCAGACACATGGATATCTGGGAATAGCCATCTTTTAGCAGAGCGAGGCACCTATATGTCAGTGATGGCACTGAGTCTTTAGATTTGTGATATTGCATCTGGGTGGGAGAAGAAAGAAATGGGACTGGAGATGCTGGGAAACTGTTCAGCTGTGGGTTTTCCCTTGTGAGAAGGGAAAAACTGGAGTGCAGTTTCCTGTTTTGATTACCCAGTGAAGGACAGATATGGGCACACTGGAGCAAGTCCAAAGGAAGTCCACCAAGGTGGTCAGGGGGCTGGAACACTTAGCATGCCAGGAGAGGCTGAGGGAACTGGGTCAAAACTTAATTGGTTACAGCCCTGAGCAACCTGATCTAACAGGACCACTTCTGAGAAGGAGGTGGGCCCAGACAAACTCCCCACATCCCTTGCCCATTATGCAAGTCCGAGATGCATGAGCCCCCATGCAAGAGTCAGGGCACCTCCAGGCTGGGCCCACTCCCCTTGACACAGGGCAGCAGAATAACAAGCAGAAGGTTTTGGGCCATGAGCAGAGACTCAGAACTGCATGTATGTGCTGCTGAGCCCTTCTCACCTCAGTCACACGGCCTCTGGGCTCCCAGCTCATGCTGCCACTTGGCCTCTGCCATGGAGAATATTTGGCTATCTTGAGACTAAAAATCTGCAGTCACTTGGCACACAGAGTTCGACCCGCTGAAGACCAGTCTCTATCTCCCATTTTGTCACTGTAAGATCTTGTTTTCAAATGTAATAGCAAGAAAAAGCTTTTAAGAAGCATCTCTCATTCCTCAGCAGTTAAACTGCTAAACATTCGCGGGGGTGAGGGTGGGGACGAGGGGTGGTGGTGCTCTACCACTTGGACCATTTGTTATTTAACAGCTGTCACGTGAATGATTAAAATACCTTATAATAATTTTAGTTCAGTTGCTATTGCTGTTTTGAAAAGTCCAGGTTAACCCTGTCTACATCTTAAGGTTTCTGAAAGGTACTAAGATACAATGGCAAGCCTATGTCTCTTCCATAAAGGAAGTCACACACAGCATAAAAAAGCAGCAAATAGCAGACTATGCAACCCCAACGTGTAAAGCTTACATCATGTACTTGACTGATCTCAGAAAACCAAAGCTATTCATGTGAAAAGAAAAACCCAACCAAAAGATCCCTTTTATTGAGATTGCACACTGCTCAGTTCACGATGTTGATCCAAGCCGTCTTTTAGCACAATAAAATGTTTTAATCTTTTGAAGCCCTTGCAGATAATGCCACAGGGAGACAAGATGCCCAAACATGATTTGATTTCTTCCCCCCATTTCATTATACTCTTGGTACATATTCTGTACATGCTGCTGAGAATGTATATTTTCAGAGAATAGTTATGTGTAAGCACATGTTTATTTGTTATAGAAATACAATGAAAAATCTTGTCTATTAATTTTTAGTGAATCAATATAGTATTTAATATTTATCAGTATTAATTTTTGTCAGAATGTTTAGTATTGAGAAGATATGATTACACATTTCAATTTGTAGCTTTGATAACTGAATCCAGGGAAAAAATGCAAGAAATTGAAAAAAAAAATCTTATCCATTTAACCAGTTTTATTATTCAAGTTGAAAGTTCTTTACAATAAAGGAAAGCTCAAAGTGAAAAAAAAATAAAAATTGTCCGACTTTCTTTTGCACCTGTAGAATGGAGCAAAATCTTCCGGAATGTTCATTAAATCTTTGGAAAGATGCCCAGGATCCTTCATTACCAGAAGTATTTAATCGCATTAATGTATGTTCCTCCCTACCTGTGTGAGTTCCCTCTATAAACCAATTAAGTCTTACTACAAAAGATGGAAGCTCTGTGGTTATTGTGCAAGCAAAAGTGATGGTCTCACACTTGTGCCAAATTTGTCACTGGGCATTACTTGACCCTTATTGATAATTTTAGTGAACATAAGTTAATTCATCTGGAACTTGATCCATGAAAATAAAGGCTGGATTGAACTCTACCTCTTCCTCTTGGCTTAGAGTGCCTTGATTGTTAATAAAGGCTGGATAAAAATGATAAAGCTTTCAGAATATGAGATACTTCAGTACTACACTGTCAACTGCTTTCTTTGCATCTAAGGACATAGGGAGGCCAAGCCAGCCCAGTTCCCTCCTCCCAGTGCTAAATAGGCCAATGCTTCTGCTCTCTAAATCTTCATCACTGCTTAGATTGCTTGGGAAAAGATTTTGTCATTTCATTTATTTCAGGTACATGTGTTCACAGTGAACTGTATAAAGTAGTCCTAGTTCTACTTAATGCCAATTTTTTGCAGCTTTGACATAATAAATTATGAAAGTAAAGACTAGATTGTGAGCTTTCAAAATAAACCCGACCTTAAATTTCTCAGATTATAGCATACTATACACAGCTGGGTATATAGAGTTATTTATACTGAAACATGAAAAGTCTGAAAATAGTATTAGAAAAATCTGAGGAAAGACATAACTGTTAAATATTTGTGGGCTCAATAGAAAGGAGTTTAAGGCATATTGCTTATATAAAGAAAAAGAGGAGTGTTCTTCAGGAACTGAACATAAACTTCGTAGTTGATACAAATATGAAAATTAAGGACATTTAAATGATCAGATGTTTAAAGCTAGCCACATGCGTTTGACCATACTAATACCATCTGTGTGGGATCTTTTAGTATAAATTCAAAGGCGCATGCAGACCCAGTGTTTGACCTGGCCTAAAGCAGGAGGGGGTCATATAACTTCCCAGCTGGACTATGTATGTATTTCAGGAAAATACCGGCAAGTGCTACAGGAAGTGTGCATGCTGTCATAATCACATAGCTCAGAAAATAGTGTCTCAAAATTACCTTGACAAAGATTGTCCTGATATTAATGAGATGCCTTCCACCAGCATGTATTTCCATAAATGCATATGAATATCTTAAAGTGCCAGCTATGATTGAAAAAATGATTTTCTGTTTGCTTAAACTTCAGCTTGTTCCAGCTGAAAAATGCACACTTAAAATACAGGGCTGAAGAACGGATGCTACAGAAGGGCTAAAATGAATGGGAAAATGTTTCTTCTAAAAAAAACCCCAACCAAAATGTGCTTAAAAGGTAGTATTTGGAAGGGGGAACTTTCAAGAAGAAAAGACCTAGCCATAAAAAGAGAACAATATTTGAAGGGGCATTTAAATTGCCTTTTCAGTTGTGACATGTTATAGCTCTTTGGCATTGCATCTTTTGGCTAGACAGAGATTATCAAGAAAAGTCCCACCCATGAAAGACACTAAACATCTCATATGTGTTTCAGTGAAGCCTTTACTGTCTCTGAAATCAATGGCAGCTTCTGTAAGCGCAACACTTTTGAACATCACACAGCCTGATTTGGGAGTCTATGTTCATTGAAAATCTAGGACACGGTTTGTGTATTCTCCCTATCATTTAATAGATCATGATAAAGAGAAACTCTTATTCAGTTTAAGTGGTTAAATATCCTGATGGATTCACCACAAGTGGTATGAAGCTGGGTGAGTGTGGCAATTTTTCCTCCTTTCATCTCCTTTTATCTACCTTTTAGCTTTAACCTTCTTCTCTGTCATCAGCTTTTATTATATCTATCCCTTAGAGGATCTGATTCAAAAGCTACTGATGTCAATGGCAACCTCTCATTGACTTCAAAGGGCTTTGGATCAACCCCCAAATGACTTATTTTAGGCATTTTAGGCATTTGTGTTACATAGTGCTTTTTTGTTTGCTGGGCGAAGTTATTTTCTAAACAAAATCAGGTATTTGCTGAAACAGTAAAATGAGTGATGAAGCAAAATAAATCATTCAAAGGTATTTTCTCTAGGCGTTGTTGAAGTTTAGCCAGAGGCATTAAATTCCTGTCAATTAATTTACATTAATATTGATCAGTACATATTAAAAGTATTAACACTGTGGGTATCACTGGCGTTAATCCCGCAGCAGTTTTCACCATGAAAAAAACCTTGTACCTCCTCTTCATAATTTATTTTTTGTGGAGTGTTGTTCTGATAGGTTTTTAATTGTGGTTGCTGTTGTTGAAG
Source organism: Charadrius vociferus (assembly GCF_000708025.1). Taxonomy (NCBI): domain Eukaryota; kingdom Metazoa; phylum Chordata; class Aves; order Charadriiformes; family Charadriidae; genus Charadrius; species Charadrius vociferus. The sequence continues at coordinate 2,977,904 of NW_009661372.1, read as the reverse complement.
CAGCATTACCTAATATTTTAATCTTGTATGCAATGACAGTTTTGAAAGCACAAGAAAACAGGGACCACATAGTCTACTAGATTAACTGTGGGTTAAACTGTTTCATATGGACGTCACTGGCTTGAATTTAGTGCGTTTTGGCATAAATCAAGGAGCATCTGCTCTGAGTAATGATGGATAATACAGTGATAAAAATGCAGTCTGTGAGACAACACTAATTCTGCCACTGCTACTTGGTCAGCAGTAGGAGATCTCCCTAAAATTGAAGAGCCATTTTGCCTTAGCTCCACATATTTTGATAAGATATGCCAGAAGCTTAAAAGCATAACAAAGCTATTTTTACTCACAGTTTATTCAATGCGTGGTTTATTGCATGACAGGGATTTTCACAAAGCAAATCTGAAATCTACTTAACAGCCTGGAATTTCTTAGGCATTTCTCTCTGGCCCAACACTCCTGGAGGAGAGGATGCATGAAGCCGTATTATATCTTGACATGCTGCAATAGCCAACATTTCTCCACGGATCATGGTATCTAGTTTAAAAGCAGGTGATAGCACAAATGGGTTCAGCATGTGCTAATGAGAGATCATAAACAGATATTATGTCAATTTGCAAAAATTACACTAGTTCCTCTCTTACAACTATAAACACTGCCAAGAGGAAACAATATACTGCATTGCATGGTTCTTAGGGTAAGCTTATCTTCTGTATAGGATTCAAATTAGTAACATGAAAATCTGTGCAGCTGGGCAGGAGTTAAACAATGTGTCTTTCATGTTGGAAATGATTGATAGGACTGGCAAATGTGTATGGCAAAATCTGAGGATAGATTCCAAATAAACCATGCCATGCAATTAGTTATAGCCCAGTTGTCAGTGTATGTTAGTAAACTACTTAAAAGAAAGGTATACCGAGATTTACTGGAGCAATACAGATGATCTACATATGTCAACTATTTCTTAGCCTGAACTTACTGGGTACCTTATTACATATTTGTGTCATTATTTGAATTTTATTTGCATGCTCCGTTTTTGAAAGAAGTAGTACTTTAACTCTAAAAATTTCTTTTGTTCTATAATTAAGCACAAAATTATTAATAATCCACATATGAACTGTTATATTTGTCTCCTTTCTTATCCAGGCTATTTGTCAGAGACACCTAACTGAGTGCAACTTTATTTTCACTCAGTGTCTCACTCAGAGTCTAGGTTTCTCTCTTTCCTTTGTAAACTGTGTCTTGTATTTAGTTAACTGTATGCTTTCGGGTCAAGCAACACGAGAGAGTGAAAGAATCCTAAACCTAAGTGAACTAACAGAATTAATAGAAGTTTGAGCTAGAGAGAAGAGAAAGAGATTGTGGTGTCCCTATTTCCAAGCTTGTGGGAAAAAATTGAAAATAGTGACACTAATACTACAAATACCAAAACCCACCCTCCTCTTTCCACAAAGAAATTGTATTTTAAAGATTTTTTTTTACAATTAAAAAAATGAATTTGAAAAGGAAGCAGTTAAAAAGATATTCTTCCTAAAAAGAATATAGAAGTGATATGAAAAACAAAAAAGAGAAATAGAAAAAATTATTAGCTCTGATAAGTCAAATTTGAAACTGAAATAAAAACAGGTACAAAAGATTTTGAAGATCAACTTGTTGAGTGCAAAAAGTCTTCTAATAAGTATATTTAAGGGCCTCAGAATCAGGAACCTGGCTAGAGAGCAAGTGGAACTAGTACATGATTGAGATGTAAGAGAAGGATAAAAACCATAGCAGAAAAGCAAAAGAGATCATTTTTAGTCTTTCACTCAGGAGAAAATCCTAAAGGTTCATTAATCCAGTCCATTCTGCGTGACATAAGTCTATAGAACTGCTTAGGATGAATTGTTGACAAAACCTTCATTTAGCAAATCCTCAGGGGAAACAGGAGCCAATTACTAAGCTGAACCACCTTGAAAGAGCCTAGATCCAAGATGGTGCTTGGTTTCTGTACCTTATTTTCACTCCTCTTCTGGCTCCTTACCCCTGCTCACACACTTGCATCCCCGTTGTGAATTTGTTCTAAAAAATACTTTATTGACACTGTAATTTGGGGAGTGCTCCCAGCAGTTAATGGAGTTCAGGTGCTCAGACACTCCATTAGGTGTCTCTGAAGGGTCTGGAAGGTGAATACTTCACCCATGTAATCTTTTCCTCTTGCTGTAGCCTTGTTGCCAGCATTAACTCAAGACTTCCAAACGAAATCAGATATGAGTGAGATGAATCACCTACCAGGCAAAAGGAACAACAGCATATGAAGAACTGAGAAAAACCCCAAATAATATCATTATGTTACTGCATAAATCCTTAAATACAACTGAAAACACTAATCTTGATTCCTAAATATAGATCCGGTCACCTTATCTGAGGAGGTTTTGAAGGAAAACACAGGCAGGGACACCAGGGATGCTCAGACATATGGAATGATTTTCAAACAAAGAAACTAAATTGGCTTGGAAGGTTTCGTAGGGTAAGAGGCAAATTCTGGACAAACGTGATAGACAGACATTTGTAAGTTAATAAGCAGCACTGAAAGGGTGGAAAGGAAACGTTTCCCCGCTCCCTTCTTGTAATACCAGGGATAGGGAACATTTAATGGAAATCCCAGGCAATAACTTTAAAAGAAACAAAAATAACTTTCTCCATACCACATATAATTAACATTATAATGCTAATTGCCACAGAAGTCTGTAAAGGCCTCGAGTGTAAGTGGATTCAAGGAGAAATACGACAAATTCACAGAATTGGGTAACAAAGAGGATCTTGATGCAACTTCTACCCCAGAGAGTCTCTAACACATGGATTGTGAGAAACTAGGTCCTACATTATGCTGTAGGTCCATACTGCTGTACTATGCTGTAGCCCACTCTGAAGCACCTTGTACTAACTCCTGATTTTTAGTGGGCTGGACAGATTCTTGATTTGACCTGTTGAAGTTCGTCTTATTTCTTTACATGAGTAAAGACAGAACATGGGGTTAATCTGTTTTTTTTTGTAAACACAATGACTTACATAGGATGAAATGTGGCACCAACTTCAATCTTGCTACATACTATTTCTGTAATGAAAAAAATGACTTCATTCTAACCTAAAAAAAAAGCAAAGGAGCAGTGTACATAGTAATTGTGCTATTTATAATGAATAACCTTCTTTTTCACATTTTACTTGGAACAAATTGGCAAGCAGCTACTCACAGATTCACAGATATTAATCACAGAAATCAGGCTTTCCAAACAGTTCTGACAACATGTTTATTATCTACTATTTCACTGTTTTAATATTAAAAAAATACCTACAGTTAATTATGCTGTTAACAGCAATTCAATATTACATGCAGAACTCATATATTGCCATAGACTGTGTGAAAAAAATGGAAGTATAAAGTCAAACATATTTTGTATAAATGAAAGATAATCGAACAATAATAAAATGTACATAGGTTCCAATCTGTATAACTTTTTGCTAAGCTAAATTCTCCATAAAATATTAATTTACGAGATGTGGACTTTTTTTATATCAGCGTATTGGAAATCATATAGCAAGTTGTAACTACTGCTTCAGCAGAAAGAAATGTAGAAGGGAAAAATCCCTTTTCAATAAGTGGATCAAGTGAGGCAAATATCAGAGAACAGATAAGCACATCTAACACAGATGACGAAGCTGGCTATACATTCGCAGTGTCTCCAAGATGACTATCCTGCTTTTGGGGGAACTACTGAGACCACCTTCCTCCTGGGTTGAAGCTGTGAATAATGTTGGCAATCCAGTTCCTTGCCCTCCAAAAGAGCATAGAGATTGTTAAAAGGAAATAGGTCAAATTGTCCTGTTACATGGCAGTGACAGAGGACCATTAAAATGACTAGAAAACCTACCACATTCACATTTCCTAAGCAGACCTAGAGCATTCAGTCACCAAAGTCACATACACTTCTTTGGGGAGGGTCAATATGCGAGCAGTTGAGGCTAACCCCTGTCCACAGAGGCACGCACACTTTCCTTGTCTCTTCTTGTAAGTTAATGATGTAGAAGCAGAACAAGAGATTAAAATGTCCCAATGGCAACAGAGTACTATGGACAGGGGTTTTCAGGGCAATGAAGGAACCAAGAAGCTGGAAGTTTGAAGTGAATCGTGCCTGTGCTGCAGCAAGCAGATGTGGAGACAGATCACAGCAGTGCTGAAATTCCTTTCCACTCATCTTTGCTGCACGTGGCACATGAGAACTAGTCTGCAAAGTCCTATAGACATCTGGGTGTTTTCAGTTTCAAGTTTGAAAAAGTTGCACAATGGTGCACAGATAAAACTTTGAGGGTGGGCAGTGGTCATGATCCACAAGGGGTCTCTCCAGTCAAAAGTCCCCTTCCCAAGTCCTCTTCTGAACATGAGAAGTTGTTGATTCCCTCCATCTTTGTTTTGTTCATCTGGCTTAGACAATTGGAAAGCAAACACTGCAGACCTATTTCTCCTCCAATCTGCAACAGCTTCAACAAAACCCCTGTCTGAAGTAGAGTATGCAGTATTCATAGCTATTTATCAGTTTTAACAACCATACTGTGGAGCTGTTGCAGCTGAATTCTGTCTTTGTTATATTCATCCACATTTATTCCTGGGGAGCAAGTCTGACAGAAAGCCACCAAACTGAGGACTAGTGGATTACTACATTCATTATTCCCATCAAATTGGAGAATCAAGATGGTCCAAACTAAATATAAAATACATTTTTCTACTCCATAAGGAGACATATCAGCTGCATATATGCTCTATGATCTGAAATTAGGAGGCAATGCCACCAGTCCACAATTTTATGAATTTTAGAAAGCATATACTGTTTTAAAATAGTGTGAAAAATCATGTCTGTATAAAGTGTAGCCTTCAAACTCATGGGGCTCACCAGCACACCCACCCCCCAGCAGGATAAGGAATAACACAATAACAGATAATGAAAAGTTGATAGATGAAAAAGCATCAGAACATGGAAAAGTTGCAGTCCTGCCCATCCTCAGCTGAAGATCCATATGAGTTGCAAAAAGGTCGCTTTGTGAAAGAAAATTAGAGGATTTTTACTTCCTCAATTTTATCATGATCTGTAATTGAATTTGTCCCTTTTCCAAGAATCCAGCTAAGGAGGTCTTTTTAGCAAGAATGAAAGGGAACATAATTTTAAAAGCAAACCTTTAAAGGTGTATGCAGATTGCTTGGCATAATTTGTTTTCCCTGGATAACCTTTATTTTCACTATAAATTACCGTTCTCACTTCACAAATGGTGACTATCACAGGGTGTAGGGGAATCGAGGAATTATGTACACCCAGCTGCTATGTTAATTGTGTGCTGTTTGTTCAACAGCTGCATTAGGAATATGAAACCCTCCTCACTAGTTCTCTGAAAGCCTTTACAAATAATAACACTTATGTAAAACTTAAGGTCTGAATATTCTGTGTTTATGAGTAACTGGATATTATCATATTAAAATCATTACTAACCCACTGCCTGAATATTTGTTCTGAATCCTGTCAATACTCTAATGGCAGTAGTCTTGGAAACTACACATCTGCCACAGGATTAATTACACACATAAAGCATTATCATTGCCCTACATCTCCTATGAGGTAGAGAGGCTGCTAGAATGATTAATGGCTCTGTATGACATACGAAGAAATAAATGTAAATGTTACCCAGTGGATAGAAAGATCTGTTCCCGACTCATATTAAAACAAGTTGAAGGACCTTCCTGGCGGAACATTATTCTTTAAGGTAGGCAGGCAATGTTGAAAAAAACCCCTAAGCCACAAATTCTACAACATTTGCTGTACGGTTGAGAGAATTGCTGTCTGCCATGGCATTTTGAGTTATTTTTAAAATAGGGTGTGTGTGTGCTTACAAGTATATAGGCATATTAAACAGGTGCCACACTTGGTGAGTCACCTTTCCTGCTTGTTGTAAATAGTGGTGGTGCTTCTTGGGCCAATGTTAGGCCTAGGCCACTAGAAACTTCTGAATTTTGACTTAGAGTCAGTCTTCAGGCACAGCAGGGAGAAAACATTTCCTTTTTATAATACATCAGGGAAGCAGAGGTTCAGTTGTGACAGAAAAGAAAGGAAACTGGAGGAAATATTTCAAAGACAGTCCATTGTTTACAATTAAAATTAACAGGGCAGAGTTCAAAGGTGACATACCAGTATGCAATTAAGGCCATGAGCAGACCCAAGCAAGCAATTAGGTGAGAATTATAACAAATGTAAACTGGAGCTAATCTATTGATCATGTCACTTCTTCATGGTTCATTATTTCTTTAGATGTCCTTTAATAAAGACCCCAAGTGGTCCTCTGTACCTTTGTCACTGAAATCTGAAATACTAAATTACAAAGGCTGAGCCCTTTGTTCATCCCAAACCATTTGTTTCTGTTCCTGCTAACTCACACTTCCTTCCTTTGGAGGATCGCGTCCTACATCTGGGACTGAGAGCTGCAGCTAGTCATTGACACTGCAAAGCTATTTGCCTTCAGCCACCTTAGAGCATGAATGTGTTCATCAGCCAATTAAATCTCAGACTTATTTTGTAATTTTCACTTGCATTGATAGAAAATGATATGCCTTTTATCCCCATGTAGAACACCACTTGTATGTAAGCCAGCAAGCACCCGTCCTCAAGGTGCCCATCACAAAAGTAAGTGCACTGGAGACGGAGGCAATTGAGAGTGATATTCTAATGACATGGCAGGAACGGGAACCGAACATTTCTTCTGAGTGGGTGCTGTGACACCATAACTTGTGGCATTGCCCACCTTGGGAATCAAGACAAAACAACAGTAGGGTTGCCAGTGATCACTTGTGTCGAGGTACACATTAAGTCTTGCCCAGGCTACCTGCCAGCGCAGATGAGAGGTCCA
>NW_009661372.1:2966742-2970965 GCF_000708025.1 Charadrius vociferus | reverse complement strand
TGTCCTACCTTGATATTGATGCAGAAGAGATCAGGGGGCACACTCACTGCCCCCCCAGATATCCTGTAGAGCCCCTTGATAAGGTATGCTTCTCATTTACCCACAGCCACCCCTAGCATTAACGGTGTCTTCCTGGACTCCTTTTTTCCATTGAGATGTGAAAATAAGCAATGTGCATTGCTCTTTTACATTTAAGTGCTCAGATTCTAACTCCACATATTTTTGTTGCTGGAATGGGAAATGTGGAAATCTGAACATGATCTAAGTCACTGTACAAAGTTCTTGGGCACCTCAAGGCATGGGACAAAGCCTTGCAACAAAAGGGGATGCTGTATTCATTTTCCACACTTTGTTAGTCTGTAGGTGAGTTTTTACAGCTAATGTCAGGTGTTTATACCCTCATACAAGAGGCTGAAGTCCTGGATTTAATTTACTTCTTTTTCCCAGAGGTTGTGCTGCCATCAAGATGTTACTACTAGGCTACAAACTTCTTTTATCCCCGGGGTGCACCATCACTGGGAGTTTTGCAATAAGTCTCTACTTTGCTTTTTCTCCTGTTGACCTTATACATTTGATCTTGCTTTTACATAAGATCAATACTTTATCAGAGGAAGGTAGCCTAGTGTTTCACGTAGTGTGACTCATCATGCTTCTCATTTATCAGTCTGCTCTTGCTATTCCAGAAGCTCTGATTCTGTACATCTGAAGTGTATGGAGAGGCCAAACACACAGGTCATCACTGTAGACCATTGCAAACAGACCTGTGTTTAGCTTTTCCTGTTGACTGCATCTGGACTTTCAGCATGTCTCAACTTATACACCCAATGAACAGCTCATATGGCTCAGATACCTTCTTATTGGGAATCACAACACACCACATGTGTTGTTGCACTACAACTCTAGGGGCTGAGCCAAGTGTCTAAATGTCTCTCGGTGCAGGGCCCTATGCTCCAAATATTTCTGCCAGCCTCAAAGGCACTATGATGATGGTCACAGAAAAATGGATCAATACAAGTGCTACAGCCCACCTGATAAGATATCTGGTCAGTTTACCAAAAGAGAGCAAACAAAGCTTTTAGACAAAGTCTATGTCAACATTTTGGGCAGTTAATTTACTCCAATTTAAAGTCCAATCTACTTTAGGTCAGCAAGTTCCTAGAATCTACATGAGAAAAATATTTAGGCATATTACAAAAAGGTTGCTGTTGTTCGTCTAAATGTGCCCGTTTGAGGAACATGTAATGATATTATAGTAGTGATGAGGTGTAGAGAGCGTAAATGGAGTTTGCAATTAATAACAGCAGAGATTACCAAATTAAGATAAATACAAACTTTGAGATAAGCTTCATGGTACTAGCAACATACAATATAAACAAGAAGTGTTGTGATAGTGTATAATGACCACTATTATCCTAATCAGCACAATCGCACTCATCATTAAAATTTAATTAAGGTTTTCTCTTTGCTCTGTGTAATTATTAGAGAAGCTTCTGGTGAAATTTAATTGCCCTATCATAAATGAACAGAAAAGAGAAAGCCCCTTTGTCCAACAAACAAGTTTTCCTTTAAAGAAAACATATTACATAATAATGAATTTTCAGAAAGAATTCAGTCTCTGAAAGGTATAATTAAGGTGCCAGAAGAGGAGGAACAGCTACTATAAGTGTAACAGATTCTGTGCAAGTTCTAAGTTTTTTATGTTTTCTTTTTCCTTCTTGGCAGGAAAAGCACAAAGGGAAGAATATGACAACCACAAACAAGAGACACCCTAACTTCCATAACTCTCAGAGAAGAAATGCACTGCCTTAGGTCAACAAGGAGACAAAGTGGCTCTGCCTCCCCTCCCTGACTAGAGAGCAAAGTGGAATCTCTTATGCATTCCCAGGTGCCAGCTATGCATCAGGGTGTGGACACCTCACTTATATCCCATCAAACAGCACACAGCTCCTGCTTTAGATAAAAAAGACACGTCTGGGAAGAGTTTACCAGGGGTGGTTTTAACATTGTTTTTACCAACAGTCAGTTGAGGAGTTTTTTTTTCTTTTTTATTTATTCCTGTTTAATTTTAGACTGAAGTTAATCTAGTGCATAATGGTTGTCTTTCTGTAAAAACTTGAGTGTAGAAAGGTATTTTTGCTCTAAGTTACTACTGCTCTTGGTCCACAGTCACCTCATTTCTAGTCCTCAATGTTTTTCCACACCACATCTTTACAGTGGCAAACAACACATCTTAGCTTTGTGAAGAAATAGCTTAAGAAATTATTTGGTTAATGATGTCGATGTCTTCTTCTTGTTATTCTACAGTTGCAGGATTATACACTTTCCTACATGCATGTTCTTGCATAACACATGGTGTAGGACAATGAATTTTTGCATGCAAGAAATGCTGAGCTGAAGTCCATCAATAGCTGCAATTTTATGTGTTCCAAAATGACTTTTGTTTTTCTTGCTTCCCAAAACGATGCAATCCCATAAGTGCAGTCCACTTTAGGAGATGCATTAGATCATACAATTTGGATAATTCATGCAATTTAATTGTGTTTTTTGTTGAAAGTGGTAGATAAAACTAAAAAGACCTCTCTGGATATGGTTTTTGAGATTTCAAAAAGTATATTTGTATTCTTCTCTGAAATAATTAGAAATTCATGTGGTCCCTTTTTATTAATAACCAATAAAATGTGGTCCTTACAAACGAATTAGATTTATATGAAGCCCCGAGGCATCTCTCCCTGCATTATATGGTGCGTCAAAATCTGCTTGGGGTTGAACCTGTGTTTCAAAGTGAAGTTATCAAATGATGTAAAGCAAAGTTACATGTCTGTTCTGGCTGTTCGGTAGAGGAACTTCTACATAATGGAAAATTGTTGATCTTAAGGTGTTTTTTGAATGAGCTATATACATTCACCTACTGTAACATATAAGAGAAAACAATGAAATAATTATTCCTTATTAGATTAAGTCTGATGCAACAGGCCAAGGAGTTAAAAAAAAAAAAAAAAAGTGCATTATAATTATGGTGCTTTAAAATTCTCTGTGCCTAAATTTAAGACTCAGCATGTTCATTGAGTTAAAAAATATGATGGACATCTCATTCAGCAGCCTACCCTTCTCCCAGAAAACACATAAGTGACATTCGGGTCCCACTGATTTACATCCCACTGACTCCAAATAAGTATGAGTGCATCTTGAATTGCCTGCTGAAATCCCATTAAGTGAGTGACAAATAAGCAGTACTTACAGTTGACCTCACTCAATTTTTTGCTTGTCTACGGCTATACTTAAGCCCATGTTTAAATCTTTGCTTCCCTTGACAAGCAAAGGTTTTTTCCCTGTATCTGGCTATGATGCAGCAGAAAGGCTTCCCCAAAGACAGGATCGAGCTTAAATTCTGCGAAAGCAGGACAACAGCATTTGGAAAGTCTGCAAGTGAGCTGAAGAATTAAGTTTTTCAAGAAAGGGTAAAAAACACAGGATGCTGTTTTGTCTCAAGTAGAAGACAATGTCCAGAAAGAAGAGATGTGTTTTCATCTGCTGGGAAGACTCTGATGGTTGTTTTTCTACTCAGCTTGAAACTGAGGAAATCACTTAGTCTGATCCCACTGATGCTCTTAGGTGCTGAATTTTTGCATATTATATGACAAATCTAATGGTTTAAGAGGTACAATAATTAGATGCCTAAATATTTTTGTTTACAAAATACGGAGAATGATGATTTTAAATGCCACGGGCATAGTGAGAGCATTTATGCTCATGTTTGGGAGGAGGTGATGAGAGTGCCAGGTGCTATATAGGTGGCAACTATATGATTAGACAGGAAAATTAAGCTTTCTGAATGAACAATTTGAAGTACACCTTTGTAATTTGACAAATGCAAATGATAAGCAGTAACATCATTAGAAATGGACCATCTTTTAACCAAATCACTTCAGGCCAAGTTTCAAAACATATTTACACATAAAAAGATTTAAAATGAGATTTTCCTGCTATAAAAATATTAGTTGGTCTGCTTTATAAAAAATTATGCCTATACAGTCTCATTAATGTCAAACACATGCATTACTGTTTTACACACAGTAGTATCAGCTGTGTATAGCTGTGGGGTTATCAGCTGTATATCTGTGTGGGTGAACAAATTGGAAATACTGAGATAAATTTGGTAGAGATAGTAGTTGCAATGCATATATTTGAATACCCAAAGAGTCTAATCTGACTAGTCTTTCCCT
>NW_009661372.1:2917674-2966593 GCF_000708025.1 Charadrius vociferus | reverse complement strand
TTTTATATAAATTAAACTAAGTAAAAATGTTAGACACGATAGACCACTGTTGCTTTTCAAGCCACTTTCCCAAGATAAACTCATGACATTTTTTCAACAGCACTTTTTCCCACTGCTTTGTGCTTCAGAATAATCTGTTTTTCAGGTAAGCTAAATACAAGAAATTACATGAGTTTGTAGAGCCATCCAAATAAGCATTTTAAGCTGTCTGAAAAGTGAAAATACTGAGCTCCATGACTGGATACTATGAAAATTATAAAGGAGATAATCAGAGATGAGAACAACTTCTGTATGAATGCACCCAGAGTAGACAGAGAAAAACTAGAAGTTGTTACCACAAAAGGGTAATGTCTGTGAAATGTGACAGAAGCCTCTGAAATGCTGAATAATATGGAGACCGTGGGTATGACGCAATGATTCACATTTAACGCAACCACCCAAAGAAAACTCTCAGGCAGAAGGCTTAAAGCTGAGAAAAACTGTGAAGAACAGTGGAAGTTACCAGCACCACTTATTTTAAAAGACAAAAATATTAATGTATGCCATCTGAAATAATTAGATACATTCCAGGAAGAAGGATTCACCAGGATACACATGCATGATCAGTGGTTATGTACAATGAGACATGTCCTTGCATCAGCAAGCTGACAACAAATACAAGGAAGAACTACAGTGGCTTTGCTTCTCATACTCCTACCCATAGCAAACGTAACTGGCCATAATACGTAATAGAAAACAGGCCTAAAAAGGGCCTGATGGAACTATCATACTCTCATAATTGGAGAACTCTGATATATTCATTTCTCAGACAAGGAATAAAAAGAGTTTTGACAATAAGCTAAGAGTTCCAGTGTATGGTACAAACAGGTTAAGGTCTGTTAACATCTACAAATAGAAATGTTTTAATAGAATCGGAAACTATTGTACATAGCTGGCAAAGCATACAAGTAACAGAGGCATTAAATATATGACTTTTCAGTGTAGTTTTCTTTTGCATCTCCATGTGGACACTGAGTTTTACACTTTTCACATTCTTCTGAGATCCTTTCAGTTCTCATATAATAGTATTTTGTTCCATAACAGCTATTGAAAACACAAATCCATCTGCATCTCTCTTTTGTTACAGAATGTTTTTGCATTAACTGTGCAGGCATGCAAGTCCAAAAGAACAGGGAGCTGAAAATGAGTGATCCCTGACTCACACAAACTGAAAGTACAAAGATATGTTACAATTTATTATAGGGTAGATACATCTTTGATCCTGATTGCTGTTTTTTAAAGTAATTCTTAGGGCACAGTGTGGCTTATCTTTTCTTGTGTTTGCACAGTTTCTCACACAATGGTGCCCCAACCTGTCTGAAGCCTCTAATAACAAATGCTCAAATACAGTACGATAGTGATATTGGTTATTCTTTGTCAGTGACATGAAACACATCACATCTTCAAAAACAGATTGTATGCTAATCCTTATTAGCATTAGCTAAATACATAACTTTTTAAAAAGCAAGGATACCAGTACCTAGCTTTTAAAATTACATTTCCTAATTCCAGCTGCACCTGCAAGAGAAATTTTATTTTTCTGAATGCAAACACACATGCAAGTTTGTTTTTAAGTTACATTACAGCCTAATTGAATGTGCTGTAAACTTCATATTCCTTCATCAAAAAAACCTCATATTGACTTTGAAATTACTGTGTACCTACCTCGTAGACAGATTGTGCAGACCATTTGAGAGTGACATGAGAGTGTCATGGAGGGACACAAAGATGATCTGAGGGCTGGAGTACCTCTCCTATGAAGACAGGCTGAGAGAGTTGGGGTTGATCAGCCTGGAGAAGAGAAGACTCCAGGGAGACCTTAGAGCACCTTCCAGTACCTAAAGGGGGCCTACGGGAAAGACGGGGAGGGAGTCTTTATCAGAGAGTGTAGTGATAGAATGAGGGATAACAGCTTTAAACTGAAAGAGGGGAGATATAGATTACATATTAGGAAGAAATTCTTTACTGTGTCCTGGTTTGAGATAAAACAGGACCAATTTTGTTCAGTAACTTTGCTTCTTAGCCGGGCCTCTTCTAACTACTGAAATTAACAGCATAGTGTGCAGACAATGTTCACTCTCGGAGTGATAAGACCTACGTTGATAATTGATGCCAAGGCATGGTATGCAGAGAGGCTCTTGCTTAGACTTAGTGCTATAACACCCAAAGACAGGTAACTTGGTTATTTGCCCCGTTGGAGGGTCGGAAGCAGAAAAGTGTAGAGGGGTCACACGTGTGGGGAGGAGCAGACAGGACAGGTGACCTAAAACTATTCCATCCCATCTGCCTCATGCTCAGTATAAAAGCTGAGGGATCAAAGGGTCAGCCCTCTTTCTTCAGTGGCCGGTGTCGCGGAGGACTCTGTCAGGTCGTCTGCCTTTGATCCCGATCCTGAATGCAGATCCGGAATCCAGTTCCCATCCATCACTGAATCCAGTCTGGGACTGCCCCAGTGCCAGCTGATGATGTGATTGATACAGTTTTGTATGTATTTCATTATTTTTTTTATTTTATTATTAATATTTCATTAAAGTAGTTTAGTTCTTTCTAAACTCATAAGTCTCTTTTTTCCCTCCTCTGCCTCTCTCTTTGAAGAGGGGTAGAGGGGAGCATCTGTCAGTCCCACCTGGGGTGTTCCATGTTCCCAGGCCTATACCATGACACTGTGAGGGTGGTGAGACACTGGAACTTCCAGAGAAGCTGTGGATGCCCAATCCCTGGAAGTGTTCAAGGCCAGGTTGGATGAGGCTTTGAGTAATCTGGTCTGGTGGGAGGTGTCTCTGCCCATGGCAGAGTGGTTGGAATTAAATGATCTTTAGGATCCCTTCCATCTCCAAACATTCTACGATTCTATGAAATCTAAAAACAAAACAAACAAAAAAAAAAAGGAGGAAAATAAAATAAAACATCCTTCCATGTCCCTGCTCACATAGGTTGATCTGTGGAAAAATAAGATGACTATGTTGAAATAAAAGTTAGAAATCAGGGGTTGTTTACTACAATATGATAAGCCAGAAGTCTTAGATGCATATATCAAGGATATCTGAACACAAATGGGTTAGAAAAGTACAAGCTATTCAGTGGAAAGTAGAGATGACAAGTGTTAAGATTTGTCAGAATTTAATAACCCTTCTCTCTAGGGTTACCAAAGAAAGAACAAAATATTTCAGGCACACATAAAAATGAAGCCAGAAGGTCTGTCAGGCATGCCACTAGGCAGCTGAAAGAACATGCAAAGATGACTGATTAAAATAATTTCTCTCTTGTTAAGTAGCTTGCAGAAAGACTGAGCTTAAGAAACATTGCAGCAATAGGGACATGTAAAGACTGGTTCAGTATTGACAAGAGAGGTACATCATTATGTGAAGGATTCACATTTGGATATTGTAAGATTGTTTACCTTGAAATGTAAAGCTCTGTGTGATATCATGCACCCAGTTAATTCAGGTGCTATGCAAAACGTAAGTTAGGATGCCATTCTGCTAGAGCGGAATTTTATTTCAATTCTTTGCATTCAGTTTTTGCACAGTATTACATAACAGCACAAATGAAAGATTTTCACTTTTGCCTCTAGTATGTAGTGTGTGTATAGTAGTTATGGCTTGCAAGTCTAAGCAAATTCCAAGTAAAAGAGTCTGAGCCAAGTGATTTGGTATAAGGATATGATTATGCATTTGGATTAAAAAAAAAAAAACCAAAACAGAGTACATTTTGTTTGGAAGAAGATGCCAGAAACCTAATACACACACAGAGACATGTTGCAGGTAGACCAATCTGAGGAGCAAGGATTTGGAGATGATGATCCTTACGGGTCCCTTCCAACTTGAGATATTCTATGATTCTATGCCAATCTGGCCTTTGACTGTTCCATCCTAACATTAACCCTGTCTGAGGGGCTCCATGCTCACCTGATGCCTGACAATCCTGGCTGAATGGGATACTCAAAAGCTAAAGTTGTCACTGTTGCCATGCTGTTTTTCAATTTATATTTTGCAAGAATTTTGTAAGCCTGCACTGTTATTCTGACTGTGCCAGATATTGGTAGGACAATAGCTAATGGAAATTAAATCCTCTTTGCACCAACAGAACATAAGAAGAGTAAGCTCTCCATCCCAGCTTAAAGCTTGCTTGGGGCCACACACTTCCTTATGAAGTTTCCCCATGTAAATAATAGAATAAAATGGTGCCATGGGCTAATGTAAAATAGTGTATGGTAATTACATGACAACGCATGCCAATGTTACTGTATAATTACCTGATAACTGAACCATTAACTTATCATATCCCTGCAGACAATAGATACGTTTCAATAAATTTTCACAGTCTTCATGAATTATATCACAACTGCATGTTTTTAAAGGACTTTGTATTTGGATCATTTCTATAGTCTCCAAGTCCTTTCTAAAGTTCTGATCACAAATTCATACTGTAACATTATTAAGGGAAGATACAAGATAAGATTATATAGTCTAATATAGACTTGTCTAACATAATTGTGTGCTCCTCTATCCTTTTTGTATCTCAAGTATTAATGTTTTTGTACATTTGTATATAACAGTATTTATAGCACTTTCCTCAGGCTTTAATGAAAAAACAATTGCAGCAAGTACTGTAGCATAAAGCAGAGCATCTGAAGTCTGATGTAATCCTGGCTTACCTGGTCCTTGTGGCCCATATTAGAAAAGCGGAGGTCACCAGGTGCCTGGAGCAACAGAAAAGAATAATTTGTTAAAAAAAAACCAAAACAAAACAAAAAAACCCCAAACTGAAGCAAACTGAAAAACTTTACTGAAAGCTGCAAGAAGGACTTCCTTTTGAAATCTTTGTCTGCATATGTATGTGCGTGTGTGTGGCTTTCTTGTGTTGAGCTTCAAAGTAAGTACAGGTGAGCACAAAATGACAACAAAGTTATATTTGTACTAAAACAGCTGCTTTTTAATTTCAGCATCCATTTGACAGGGAGGGATTTGTTTCATGTACTTATATCTCAATGAGTTGCTGAACTGCAGAATCCTCATAAACCAACACTCCCAAGCACATGAACACATAATGAAGCTTGAGAACTCTTAGCCCAGCTAATATCAGCAAGCACACACCCCACAGCTATATTCTTTTTTACTCACACAGTCTTCTAGCTGCCATCTGTTCAATACAGAGTGGAATAAATCCCTTTTGATGTGTGTTAACACCATCCCTGGATCTGCATTTAAAAAAAATAATTAAAAAAAGTTATATTAAAGTGAAACTGCAACTCAGTATGCACTGCAATTTGTTAATCTGAGTGGTTAGGATTGTGAAATTTTATTGGCACCACTGGCTAAGCTCAGATGAGGGGAGTGTATGTGTTTGCCACTGAAAACAAATACAACTGTTATGTTTTTATTCTTTGACTATATTTTAACAGAGGATTTTTTTTTTCAAAAAAAAAATACCAAAAATTAAGACTGCTGCTAAGTAACTGATGAATAGAAAAAAAATATATCTGTTAACTCCAAAAATAAACACAGACTTTCAGCCAGTCCATTGGACTGACATCACTTGCTGAAAACCAGAAATTTTACTGGCACACTAACTCCTTTAAAAAAAATTAAAAAAAAAAAAATATATATATAAAGCCATTTAAAAGAAAGTTAAGTACTGTTTCAAAATGCCACAAACCCAACCTGTGCATAATTATGCTGTCATTAGCAAATCAAGTACTATTATGTACATTCCCTTGCCTTCTTGCTCAGTTAGAAACTGACGAGAACGTATTTTCTCTCAGCTTCTCTCAAAGGCTAATGACAAAACTCTTTTACTTCAGTGGCAGCAACATACCTACAGGTATAAACTTTTACAACAAACACATTGCCAATAAGTGAGGCTGAAGTTACACACAAAATTATGTTTTGTGTCCTGAATGTGTAGCGGACAATGTGTTAGGACTTGCAGTAGACTACGCTGATGATGGATACTGTGAGATCGATACTGTCACAATGTGTGTTACAAACTCCATTGAATTGTAATGTAAATTCTATTGAAAGAGTAAGAATGATCCATTTCTATATCAAAGGAGTCTTAGCTTCTTTTTCTTTTGGATTTTTGTGCAGGCAGACGAGATTGCCCATAGAGAATCCAACACGAGATTTACAGAGTCCGCTGTATTCTGGGAATTGGCTTTTTAGAGCTCCTTAGTTCCATACTTGGTTATGCCATTAAAAATCGTAGGTAAAAGGCTCATTATTAAGTCTCATTGTTGGAACAGAGCATTTTGCTGTGGACTAGGACACAGAGTAACAAAGAGCTTGTCTAAATTAGTGTTGCGTTTCCCAGCCATTGTAGGAATGAAAATTGGGTGGGAGTAGGGCATAAGGAGATCTATGAACTTGCTCCTATAAACTGCAAAAGGGAATAAATCGTACTGCTGTATAACCAGTTTGCTCAGTCAGTTTGAGAAGGGTGCAGCACATGAAGTTCATGTCTTTGTGTTGGAACAGAATGTCACACCTCCAACACCTCAAAATGTTGCTTCACAAAGTATGAGAAAATCCAGTTCCCGAAATAAACACTCTTGTTACTCTCTGATTAACTTTCTTTGTGATACACCCTTTGACCTGTAACATCTAGGATGTTTCTGCAAACCTCCATAAGACTGAAATCTGAAAAAGCCCAGTGAGGTTGCTTGTGAGATCACCGTATGGACTGTTACAGAAAGCAGAATAACAACTTGGGGTCAAACCCATACAATAGTTTGAGTTGTTTGCCTGTGGAAGAACTGGCTGTATTTCATGTGTGTAGCACAGAGGTCAGCTGTCTATAAGTGACAAGGTCAAAAGCTGGCCTTTCCATTTCATAGGAAATTCTGGATTTGGGAGGAGAATGGGAGAGGGAAGGTAATTGTCTCACCCTGAAACACAAAGGATACATTTGAGGCTTTCCCATAGAAAGGAAAAAATAATACTTTAAAAATAGTCTATAGAATTTCAAGATGAACCTAACTCTGCAAACTCAAGTTCAAGGCTCTTAACTCTCCTTTTTGGCAGATTTGTGAGAAACTCAGAGTGCACAAACCTTTCCTGTCATTGTCAGGCTGAAACTTTTGGCACTGGACAATGTAAGTGTTTCCAGGATCTTAGACCTGTCACAGGATTGCCAGGGCATGCGGGGCATGTCTTCATCACCACAGACAACATAATTCACCTGGAATATCTGGGAAACACAAAGATCCTCCAGTGTGTTAAGTCACAACTATGTAAAAAATTACACTTTAGCCATCATTTAGCATGTGATGAATATTGTTTCACAGGAAAATCCTTGGCTGACATTGTTACTTATCTTTATAACTATGTTTTAAAATAATTTCAGGATAGTTCGGGTTGGCAGGGATGGGTCAGATCTGTTAAACAAATTCTAGAAAACTGTGTCCCACCTTTCAGGAAGGGGATGAAGATCTTGCTTCAGGTATGGCCATTGTTCAGTCGTCAGCAGTGGTAAGCCTGTTACTGTGTGATTTTGGGTATGCCAGTGGCTCTTCTGTTTTGGTCTTCATGGTAAGAAGTGGCTTTAAGGATATTTATGTGCCCTAGGGAAGGCTTTTGATCCTGACTTCAATTTTATCCATATAGAGCTCTAAGCTTTGTAACAAGCCTATAGAAAATGCCAAATTCTGAAAACGTCATTCTGCTCACGTTTATATTTTTTTTTTTTAATTGATCTAGTTAGATTCAGGTAGGTTTTTGGTGCATTTTGGGGTTGGTTTCAAACCACATGATTGAAATAGCTTTTAATTATACCTTTTGTGATTTTGTAACCAGTTACAGGCACAGTCAACTGGTTGCATCTGAGATGTTTCATTTTATGCTTATTATTTGATTTACTTTTGCTTTGTGTTTTGGAATACCTCTTACACAGTCTATCAGTGCTTATATCAGTTCCCTCTACAGCTCTTCCACAACATCATAGCAAGGAATAGATTGTAAAGAAAATGTATACAGTGCCAGTAACGCCACCAGTGTGTGCTACAAGATATTACTGCATTGTAAGACAGAAAGGACACTGGTCAAAACCATTATACAAATACAGCCGGTGCATCACACAGTCAAGAATCCTTTAGTTGAAGACATATGGAAAGAGAAACATTTTCCAGACTGCAGAATTTTCTGCACTTACCTTCATCTGGGATCGATGAGACACGCACACAAGCTACATTCAGAACCAAAAGTCCCTTCAGTCTATTGAAGCATGGTAAAACAGAAAAGATTTTTCTATTGTGGATTTTTAACAGAAAATTAATTTCTAAGTAGTAACCAAATTAGACATAAAATAGTATATATTACTTTGATATACTGTACTCAAGTGTTTATCCAGTCAGGCAACAATGTCAACACCACGTGATTTATTTGATCAGGCATAGCCAGGCAACACACATAGAGGAAATGTTGAGTGCCAAGTATACAGAAGCTTTCATGGAGTACATTTTCAGAATACATTAGAATAATGAATATGTTCAAGGAGATCATGATCTGCTTAGCGATATTCCATAGTCAGGAAAAGAGGCTAAATTCATCTGCCAAATTATTCATTGCAAATTATTCGGTTAACTCTAATTGTGTTGATTAGTACTTATCTGATCTAGAATGAGAACAGCAAAAAGCCAAGGCGTTAAACGAGAAAGTTGGATAAAACCAATATTATTGCTATATATTTGATTCACTACACATGTTTATCACCTGAAGGCCACAATGTGCCTCTTGCACACACTTTGCAGAAGGAGGCCACCAACTGCCTCTAATCAGTAAGGGATTTTACTAAGGCCAGCAGTGGAAAAAAATCTCTCACTGTAGAGTGTCATAGCTGACAGTTATTTTCCAAGGCTTGCCTTAGGCTGGAAGTTTTTATTTTGCCTCATTCTCCTCTCTGTCCTATATGAAAATCAAGTTGGTTATCAATGTTTTGTCCCTTCCCTCCCCCTCTTCCCAGGCTTCAAGCTTGAGACCCTCTACTACTACTGCCACTGGACAGGAAGGGGAAAACAAATCTCTGGACCTGTGTTCTTCCCATGTCGGAGAAAAAGAGAATGAGTGGAAATTTTTGGAACCTGTAAAATTCCTAAAGATCTAGTCATTTCCACAGAGGAGAGAACCAGCTCAGAGTTAATTAATGGAGAAAGAATGCCTGAGAGAGAGTCGTACTTGAACTGATGGACAGAAAGACAGATGGTCTCCTGTCTAGAGTTTGTTTTCTCCTGCCTGTATAAGCTACAACTTAATACACTTCACTCAAACACATCCAGCACGTTAAATGTGTTCTGTCTCCCTTCTCTCAGAAAGTTTCTCTTCCATTCTCCCTTCCTCCTCTGTTCACCATGAGAGGCAAAAAAAAAAAATAAAATAAAAATCTCTATTTTGGTCTCATTCTAACTCTTGTACTAACAAATTACCTCCTCTTCCCCTATTCCGTCCACCTCTCCCAGTCCCTGCTAGACCCCCCACTTTCTGGACTTCCCTAGCATACACCCCTTCCATCTCTGCAGGCAACCACTCCAGTTTATATACAGCTGTCCAAGTACAGTTGTGCCATTCTTCCCAGTGGCTCAAACACAAGCAACTTCAAAGCCCTAAGAAATTCAGCCTGATGGTGTTCAGCACAGTTTCCAGCACAAGGCTTTTGCAGCATAACCTAGACAAACATGCCCAAAATTCAATTATTAACTTTCTTGGATTCCCAAGCTCATGGGCAGAGACTTCCAGACACTGATCTCCAAGAAAGAAGGTGCCTGCCCTGCACTGGAGAGTGTTTGGCTCCAGACAGACTAATGACTGTCTTTCAGCGTATGGGCTGAACAGCATTTCCAGGCTTTATCATCATGATGCTGTTATCAAATGAGAATGAGCCAGTGGTAAGCCAGGAAGCTTTCAGTGAGTTAAAACTATAGCGCTGTCTCTATCCCTGGTAATGTATTGCATGTCAGATAGGGTAACCGACAGAGAATGAGAGATGCTGGAAATATTAAAAAGGTACTAGTGGGCAGGAAGATTATTTCTGTGTTCTAGCACAGTCTAGGGGTTTGTGGTTTTTAGCTACTTAAGTGACCTTGAGAAATGTGTAAACTGCAGCTTTTTCCAAGACCATGCCTCCCCAGAGTAAACAGGTCCAAAATTGCTGTTCTCTAGTTTAATTATGTTTATTAAGTCCCAGTTCATTTCCTGTTTTCTGCACAAATGCCACCCCAAAGCATTGTTTAGTTATACAGTAGTCTGTTTAATGATTCTTATTCTCCAGTTTTAGATTCAAATAACAAATATTTGTCTGTAGCCGATACTGGAGGCTCTGTTTATTGCTCTGACATGAATGCATATACAGTACTACATGTCCGCAAACATATATCCAACATACATATATTTTAAATTAATTTGTTTCATTTCACTTTCTGGAAATCATGTATACATACTACTCTACTGTAATATTCCATTGAGAAATTTTCAATGCAGTCATTAATGTGTTTTCATTGGCATTCCAAAAGGGTTTTGTATTGTAAAGCCCTCCACTGACACTCTGCTCATGCTTTCTATTATCCTTCCAGCTTTGTCTTCAGCTGAACATACTCCTTTTTTCTCTCTTTCAAATTATTATTTGCATGAGGATTTGCATTTAAATGGATGCAGAAAGTTCATTAACAACACCTACACTAACAAAGCAAAAGCTGCTCAGTATTTGTTACTGCCAGACATGAATTAAAAAAAAAATCCATTAATGTTTCATACAGCCATTTTCAAGTGTCTGCATTTAGGTGGAAACTCCTCTTTGCATTATATTTAACACAGACTGTGCATAGAATATTATGTATGTGTCAGTGGCCTGATCAGAAAAAAGAGCGATGTCCAAAATCTAAGTGTCATGGATGACATCTGTTTTCTGTACACATGGACTAGATTCTTAGAATCTCAAGATTAGAGACTAGAATTTGCTCTGAAATTATTCCCAGTTTAGACCTTCATTTGTTTTGTAATGCAACCAGTTTAAATGATTTGGAGATTTAAAAACACAAGCCCTTAAACCATTAGTAATATCTGTTTGTTGTGCAGATCATGGAAATTTTGCAAATGGCTTGAATATATAAAGGAGACACAGCGTGGTTATGAGCAGAACTGTTGCGACTTGCATATAAAGTACAAGTATAAGATGTTCTTTTAGTGTTATAAGTGAGAAAAAGAAATTGGACTTTGCCAAGCATTCTATTGCAGAATAATGTTTTCTGTTTATTGTTAATTATCTTGTGCTTACAATAGCCTATTTAAATGTATGTTATTTATACAGTAACACATGATTTAACACAAACAATTTACACAGAATATGGAATTAATTTCCAATTAACTTTTAGCTCTGGTGGCTTGTAAAGTTGCTTTAGATTAAAAGTTTCTGGTTTTCTACTGCGTCCTTGAGTGGTAACAGTCACCATAATTACAAACATTCATTTGCAACATTTTTTAAAAATGTTTTCCTAAGTTTTATTAATCTAAAAATGTGGCATGAAAGAGAAAAGAAGAATAAAAGGTAGGCTGGGAGTCAAGAAACATTATTTGTCTTATATTTTTCTGTCTGCAGAAGAAAGGTAGAACAGAGAAATTTACCAGGGTTCTGAACATAATATGGCACTGACACCTCTGAGTTCTAAAATGCAATTATTGTTTATTGCCTAAACCCAATTTGCTATATGCTGCATGTGCTAAAGAGAAATCCATAAACATCAAAGGTAAATCACTAACAAGTCTTTCTTGTTCATATGAATGAAAAAAAATCTATATTTCCCTACCTATTGACGTAGAATAGGTCTAAATAAAGGAAATTTTTTGCTTCCAATAAAGTTTACAGTGCAGCAGTGGGAGAACATGATTTCACATATCATAGTTAGAGTCTTCCATCTCTGTACTTTAACATATGTAATAAATGTGGCAGATTCTAAAACCAGCACTACAAAGACAGTAATCAACGGGCAGGTTGCAAGAGAAACAATGATTTTTGAATGAAACAACGTAAGTGGAATGAGAGGATTTACACATGTTCTTTTCAGTGTTGTGTAATGTTAAATCTTCCCCTATAATCTTCCTTTCAGCCTTTCATACCTTCAAGGTAATGGCTAAGAGGAAACCAAAGTAATGACGAGAGTGCTTGTGTACAGTACCTTCACCCAAGCAGAGGAACAGATCAGGGTTCATCTGTCCCAGTAAGACAATGATTTGGTCTCAAGAACTCATCCTCTTTGCACTCACACCACCCCCATCGCCTTCAGAGGATGTGCACAGAAGGCAGGGTCAGACCTGTCAGTAACGCCCCGTTCATTTGCAGAATGAGTACTGAAGAGTGGTTAATAAAGGCAGATGTGTTGCGCTGGTACAAAGTAGAAGCTAGGCTGGCAAGCTCTCTTTGATTAGGTAAATAAAGCATAATGCTCCCTTCGCCCTTTGTACCAGTTTAGTTCTTCTCAGTGAAAGAGTTGGTTTAAGCTAACCTAGATTTACTGAAATCAGCAGTATTTTACATCAGAGGAAGATCTGCCTCCAATACCTTCACTGATGCTTTTATGTCAATTTAGTTACCCTGATGAGAATTTAATGCACAGAATGCCCAGGTTTCCTGCACTCTTCCATCTTCAGAGCTGCCATCAAGTCAATACACTAATTTAGACTGAGAGGAGTTCTGTGTATCATTCCTAATATGCATTCACAGTATGCAGTGTAATTGCTCCTTTGGAGCTGATAATACTTTTTTATTGCCTAAAAAACAATTTGCTGTACTGTGTGGTAATATAATCACTGGTTTATGTTGTGAATACCTGTCATTATATATAGTCGGCCAAATTCTCCTATCAGTTAGAGTTTGTATCCAGATGTAATGAAAATAAAGCCACAGAAAAAAAAAAAGGGAGTCCACCTGATATCACCAAGACCAAATTTTGATCCATCTTACTCGCATTCAAGCTGTAGAAAAAACATTGAAATTAGAGCATACGTAGAAAAGGTGAGCAGACCCTGCAAGGAAAATGCTTGAGGTAGTATTAGTTAACTGGGAGGTACCAGGGAGAGAGCAGACATGGATTCACAGAGGGAAAAGGAATAAAAAAAACAGTTGCACAGGGTTTTGCAAATCCAGCATCTTTATGTCTCTCAAGCAGATGCCATGTTCCCAATATGAAGTGCTGCTGTACAATGTAGACGTTTTTCCTTACAGAAAGCCTGAGCCCATCGCAGAAATATCTTTGGCAGAAGTAATACCTACCTAATCTACCAGCTAGCATATTCACCAAAAAGATGGGAGCTTGTGGTCAAATCTTCTCAGACAGATTGGAGACTGTGTATGCCTCATTCCCACTTAAGGGCACTGATTGCTGGGCTAAAGCTACTGGTTGAACGCCCTCCGGCTGCCTCTTCTGTGGGATTGGTTAGAGCTTGTTTAGGTCATGTATTACTGGGTCAAGGCCTGAGACAGGTAGAGGACAGGTCTGAGTTCGGGAACACATAGGAATTGAATGCACAGGGGGACTACTCCTTAAAACTTAGGTGCTGGGAGGCTTCAGGGTCCCTTCCAGGGACTGCGTGTGCCAGTGGCATCTGGATGTTGGATGTGGCCCCTGGAGGAGTCCTCTGTGCTTAAGCTTTTATTCAGAATCTATTTATTGAATAAATAAGGAATGAGACAGGTATTTCAGAGAAAAAAAAAAACAAACAGGATTATGAAGAAGAATGTGTTAGCTCATCTGAAGGCCTGCACAGAGGCAGATCATGAATCACTGGCAAACTCTTCCCAGCTGAACTCAGCAGATGAGAATATGAGTTCATACTCTGATCCATTTATATTGGGAATGAAGTGGGGATCATACATTCAAATCAAAGAGCTCTACCCTACTCAGCTCTGGAAGTGAAATGTAGGTACTTAAAGGGAACTGGGAATCTTCTTACCTTCTCAGTTTCATCTACAAAGCAAGCTAATACTTTGAGAAGTCCCCAAGTGCCGGGTCCTGCACTTCGGTCACAACCACCCCATGCAGTGCTACAGGCTTGGGGAAGAGTGGCTGGAAAGCTGCCCAGCAGAAAAGGACCTGGGGGTGTTGGTTGACAGCCGGCTGAATATGATCCAGCAGTGTGCCCAGGTGGGCAAGAAGGCCAATGGCATCCTGGCCTGTATCAGGAGTAGCGTGGTGAGCAGGACTAGGGTAGTGATTGTCCCCCTGTAGGTGGCACTGGTGAGGCCCCACATTGAGTCCTGTGTTCAGTTTTGGGCCTCTCACTACAAGAAGGACACTGAGGTGCTTGAGCATGTCCAGAGAAGAGCAACAAAGCTGGTGAGGGGTCTGGAGCACAAGTCTCATGAGGAGAAGCTGACGGAACTGGGGTTGTTTAGCCTGGAGGAAAGGAGGCTGAAGGGAGACCCTATTGCTGTCTACAACTACCTGAAAGGAGGCTGTAGCGAGGTGGGGGTCAGCCTCTTCTCCCAAGGAACAAGTGATAGGACAAGAGGAAATGGCCTCAAGTTGTGCCAGAGGAGGTTAGATTGGATATTAGAAAAAAATTCTCCACTGAAAGGGTTGTCAAGTATTGGAACAGGCTGCCCAGGGAAGTGGTTAAGTCACCATCCCTGGAGGTATTTAAAAGATGGCTGTGTTAGGTTAATGGTTGGACTCCATCTTAAAGGTCCCTCCCAACCTCGATGATTCTATGATTCTATAATTCTATCTTTTTTTTTTTTTTTTTCTGATACTACAGGAAATAAAAGGCTGTCACAGGAAAACTACCTATTTGCAATAGAATTTAAAAAATATTGTACTTATTAGTGAATAAGTATAGGTTTTATTTTCTTTATTTAGAAATGTATTTTGTGTTTGATTGTTGTTAATTGTCCCCTTAGAATATAGCATTTTACCATTGCAAGACTACCATATCACAATATCCAACAAAGAAACCGGAGGAATAAGCAGCTTTAGGAAACCTGAAATAAATAAACAGCAGTAGATTGCCCTAGGCACATGCTTTTACTAATTTTGGTTTGTTGTTGTTCATGTCAGTTAGGTTCAATAAACTAGCTTTCTGGTAATGCTTTGCTTTCTTGTGTGACACTTCAAGAACCAGCTGACAGTTTCCTATGTTGTCATTAGATTTTCTAGTTCCATATGGGTGTGTAAGGTCCAACTTGTCTAATTCTCTTAGATTTCTTACAGCTAGTTTCAAACGATGATTGGAACAAGGCCAATAGCAGAACCCTCTACATGTAGGTGTTACTTCTGTGTTTTGCCTCACAAAATGTTCAGAGGGAAGTTAAAAATGTTGCCTGTTTCACCAGTTTGCAAAAATATGCTAATTAGAGCTGGCTAAAGTGTGACAAAAATACCAGACAGTCAAAAAAAAAATAAAAAAAAAGAAAAGAAAAGAAAGAGGGAGAGAAAGAAAAACCTATGACTGCATTCCTATGGGTCTTTCTTTGGGGATTAAGAAATACTTTTAGAGTATTAGGTATTAAGAAGTGAAGGCTGTTCCCATTTCTTTGAAAGTCCTCTTCCTTGGAGGCAACTGTATAAAAGTTGATTTCTCTACCTATATAAATTATGATTTTCTCTTCCAGACACTCTATTCCAGCCACTTTCTTCTTCCTGGAATGAAAGTGTGTGAGTAAAATCTTCAGAATTGTAGTCACCAGGAGTTTTTCAGACCTTTCAGTGGGGCCATTAAAGTCTGGGTGACTGTAAGAGAGTGCAACCGGACAGCTGGGACGTGTATAGATGTTCTGAAGATGTCTATGTGTTTCCCCCAAAAAGCATGCTCTTATCTGAATGAATATTTTCATTCCTTTCCTCAAGTCTGTGATGATATTTGCATTTATCTGAGAAGAGTTACAGAATAATTTTACAAAACTGTGTGGGTTATAAAACAGCATATGAAACGCAGTGTCTATAAATGCAAAGTAATGCACATACAGAAAAAAATCCTAATTATGCATGTACAGCTATAGGTTGTTAACTGGCTCGGGAAAGAGGGTTTATCATCACTGTTGATAGTTCTGTAAAAAGTAATTTCATTGACAATTAAAAAAAACGCAAGTATAATGTTAAAAGCTATCAGGAAAGGCTGTGAAAACAAAAGAGAAAACCACATTACGCCAACACTTACATCCATGATATAGGCCCTTTTCAAATGCTGCAGAAAGTAGGTTTTTTCCATTTTAGAAAAGAAGTCGTCAAACATATGTATATATAGAAAGGCAACAAGAATTGTCAGGGTTGACAAAAAGTTTCTCTCTGAAGAGACAATACAATAAGAAATTTCAGCTTTGAAAAGAGATGAGTTAGAAGGGAAACGAGGAAAAGAAAGGCCTATGAAACCATCGATGGATCAAGGACTTAAGCAGGGAATGTTTATTCACTGTCTCACAATATAGGGACTGGGGTACTCAATGAATTTATCAAGCAGCACATTTAACACAAATTTTCCACTCAGCACATGGTTATAGGGTGAAATTCTCTGGCACAGGACATTGGGGGATTGGAAAAAAAAAAAGAATCAATTTAGACAAGGTCATAGTGGATAGGTTCATTGACAACAGCTGCATACAATGCTTCTGCTGAGGAAGTCATTGACCTGCTGCTGGGTGGATACACCAGGAAAAATGTGACTGCTTTTTCAAATGAGTCAAATTAGTTAAATCAAGCAAGCTTAGTGCCATAAGAAATCTTAAAGATCCTCTCAGAAGAATCAATAGGGAAATGCAACTGAATGAAAGGGAATGCAAAGTATCATGATGGAAAGAAACCATCCAGCATCTCACAACACATGAATTGTTAATTTAGGAAAAAAGTACATGTTACCACGCATGCTATTAAGAAAAAAAAAAAAAAAAAATCTGCAGCAACGAGGGGAAAAAACAGCAGAAAACAAGATGCTACATTGTCTTAGGAAAAGTACAAAAAACACTGAAAATGATCTAATATTATTTTAGTGCACAGGATGCTTTGCGTACACTGTACAGTTCTGGTGAACCTGTCTTGGATGATGAAATATCAACTAACGAGAAAAATGAAAAAATCTAGGAAAGGGCAATGAAAACGATTATGACACAGAAAATGCTTGCTGAATAGTTATTTGAAAAGACTGTTTAACTCAGGAAGAAAAGTCGTAAGAGAGGACATGATAGAGATATGTCATGGAAGTAATGAAAAAGGCCATCTCTCAACTCCACCAGAAAACGCGTCAGAATACACAGCAAATTAATTCTAAATTCAGATGAATTGCTAAGAAGAGTTATTTTTCCTTCCAGTATTGCTTAACCAACCTGATTTAAAACCACCATGTGTTCAGACAGAGGAAGAAAAAGGATAAGAATTATGTACTGAGTGAATCAGGAGAGTATTATCAAACCAACATATGCTTTCTTTTTTTTCTCCTGTGTCCTCTTTCTGGCACTGCAGTGATGTCAGTAGAAGCAACTCCTTTAAAGATCTGAAGCTGCAATATTCAAAGGAACAATCTTTTATAGTATGTTCCCCCCCAGTTGTCTGCTCTGTAGAGAATGAAATTTTGAATGACAGCAGAAGCCAACTTCATAGCTCGGAAGCTGTATTTCCAAAAGTAGAGACTAGGATGCCCAGGAAGGCTGAAGAGGGTGATAAACAGAGGCAGCTCTTAAATTAAAGTTGTATGGCTGGTACACTTGACTTTTTAATGGTTTAGAGGTTTCTGTTTTGTCAGCTTCACTTTTCAAGGCTTGTAGAACCAAGTCCATTTTCTGTCCCATAGTTTCCCAGTCCACTATGACAAAGGAGTTTTGTTATTCAACTCTAACTGTTTTCTCATAGATTTTTTCCTACTTCTCCCTTTTTCAAATTTTCATTGTGAAGCAACCCTCTGAAAAGATCAAAATAATTTATCTTAGAAATAAATACCTGAATTTCCTCCGTCAAAAATAGAATGGATGCCCTGCTTTTGGCCTGGAAATAACCTACCACTTGATAATATTTCACTTTGGCTGCTTCCCTTTTGTACGTTATCTTACATAAACTAATCTTTAGAAATTTAGCTTTTGGATTTGCTAATAATAACAGATGATTAATTTCAGCAGATCCTCATTAGTAACACTACTCATTTCAGATCCTCATTAACCTGTCAGATAAGAGTGTTGGAATCAACATTGTAAGAATCAAAGCAGGTTCTAATAAGCTGTAATTAAGGTGAATTAGGTGTCACAAGTTATCTTTCAGTGCGTATTGTAGTGGATGGATAGGTTTCTGCTCAGATTTAGTAGCAGATACACAATTTTTTGGACCTGGTTGTATTATACCTCAGTTTACAGAAATTGCAGCTGTAATGTTATAGCCAGAGAGGAGCAAATTCGTTAAGGAATAAAGTGCTATGCACACCATTTAGCAGAGAAACTATCGCTGGGGAGAGGCACGTGTATTTCAAGCAGTCCTTTTGTAAACACACACTCTTCACGTTTGTGTACATCAGCAATTCGGAGTATTCAGCCTACATGGGGACTTCAGATTTAAATTAAGTATTTTAGAGGTCATGGTCATATACAAGGATGCATGAAGAGCTGAACTTGATATACGGCAACATGGCAGAGTCAGATTTAAAACTCCTAATGACAGCCATCTGGTTTTGATCAGCACAGCAGCACTGAAACATTCTTAAGGCTTTGTCGGAGTGCCCACAGGTTACCTTGGGATAAACTTGATTGAGTCCACAAAATTGGGTCATTTAGTGTTTCTGGGCTAGCTACAGAAAAAACTACCTCTAAAACACAATTTTGAAGCTCAAGCACCATTTCTGTTCACACAGATAATCAGCACAATGTAAAGACCTCTTCTGGAATACCCTGTGTCTGACAAAAAAAGAAAAACCAGGGTGGCCGATGGCAATTAGGATCATTCACGTCTCTCAGTTTATTACCAAGCGTTCATTTGGTTGATTCACTGGAGGGGGTTGCAAGGGAAGAGGAGGGGCAAATAGAGTTGCATGATAAATCAGTGGTGTGTAATTGGCAAATTAATTACAGATAAGCATTTCTGAAAATGTGTAATTTGTGGCAATAATATAATCATGCCCACGAATCACAGTTTTTAGGATGTTCCAAGTGCAGTTAGAATTTGCTGCCCACCTCTCTACCATGTTCTCTTTTGTCCTTAGATTTGATGGCGTCTTCCTCAACTTCATTAAAAGCTGCTGAAAGGACGTTTTGAAGTATATATTCAAAAAGTTATGTTTGTGGGCATTAGGCCTCTGCAGGCAACTCTAGTGCTTCCAGCTCAGTGAAATCCAAACATTTGCTTTAACGATATTAAACTCCTGTTGCTACCAGCAGCTTTCAAGCCATACAATTATTAATGACTTTATTGCTTTCCAGGTATCAACAGATAGCCAGAGAAACAAAAAAACACCTGGGCAATGAGAAGAGGGATGAAAGAAGGTTACTAATTTAGAAAAGGGTTGGTAACTATCCTAAGCAAGGGAAGCAAAGGGAGAGAGAAAGACCAGAAAGGCACTGTGGAGGGAGACTGGGGAAAAGAGATGGAGATGTGCTTAAGATTGAAAACATTTACTGCTGAAAGTACATGTTTGCAGATACTCATTGTTCCAAAATTCTCACCCTTCTGCCTCATGGTTATATATAACTGGTCTCTTCTCAAAGGTGATTTTTTTCCCCTTTTGCAGTTGGAGTAAAATGTATTCATCTGTTTCTGATTTCTGCCTGAGTGAAAACACTACGCTTTTCAATAAAGAAAAAGTTGTTGCAACTGGATTTTTTCTCTTTAGCATAACTTAGAGATGACAAAACTTTGATATATGAAACTCAGCATGTAACTAGTCCCTGGTGAATAGTACATATTTTGCTAGGCTGTATAAGAGTTGATTGTAAAATAATGGAGTTATGAACATTTTAAAGCGTGCCCCAGAGCAAAGGCAGTAGAAAATCCCATCGATGTTTAAATGGAGTTGTTAACTGTAGACATGCACACGTGCATGAAGCTGATTCTCTGTGTAACCAATACTTGAGCTACAGCAAAGGTAAATTTTTTATAAAAAGTCAAGTATTATTCTGGATTACCTCAAAAGTTTTATTTCCTGTCTTTCTATACACCTACATGTCAACACATTATTGACCAAAATCATATGAAATTGAGAAGATCTTTTCACATGGTCTGCCACACAAGATATAATGAAGTGCTCTGGAATGAGTATTTAGTCACCACTAGTGAGGCCAGACACACAAACCTGGTCCGAGCTTTCTGGGAAGTTCAAGCTATGCTTTTCTCCATTTGGTTTAGTGGAGTCAAGCCTCAAATATACACAAATGTGAAAAAAACATTACTGTTGTATAAATAAAGTAAAATTATTCATTTTTGGTTAATGATTTTAACAGCACTGTGTTGCTGAAAGCTATTTTTTATTTTCTGTAGTTTTGATCTCATTTCCTTTGAAATCAAGAATGGGATTGAGGCCCAAATCGATATGATGAAAATAGTGACAAGACTGTAAATATTTCATGAGGTGAATAAACTGTGATTTCCTTCTAATAATTTATCTTGATATGAATGAGAAGCCATTGGAAAAAATTAGCTCATTTTGAAAAATGAGGGAGACTGTTTTCCTGGCACAAAACTTCTTTTGCCCACTCGTGTGCAGCTGAGCTATCTCAGACTGCAAGCTACTCAAGATTTTATAAGCTAATCATGTTTTGGACTTTTTTTTAACAAGATGGACAATTTCCAAAGAAAACCCAGGTGCTGCAGACCATGATGTTGATGGAATGGTACTTTGCAGTATGCCATAGGCCCTCATCAGCCTTAACTTAAACATGTGCTTAAGTTTAAGCATTAAGTGTTCCCTCTGAAGTGAATAGGTTTATTCACATGCTTAAATTTAAGTAGGTGAATTTTCTGGATTGGGGTTTGAATCCTTGGGAAGGTGTCCACTGCAGTGGATGTCCATTAGGAGAGAATGGAAAGGGAGTCCCTAACCATACACGATAGTCACTTGTGTTCTTGTGATATCCTTTTGTAAAAATAGGGTAAATAGCAGCACTTTTTTATTTAGAAATTATTACATTAATTAGATATCATAACACTGGTGTAGACTGTTCATGCTAATAAAAGGTAATGTAAGTGTCAAGCCTATGAGATTGCTGCACAGGAACAAAATGTTTCCATTAATATATTCAGAGTTAAATCCAAGTGGATGTTTCCTCTCTGGGCTTTTTTCAGACTTCTTCCTAAACATTGCACTATGGATTGGCCAGGTCCATGAAAATTCTTCTTGTATTTTCACTTGTAAAAACAGGTTGAATTTGTTGTTTTTTTTTTTTTTAATTTTTCTGGTGAAGTTCTTGCTATGGATAAAAATTGAACCTGGCATTTGGGTTCATGGGACCACAAAACGATGGACACTTGCTAAGGGCACGTGTGTCTCTGGAGTTAACAGTAACTGGTATTAAAATTTGCAGAACAGCCCTATGGGGTACTTCATGATGGAAGGTACTATACATATGTAAGTTATTACTGATACTAATGTGATTAAACAATGTAAACTTCTACTGCCATGCTGGGAGAATAAATTGTAGCAAATATTTTTACTGATTTTTCCAAATAAATATTTTTCTACTCTCCCAGCACAGCATCTGAATTCAGCTAAGAAGGGTTTTCTTATTTCTACCCTCATTCTGTGTGCTTTTGATTATAATGCAATTTTGCTTGGCAACAGCCACAGTTTAAAATTGTATTCCATGCATACAATTTTGAGTTAGAAGTAGAAAACCTAAGAGTGTACTTTTCAGTGCATCTGTTTTTGTTGTTGCTTTAGATGTGTGCAATTGGAGAGCATCTAGCATATAAAAGGATATATTTGAAAAGATTAAGCTTTAATTATAAATGATACAGGAGAACTCACAATCTGGAGTATTTGCAAAAGAAAACAGGCTTCTGTTTAACATCGTTGCAAAACATAGACTGTAACAACAAGTAATGTTCATTGATTGGCCATGTTTGATACACTGGAGCATACAGAATGCTGTTTGAAGAGAGACAACACAGTAACAGCCAGCATTTTGACTTTCGATTTAATAGGGTTGTCTTGATTACATAGCACAAGCAATGATAAGCTTGATTAAGTGACTTTATTTCATTGAGGTCTTTAAATAGCTGAGTGCTTAATTTGTAGCTTAACCTACTCAGTTACCTTTGTGTTACCATGGAAATAAAATACACACTGGAATGACATTTGACATTCTTTTAATTTTTGTAATTTGCAATCAAGACAGCTCTACGAGTAGGCTTTATTTTAA
The DNA here is from genome assembly GCF_000708025.1 of Charadrius vociferus. Lineage (NCBI taxonomy): Eukaryota > Metazoa > Chordata > Aves > Charadriiformes > Charadriidae > Charadrius > Charadrius vociferus. Next base: position 2,944,252 of record NW_009661372.1, on the reverse strand, counting down.
GCTGTTTTGGGAATAACAGAAATGCAAATAACATCTTCCCAGTAACCATAAATCATAGTAAACTGTATGTATTGGTTACATTTGCTTTTGAAAACAAGTATATGACTTGGAATCACTTGAATAGCTCCCTGTGGACATCAGTTTAATGGTCAGCGGCAGTCTGACATGCAAGTAGAATATTTGCCCTTAATTGAAAAGGAGCTGGAAAGTAGATAGAAACCACCATCTTGGTCATTGTCTAAATCCCATTTCTTGAATACATAGCTTGAGTTCTGGTTGCTTTTCTCATAAAAGAGAAACACGTGTGATGAGATATGTGGAGTGGGTTGCATGGGCATGTGAAATAGTCTAGAATGATACTGATTGAGTGAGAGGTGGCATGACAGAGACCTATAAAATGATGAATGGCAGTGAGACTATTCATGGATTCTCCAAAGGAAGGTGGGGCTGCAAGTTTAAAACAGATAAAAGGAAATATTCTTTCATGGGACACATAAAAACGAGGACTATAGAAGCATTCCCACAGAAGGCTGAATGTATAAATAGGTTTAAAAAGGAACTAGAACATAGATTTTCTAGTGGCTATTAAATACAACTGTCCAAATGCAATCTCTAGCACAGAAAGTAAATAAATTGCTGTGGGGAAGAAGCTGGGACAAGATGAAAGGGGAGCAATCATTTCTTATATGACCTATTCCCTTTTCTAAAGTGTCTGCTATCGGTATTTTTCAGGTATCAGACAGATGTTTGATGCACCTTTCATCCAACCCAGTTTGGCAATTCCTAGGTACCTCATCTGGTAAAAAAGCACACACATTTCAAAGGCCAGTCACATCAAAATAAGTCTGCTCTAGATAATATCATTACGTCAGCATTTAAGGACACATAGTTTTAGACAGGAAAATCTCCTACAGCAGATGACCACATTAACTGTGATGGCCTGAAAAGAGACCTTGGAAATTTGCAACATCCAAAATCTGAATCACTGAATTCAAATAAGTTTTGCAGGGACAGTTTTCCAGTTTTTGACTGCTGTCTTCTGCCAGGGTAGTGCTTAAATCTCCTTTGGGACTCTTAAAATACTTTTGAAGGGAACATTTTCCCCAGGTATTCAACCATTCTTTTGGAGAAGTCCAAGTATTAATTGCTGCAAACACAGTCAGCAATTGTGTTTCCTGGCATAAAGGAATGGAACAACTTACAACACATCTTGACTAGATTTTTCCAGTGTCAAGGGGAAAGACTATCTAGAGTTTTAGACTTTGGAGTCTTTTGGAGTATTTTGACTGTGCAGTCAGAAGTGACAGTCTAATCAACCTACTCTTTTCTGTAGACAGAAGAATGGTCCTATATATTAAAAAATCAGAGCAGTTAATACAGTCTGACGTCTGGTAAGTTGATTCCCTAGCACCAAGTAAACCAGTAAGGCTCTGGCTTCCAAAGTACTTGAACCTGAACTCAAGATCTGTGGAACTTACCACAGAAATGCTTTGAAATCCACTTGTCCAGTTCAAATGCAGATGTCATGATCACAGACCATAATGAACTGAAACAGAATGGGATTCCTAGCTCCAAATGTTATGGTTCCAGCTTGCCTTCAAGTATGACATCTACCTACCTTTGGATCATCCACTTAACAACAATACTTAAGCATTTAATTAGCTTCATTTGGTTACATTAGTTAAATATGTTACTGAACATCGATTCCTTAATTCTCACAAGATACCTATTAGGCGGGTAAATAAACATTAGATTCCCTGTGTTACAGATGGAAGGAATGAATGTTTGAGTAACGTGCAAGGCTGTGCAGTGAGACAAGTGGTAAAACATTATTTAAAAGTCAAGACTGCTTGACTTTGTCCTCTGGGCTGTCCTCTGCAGCTCAGAGCTTCTCATTTCTATTTCATTTTGCTAGAAAATTTTACCAGGACTGCTAATTTGACCTGTTTGACTTGGATTGGTTTTCTCTCTCAATGTTGCCCATTATCAGAAACTACATGCTAGTTCTGTCCTCCTTGCAGGAAGGTACAGTGATGCATCAGACATACTGTTTGAGAGTCTGGAAAAATGGTTGGAATCATCATACCTGGGTGTCCCAGGGTTCGTACAATCAGGATTTGTTCTGGAGTCTGCTTCTGGAGGAAGCCTGCTGAGTGGTGCCTTGGAAGCAGTGAATTCACTGAAAAAAGAAAGACTACCTAGTTCACGGAAGACTTCTTCTGGAAAAACATGACACAGCTGAAGAACATTGTCACACAATACAGCAATTTTTAACAACATACAGTATAGACAAATTAATGTTTTCCTTTTAAATACGATTTGAAATGTGTTCATAAAGCAAAAGCCTTTTTTGTTATTATAAGATTCTTCTGTTCAGTGAAGTATAATACAAAATGATAGGTCCCTTATTGACACAACAGCACTATACAGTAGTATTTTGGCTGCACCAGCATTTTACTTAACTTTGCAGTCCATCCCAAGGTAATGTTTTACATACTGTAATGTCAGTGAAAAAAAAAAGTCAGCATTTTGTGGTGCTGTCAATTGATATCCAATAGAATTAGAATAAAGAGGCCAGGAACTCCTGGCTGCTGTCATTCTGACATTGTCATCTTGTGGAACTAAGGAGAAAAGCAGAGACAACTATCTTCTTCTTTACACAGAACAGCTATGTAATTCATTGCCTCCAAAGGCCTGGCAGTCATTTTCAAGCATTTAAAAGGTAAATTTGACAATGCGTTACGTAGGTGGATTTTTACTCCTGCATGTGTCCTATTATTACAAACAATAGTCCTAAAGTAATTTCTGAACTCACTGGCTACACTGGTAGGCACAACCGTATTCACCTTTCACAGGCACTTTTATAAGGCAAATGTATTGAAGTTCAGAGAAACTGAGTATGGAGCTGCCTGCTCACATCTACCTTGTGATTACCTGAAAATAAGTTCTGATATCACGAGAAGCTGTAGATTCTGCAATTTTTCCAAATAATTTTTGGACAGAAAGACTGCTTGGGGCTTGGGAAGGAGACGTGAGAAGGAGGAAAATGAGGAAGGTTACTGGGTCTTTTACATTATGGGTATGAGTTTGTTAGGTTGCAATGACCAAGCAATGCTTCAAAGATTATCAGATTTTCCCTGTGTTGCTTTTTGTTTCTTTGCCTGGCTGAGACACCTTCACTCTTCTACTAATATTTCATATTGTTCTTACTAATTAACTATGACAGTTGAGTTTATTTTTCACAGTCTTTAAAGACCAAGCTAATTTGCTGGACAGAATGGACTTTCTGAGCTCTGCTCCTATTCCAAATCAGGTCATAGGAAGCAGCACGGAGTATCTGCCATGCCTTTTCCAAGACAGTTCCCAAATTTTTTAATATCCCCAGTGATAACAATTCAGTAAACCTTCACAGTGCCATCAAAAAAAAGAAAGGTTAGTGCAGAGAAACACTGCAGTTATAAATATTTTTGTATGGGCTGCTATTTAATACAGAGCAAGAGGCATCCAATGTCTTCCTGATTAGGGCTCTGATTTGGAAGCTGTTACAGACATCAAGCAAAGCACCTAACCACGCATCATACTTACTAATTTCTTCCCCTGACAACAGCAGACTTAGCTGCATCTGTTGGTAGAGTTCCACAGCTTTTCATTCAGCGTTAGGTTAGGTGATATTGATGGCTTGTAGTAAACTACAGACGGTTAAAATGAGTTCACATGGTAGGTGTACAGTGTATTGTTGACCTCTACTAAAAAACAGTGCTCAGCATCAGAGGCACAGACTATGTTCCCAAAAGCAATAACCAGAATGCTGAGAGAGTTTAATAGGATGAAGAAAACAAACACAAACATGCCCTTCACAGCAGGGACAGAATAAACCCATTGATACAGAGTCAATTAAAAAAAAAACAGACAAAATTGACTATGCCAGCCACAATTAATTTGGGTGAATACGAAGAAGAAAAATTAGTTGGAAGTTTGACCCTGGTCTACAGTATTATAATAGCACATGTTTTCAAGCTTCGACTTTTCCGCCAAAGGTTATATCAAATGGCAAAACAAAAGATTCAGAACTTCAGAGTAACTGCTTAATCCTGATTTCCCAGCCTCACCAGTTCCATATTCTTCTCACAGATAATCAGAGACCCAATGAGCTGATCCTGTCATCTCCACTTACTACAAATATACTCTTCATCTAATCAAGGAAAAGTAAAACACACCATTGTATTGAGTCAATTTTTAAGTCCACCTTAATGAATAGAAAAAAGACTTCAAGGTCTAGATTCAGCCTGATTGAGATCTGAGTAACCACTGGAAGTGCCCCTCCCTCCAAGCAATGTTGAAGGCTAAGGGTGGAAGGGAGCACTGTCAGACTTCTAACTTAATAGCATTTTTAAAATGCAGAGAGTGCAAAATATTTAAAATTGACCCATAACTTCACTTATTTTCTCATTATGTATTGTGAAATATTTATGAACAAGGACTACTGAAGATGTTAAAAAACATCTTTATGAAAAACACTGAATAGTTTGTTACCAGGAAAAAAGCTTTTTTTTTTTTTTTTTTTTTTGTGAGCTATCCACAAACAATGTCATTACTGGCATGAAAAAAACACAAATACATTGCACTACAACATGAAATTTTGAAGTCTTATTTCTCACCTCACAGGTGAGTGGAGTTCCTTTTTAACCCTCTGTCTGTTTATTTTTCCCACATGTCTATTTGGAGTTGGCATTTACTGGAAAAAAAATTCCAGGCCAACATAAAAAATGAATAGCTGTTTGAGAGGGAGCTACCTGGACAGAAATGACAAACAGAACATCAATAGATCTATGTAAGCTTGACATCAATAGAGGTGTCAAAGTCATTGTTGAAAGGCAGATGGTCAGACTTTTTGGCCCAAGACTGTGTGGAGTCATTCTTTTGTGTGAGCTCGAAGACAGTGGTATACAGAAAAATGGAATCATAGAATGGTTTGTGTTGGAAAAGACCTTTAAAGATCATTTAGTTGGACTTTTCTGCCATAGTTGTTCAAAGACCCATCCAGCCTGACTTTGAACATTTTCAATGATGGAGCATCTACAACTTCTCTGGGCAACAACTTCCTGTGTGTTACCACCCTCATTGTAAATAGTTTGTCCGGTAAGTACAAGATTTGGAGTCAGGTGGTCAGAACATTGTATTTTGTTGCAATTTTAATACCACTCTAAGATACATTTTGTTAAATTCCAGGAGTGTAGTATGATATATAATTGGATTTGGGATGGAAAACAGAAGTAAAGAACACCAGTAACTTACTTTCTATATATAAAAGTACTTGGTACCAAACCCTGGACTATAGAAAATTTTCTGTGAGGCAATCTTGTAAACTGCGTATTTGACAAGAAGGAAGGGTCTTCAATGCTAAGTTCAGTTACGCTTTTCGTCTCAGTCACAGCTTCTGATGTTAATTATATAGGGAATAAAAATCTCTATCTATGCTGTTGTATACAAATACAGAGGAGAAATAGTATTTTAAAGTCTAGATTTGTTTTGTTGATATCATTAGCAGATTTGTCAATGGCTTCAAAATTGTAACATCAAATTTGCGATAAAGAGAGTGATTTTGAGGGAGAAAATAAAATAAAAAAAAATATTAATTCTTTCAAGCAATAATGGCAATGTCCAAACTTTAGCCTCTGACATTAGACTGTAAGGGATGGGAATTTCCTTAGTGGAAATTTAATTAGTTTTAGAAAAAGATTCTCTTTAAAAGTGTCATTAATTATAGTTGTTTCATTGTGTAGTAGAAAACCATTTTAACCAGAAAAATAAATCATTTTATGGATTTGAGTATATTAAGAAATTCATAGCAACAGTTCCAGTTCTGGAAGAATTGTTCCTGGAAACATTGAGTAGATGATAACCTGAATACGAGGCTACATAACTTTCCCTCTGAAGACGTAGGTGGAAAATTTGGTACTCTAGGCTTTGTGTATTTTTAATTCTTTCCTTTGTCAGGTAATAATCAGATTGATTAATTTTCTAGTTAACAGAAGTTGTATTCTGGTGAACTGTAAACTACTGAGAAAAAATAATTGCCAATCATTGGATAAAGTATGTTATTAGAGGTAGAAAAAACAATGCAACCATGAGCTAATGGAAATAAAACCAATAAGCCTGAAAACAGCAAAGGAAACATTAATTCAGTCAGTGCCCTTTCAGTTCGCCTAAGGAATCATGAGTAGCAATTTGAAATCCTGTTTTTCTCCTGGGAAGAAGTGATGCCTGGAATATGATATAAACTATACTGATCAAATAAAAAGGGAAGCCGCAGGCTAAAACAGAGAGAAAGAAGTTGCAACAAAGAAAAACAGCTAGTTGTATGAAATGACACATTTATACACCAGCAAAGTAAAATTAGAATCCTCTCCATTTACTTTATATCAGCTGCAGAAGAAAAATAGCTGTATTACAGAGACCAGACAACAGAGTAACATAAAATAAAGGATTATTTTGAATCATCCCAAAGGATATCTTCCTAAATATGTACTTAGGATCTGCAGATAAAATGGTATGATTGTCTAGCTTTTGGATATCAAAAAATGCTTGCAATAATCTAGAGCATATTAAAGAGATTTAAAACGAGAGTATAAGTAAAAATCTGTAAGTAAAAATCATAAGCAAAACAATTTCCCCTTAAAAAAAGTGCTACCAAATATGAGCAAAACCACCTTTATCTATAGCAGAAGAATGACGTGATAAGTCTCTGATAGCCTGAAATCTCTTTTTCAGTCTAGTTTGACTGATATTCAGTCTTTATGTCTCCACTGTTTAAAGAAAGAATAAAGGTATACTTAATAAGTAACAGCACTGTAGGAAACCACTGACAGTTCCAGAACCTGGGACACAACAGCAAAGTAAGAAGTGAGGGAATTTATTTTTTACCAAAAATGTTTTTAAAATCCGTTGTGTGCTACACCATTCCTGTTTTATGTTCAGTCTGGCATCATACTTCCAAGAGTGAATGAACAATGCCTCAGAAATACTCTAGGTATTTGCATTTCGTATTACAAAATAATGGCTCTTACTATTGTGTGTGATAATTGAAGTGATAATTGAAAAAAAATGCCTGTAGCACTTTGTGGAAGTTTCACAGCAGAGACATGCTCTCAGTTGAAAATTTTTAGTAAAATGCAGTAGTCCCAAATTTTAGCTCTGAAAGTGATGTGTCTGCTAATTAAGGAGCAGCATGTAATGGGTAAGTTGGGTGGATTCATAACATAGTAGGTTTAGATGGGATCAAACACCCATAACAATAGGAGAACTCAAGGTCAAGATCATACATCTACATGAAAAGTTACAAAGAATTTTAATTATAGATGCTTTAAGCAAATCATCCAAGAGCCTAATAGAGGTCAACTTAAAACAACTGTTCCCATCCTTAATGGCTGTGAGAATACACATCAAGGCAGATGGCAAAAGAAATAGTCCACATCTGTGTTATGCTTTTGATCAGGAAGAGTGTAGTAAAACTGAGTTTTGCTCAAACCACAAAGGACACACAGGAGCTAAGACAGGTGTAGGGGGTGGTGCAGGTGAGCTAGTTTTTGCCAGGCACTTCTGTTTTATTTAGGTAACAGAAAGGTTGAGAAATTTTATGTTGATTAGTTTCTAAAGTGATCTGGACTCTGCCAGGCAAGTGGTTGCTAAAGAGAATATAATTAGAATGATTTAAAGTATAATTGGCATAATAAAATTTCAAAGTGAAGCAACAAATGCAATTGTTGGGCAAATAGGTAGTATTGGTCTTTCATTCCATCATCATTTGAGTTTCTTTCCTGTTCTGATTGGAAGGGAAATTAAAGTTTTAACCAAGTACATTGCGCACAATATGAAATTAGATGCTATTTTCCACAGGTCACCTACCTACTCATTACCACACCTAAGCTGTGCTCTCTGAAAAAACACATTCATTTGGTTAATTTGGTGCTTTTGCTAGTATTTTTTTTCCCTCTAGTCAAGTTACAGTCCTACTCATTGCACACTATTTAAAGTTTCCTGTCAACTCAGAACTGCAGGTTTTCTCAGGCACTACTTCTGTATCAGGTGCAGCTGTGTTTATGGGGAACACCTCTCAGCCTCACACGTTCTACAGATGGAGCCTGGTATCACAGAGACATTATGGCTGGATCATGAGGTATGTTCTCACCTTTTAGGGTGCCCAATTTGGGACATCTACAGCCTGTTTTCCCAGAATTTTAAAGCTTTTTACATCACTTGGTAAATGCAAAAGTAAGCCTCCTTGATGTCAGAGACAGCAATAAGCTCTAAAATCTGCAAATCATGTCACCTACATCTCAAGCTGAGTGCTGAAAAAACAAGGAACTTCAATGGATTTCAAGTAAAAAGTCAGTTTAAATAACTAACCAGTAAATCATCAGGGGGCGACTCAGTAACTAGCTTGATTTTTAGCTAGTTGAGTAAAGATATCCTTTATTTGTTTTACTGTTCCTTGACTCATTCACTATGTAGCTTCCAAATTCTGTGAAAGGTAGGGAGGAGTTTAATAAACAATAGTTTATTAGAATGTACAGGACTATTGTTGCAGAGGTACTTGCAAGCTAAGGAAATACATCACAAAAGCTAAATGTAGTGGGAGATTTAATAGGCACTGTAAATGGTAATTGATTACATTTGAATAAAAAGTTAATTCCTTACAGAAAAAAAAGGCTAATATCCACCTCTCTCTGTTAATGTGCGTATGTGACTGAATGTATTTATGTATTTGCTGCTGTTCCACTATTATATATGTGTATAAATGAATGTTTTTCTCTGCATCACATTTGTTTTTCAGAATAAATCAGTGATGTACTTAGAACATCTTCACAGGACTGCATATTTGCTTTTTAAAAATACATATTCCAAAATATTCCTGTTTGGACACCTAAAATTTAAGCCATTTACAACACATATTTACTTACTTATTTCATGTATACAGTATGAGCAGCAGACTGGGAGATCTATTGCCTGAAACCAAATCCATGGGAAGACACTCATTTTGTAAATGAAGCCTGATATCACTGAGACATTAAGGCCAAATCCTGAAGTATGGCCACTTTTTTGGGTGTCCAACTTGAAACTTCTACTATCTGTTTTCTTAGAATATTAAAGAGTCCTGCAACATTTCAAAGAATAGTGACTTGGTAACAGTCTGCGAAAGAGCTGATTTCTCTCCATCATTATGTTACGTATTTCCAGCAGAATGAGGGCTGAAGCCTCAAAGTAGGTTATGGGGTAGCAACAGATAGATTAATCCTCCTAGAAAATAGGATCCTCTGATCCAGCTGGCAAGGTAGGACTCAGAGGATGATTAACAGTTGTTTCATGTGTCTGCCAAACAACATGAGAAAGGCATCAGACAGCCCTACAAAGATTAGATTAGGGTAGAGAGAAGCTATTGTTCTGAGTACCTGAGAATGAAAATGTATTTCCAAGTTGTCAAAATTTATGACTGAATCAGGGAAAAGGAACTGACTGCTTTAGGTAGAGTTCAACATTTAAAACTGAAAGCTCTCTAGGGCTGCTCTGTTAATCATCTTCTCTAGAGGACTGAAAATAAGGGGCTACAAATGAAATAAAAGAAACCCTGCTTGCTTAACCTTCTCACTGAAGTCAAAACCATGACAAAAAAGATCTAAAAAAAACCCCAAAGACACCACATTCAGCTGTTTGAAAGTAGCTGTAATGAGGGCTTGTAACATCTCATTAGGAAACTGTCAAACCCCAGGTTGCTTTATAAATGGACAATCATGAGCTGCAATTACAAAAGAGTGGGAAATACAGTGATAGAGCCAAACACTGCAGCAGGAGAGGACAAGGTGCACAGCATGTGCTGAGAATTGAACCTGAGTTTCCTCCTTTAAGTTCTTTAGAAAAAAAAAAATAAAGGAAATACTAGGGTAACTTCCATAGGGAAAGGAGGAAGAACAACATTTTAACCACTTTCCTATTGAGACTAGAATCTCTGAATGACAACACCAATACGGTAAAGGTCTCAGATGAGGAGTTTCAGGTATTTGACCCCAGGAAAGCACTGAATGAGATTTTTACAGTTTTGCTACAATAACCTATTTAGCATAGGGGTGATAGTGTGACAATGGGCACATAGTTTTTACTGAGCCTATAGAAAATAAGGCATACTATTTCTTGGGAAAGTACAAAGGTAAACGCAATCAACGATTGTTGAATAACTAAAAGGTGGCAAAAAGTAGTGAATATTGAAGAAGGAAAGAAGACTTAACTGATATCTGAAATAAATTTTTCTCCCTATTTTATCCAACTAAATTGTAGTTTGTTAGTAAAAGTATTTTTCCAACCAGTGAATAGTTAAGAAAAAAATAAATACTACTTGTCTTGCAAGAGAAATTATAATTGCTCATTCAAGGACAGACTTCAGTGTAAAGCCTCTTGCAATCCATAGTCTCTGTACATGGTAAGACAGAAAAAACTTCCTGGATAGATCAAACATGTACCTAAGCTCCCAACTGCAGTGCAACAACTTCCTCTGCAACTTGGGTAGTAGATATATTTATCAAAGAATTATTTGTGAGATGTCCAGCTGTCCATCAAGAACTGTCCTATAAGGAACAATTCCAAGGGCTCACTGAAATATGGAGAGATACTACTCCGTAAATAAATACATGCTGTGATAAAGGTCCCCTTGGGAACAGGTGACCCCAGGCAATCCTGCCAGTGGTGGCAGCATACAGACCTCTCTGCTGTGGAAAAATGGGCCTTCCCATTTCCCAAATACATTTATTTTATGCTGCTTATGATGGGGACCTAACCATGAATGTTGTCTGAAAGCCACTTCTTCCACCAGAAGAGTGGCATCTTGTTTCCCTTGAGCCTGTGGCGAGATGACTAGCCAGACAGTACATGCAAGGTCCACCAGCTGAACTCCCCAAAGCACTGTTCAAGTCACATGCACCTCAGAGCAGAAGCAAGCAAGCAAGCCTGTCTGCACAGGAAAGAAAGAGGAGAAGGCATTGCACGTGCAAAATGAGAGGCAGCCAGTTTTGCCCCTTTGGAAATGCACACAAAGGGGCTGTACTAAATTTCACAATAAACATGCAGAAATTCCAGAAGTGGAAGAGAAATGCCAGGAGATAACAGAAGGGAGTGAATGTTACTGCTGTTCCTGGGAGGCTACAGTTTCAATCATTTCCTTTATTTACTAATGCTCAGTACCTTGACTGTCAAAAAACTAAGTTTGGATGGGAGATAAGCTTTTAAAACCAGATAAATAAAGTCTTCCAAGTCACTTGGTTCAGCTATTACATATGACATGCTCGTGCTCACTCCTTATGTTCTAGTTAATTTTCCATTTGTCTGACAGTTAAATTCGCTGAATTACGTGCAGGGCAAATTTCCTAATTAGAACAAGTTATTAACATTTCCTCCCTGTGTACAGCAAAATTAATCAGTTATAAAACCAAAACATGAGTGTCACCATTTTGGTGGTCTTTGTGACAGTTTTTCACACACCTTTATTCTTGATATAACTGTGCTCTTCAGAAAGCTGTTGGATATCAACAGCACAGAGAACTTTCAAGCATTTTGAGGCAGGGAAACTGAAAGGGAGAAACCAAGAGCCTGAAGATGACCATGATGTTACATAGAGCAAATCTACAGCCCAGACCTCAACCCAGCTCTACATGTTACAGTGTTTGAGGCCAGCCACAATGCCAAGTGTTTGGAGCTCAGGTTTATGCTTTTGAATGAGGTGAATTCTTATTTTTTGTGTAAGCCTCTTCCTCTGTGCATGTTTTCTCTAACATATTAGTTAGCTCTCTAAGTGGACACATACAGTGTCCAGCCCAGCATATCAACGGAAAGATATTAGGGCCTGTTTCTGGAAATTACTGCTCTCCAGCTGAAATTATATATTCTGAATTTCCCGTAAATAAGATAGCTCTTCTTTGGAGTGTCTTTGCTTCTATTCCTAGCTCAGTAATAAATAATGTTTTCTTTAGTTTTGTGCATAGCAGCCTATACAGAAAAAAATATAAACTAATATCCAGAAATCCTCTTTACAAAATGTGCAGAGCATAATTCCTTGCAAATTCCTTTATACTTTGTTGCCTCAGCACATATATCATCCAGCTTTCACTGTCTTTCTCTCCTTCACATCCTGTTTCTAGATATTTTAGAAAGCATGTGTTAAATAACCTTACTCAAGAACTGCAAATCTCCCTCTATGTGACCAACCACCAAAATTTCTATGTAAATTTGAAGGAACTTAGTTTTCTTCCAAATGGAATATGAAAGAAGTGCATGCACTTAGGAATAATTTCCGTGCTGTAAGAGCTAAACTAAACTAAACTAAAATTCCAAGCTTTCATCCTGAACAAAATACTCAAAGGCATATTTTTGTTCTAGAACATAAGCTGCTGATAGCTTACATTAGAAGTCTGAAGTCCCAATGACATGCCCCAGTTTGCTCTCTTTCATCACTCAAGTGCATCCACAGTTAACGGTTTAACAGAACTTGGATTTCTTTATTCTGAAAAGGTAAGGTCAGTTTTTGTGGATTACTCTGTTAACCAGTAAAAAATTCAAAATATTTATGCAACTCTTGAATTTCTGGAAATGTAAAGTCCTCCTACACTACTAGATGTTGGATTTCATCCCTCTTTTTTTGGGTGTATCTATGTCTGGTAGGCATGCATTTATCAACAACTAACACTCAGAGAGGGATTTTTACAGAAACTGGAATGAGAGACCATATAAATCACAATTCTGTTAGTGAACCTTAAGACAGTTCTAATGCTGGTTCAAGGCTTTTCAACCATGTAGGCAAAACTCTGAGTTGCTGCCCTCAGAATAGGGTGGTTTCCATGTAGGAAGGAAGGGGATCTGGAGTGGATCCCAGGGGACTTTGCCCTCAAGGCACAGCTTTGGGAATATGAACAGCAGGGGAATTACTCATGATTCTTCCATGTGCATTTGGTTATGTTATCCACTGTTATGCATCTGCCTACTTTGCTAATACTTGAGGCCATTCATGGTAGTATTTCTCCACATTACTTCGTAAACTGGTACTATAATATGGTGGATGGCTGAACAGAAAGCAGAAAGCAATAAAATGTTAGAGCAAAGTAAGAGGAACATAGTAGTGTAATTATTCTATATAGCCTGATTCTTTTTTTTTTATTGTCTAGTGTTACTGGTGTTTGAGGTCATTATGAAATTATGAAATACTTCACTTTGTTCAGAGTGGGAAAAATACTGGTGTGAGCAGGACAGAACTTCTTACTGCAAACTAAATTCTGCCTACTTTTCAGTTCAGCCCAGATTGCTCATTAGCAGGGACTGACAATCACATTGCAGGAAATTTGTCACAGGAATAGATTTCTATCATTTGTATGAATGACAAGCTAATTCAAGGTTGCAATCTAGGTTGAGTCCAAATCTCCCGAGGTTAAAGACCAGCATTCCCGCCTAGTCTGATTGAGAAAAACTGAAACACTGAGATGGTCTAATATATACCAACCACCTTTCAGCTTGAATCTACTAGAAGAACTCAATTACAATTTTATCCTATTTCAGTTTTCCTTTGAGCTGGAGACTTCCACAACTTCACCATTTTCTTGGTGGTCTGGACCTAATGCTTGGGTTCTGCCCACTCTCTAGGGAGAACTTGCCTAGGCATCCAGAGCTAAATCCAGGTTTACCAGCTGGAGGCTCTAGTATTCAGTATGGTATATCTAAAGATTTGTTTGGTCATATTATCTCAGCAATGGTAGTACAGATTAAAATCCCCATTTTACTGTCAACCCAACTGGTATCACACCTAGGGATGCCAAACCTGACTCTGCTTTCCCCCATTTTCTCTTACATATGAGCAATCAGACCAAACCAAAAATAGCAAAAAAAGACTCTTTTCACACTTTCTACTTAATAGTTCACCTATAATGTTTTAGGTAATGAACACCTGGTACAAATTTTAATGGAAGTAACAATATTTAAAACTTATTTTAACAACATTTGTTAAACTCAGATTTCATAATATCAAGCTAATTCGTTATAATGTTATTGACATCATCTGAACAAGCATATAAAACATATCCCTTGGGAAGCTTGTAACTTTCTGGTATTGGAAAAGGCTGTAATAGTAACAGAGGTTTGAAAAGGAACAAGTAATTAAAAACCTATGTTTTCAACAGTTTTTAGAAGTTTGTATGGCAAGCAAAGACATTAAGGATAGGAAAACTGAGATTATGCTATAAAATTGTCACACCACCAAGAAAAGCATTGGAGAGAGCTAATCATTTGCTATCATTAAAAAGAAAAGCAAACAAAAAAAACCCCTAAGGTAGGTGCTCTGGGAAATGGATGGCTTTCAGCTTCAAGTGGTGGATGTTATTCATACAGATATACCACAAGAGAGGTCCAGGAACAATAAATAATGAATCTGTGACCTGATATATTAACTACCCAGACAGGAAGGAAAATGTAGCGTTGCTTCTCTGGAAACTTACCCTTCCATCTTACATAAGCTCAGTTTCTTGTCCTGGTTCTGCTTAGCAGCTGCCCTGATAGCAGCAAAGCTTTCTGGTCTTTTGTTGATGTGAGAGCACTGACCCCTTTCTCTTAAATGCAATTTACTCACACTAGAAGATGTACAGTATAATGGGTTAATAAGATATTAGAAGGTATTGAATAATATCTTTGTTAACACTCCAGTTTAGATCCATCTCCAAATCTTCAAGCCATTGACAGTTTGATGGCAAACACAAAATTAATTAGAAAATATTAATTCGTTTCTCAGAAACTGTAACAAAATCATCTACACCAGCTTTCAGATCTTTAAATTTCAACTGACTGCCACACAAGTTCTGTACAGTTTTTACTGAATATCTTAACTACAAAATAAACACAGTATGACTAGCACCTTTTGGACAACAGGAACCATTATCCGAATGTTAGCAACTGGGAAGCTGATGTTGTTATCTTTCCCTTTTTTTTTTTTTATGAAAGGTTTTGCATTTGGAACAGTGAAAAAGTACAGTAAAGTATAGTAGAATGCAGGTAATTTTGTGGTAATTAAAGTTGCAGTGATAAAATCTATGTAGAACATAGAAAAATAAAAAATGAGAAAACACATGCATGGTGAAGTTGACCACTATTAACAGTATCACGAACTGGAATTGAAGAAAAAAATAGAAGAGGTAAATGCTGCTTTTTCCTGTAGAAGCTTGTCTGTAAAGCATGGAAAGAAACAATAATTTTTCTCAGAATACTGTCATGATGGCAGCTTCTTGGGAAGATTGAATTCCTGTCATCTGACTACCTGGAACACTAGTGATATAAGCATAGCTGTCTAGCACTCTTCAAGTATCCAGGTCACATCTTGGACCTTGAATTACACCACAGATGTCACAGAAAGTTTGAGTCTTATTAATTGCATTTATATTTACTTTCAACGAATTCGATGAACGAATTTAAATGCTATCAGACAGCTGGTTTGTACTTTGCAATAGTAATACACTCATTTGAAGATATTTACTTTGTCCAGTTTAACTATTCATACTATTGTGAGGTGTTTAAGTAAATTCTACTAGCCAAAAAGATTCATGAAAGATATTTTAGACCTATTATAAAAAAAAAAAAAAAAAGTTACATTTACAGGTAGCATCATTTGCTGCCTCCCAGCAACATGAATAGTGCCCTTGTTGGTTTCAGGATTTAAAGGATTTAGCAGAAGATTTATCACTTCACTTCAGCAGATAATCCTGCCACATATCAAAGTTACAGTGGCTGGATTTTTGCCCATACTTTACATTTCTGATGTATAAATATAGATACAGAGAGATAAACAAAGGACATCACACTTCAGGGCTGTCTCTTGGGTACTTTGCACAACTGAAACATATTAAAAAGTGTTTAAGCATGGATAATCTTGTTGTGAATGGTTCGCATTCTTAAAATTGCATTGAGATGTATACATGAGAATGTGAAATAAGAAATGTTTTAGAAATTACTAAGTATGGGATTACCATATTGTATATTTTCTGATACATTTTATTTCTTGTGTCATCTATGTTTTCCCCAATTTCAAAGCTATGGAAAAAGACCAAGGAAGTTGCAATCTCCTCTCTGGGACAACACTACTAGGTTTTTGTGCGAGTTACTACAATTCAAAACATTCAAACTTCATAACAGTTTGTTGTGATTTAACCCGAGCCAGCAACTAGGACCACGCAGCTGCTCACTCACCCCCTTTTGTCCCCCAGGAAGGGCAGGGAGAAGGAAGAAAAGGAGGGGAAAGGGGAAAAAAAACCCTTGTGGGTTGAGTTAAAGATGGTTTAGTAGAACAATAATGAGGAAAAGGAAAAGGAAAAGGAAAAGGAAAAGGAAGAGGAAAAGGAAAAGGAAAAGGAAAAGGAAAAGGAAAAGGAAAAGGAAAAGGAAAAGGAAAAGGAAAAGGAAAAGGAAAAGGAAAAGGGTAAAAAGTATATGCAAGACACAAGTCCCTCTAACTGCTCAGTGGATCGTTTGCCCAGCCTGACCTAAACAGAGATAGCCAATTCCCTTCCTTGGCCAACCCCTATTGATATACTAAGCATGATGTACAAGGTGTGGAATATTCCATTCTCCATTTGATTGTCCTGTCTAGGCTTCTTCTCAGCTTCTATGGGAAGCTGAAAAAAGTCCTTGACTAGTATAAACATCACTAACTGAAACAATATGCTCTATTGACATTCCCTTCATACCAAATCTGAAAACACAGCAACCAATAGCAAGAAAATTAACTCTGTCTCGATTGAAATCAGGACAGTGTTATGAAAACACTGCTCATATTTGCTAAGTCCTACATGTACCTACGTTTACCTAACCTTTGGTTACAAGTATCTCCACTTCCCAGAACTGCCGAAGACTTCTGGGTGTTGCCACTGTACAAAGTCCTAAATATCACCCCATATTGTGATTGTAGCCCAGTGAGTTTTTGTAGCAGCCAATCAGTTAGCAGTCTGAGACAGACAAATGGCATTTCAATATGACTTCCAATCTCAATTTTGGTAACACGCTTAAGTAGAGACTGTTAAAATAAAAACTGCATGTGGTACTTAAATTGTAGTAGTGATCACCTCCGCACTACTTTCATCACCACTAGTCAAGGACTGGATCAATTTTAGCACTCTTCCTTCTCTGTGAAATAGCAGTATTTTTCAGCTTGGCTGTCAAGGTGAGTTCTATTGCTATCCTAACGGATAGATACAAGGTCATGTGACCCTTTTCTCCTTCAATAAAAATGAACTTATAATGCGAAATGCTGTTTTCATTTTATTCCTCTGTATTCATGTTATGCTGTTTGGGTGACGAAAAGTGTTCATGATGAGTGGTGTTCCTCAGGGTTCAGTATTGGGACTGGTGCTGTTTAACATCTTTGTTGGTGACGTGCACAGTGGGATTGAGTGCACCCTCAGCAAGTTTGCCAATGACACCAAATGACACCAAGCTGTGTGGAGCAGTTGACTTGCTGGAGGGGAGGGATGCCATCCATAGGCACCTGGACAGGCTGGAGAGGTGGGCTCGTGCAAACCTCATGAAGTTCAACAAGGCCAAGTGCAAGGTCCTGTGCCTGGGTCATAGCAATCCCAAGCACAAATAAAGGCAGAGAATAGATGGAGGACAGCCCTGAGGAGAAGGACTTGGGGTTGTTGGTGGATAAGAAGCTCAACATGAGCCAGCAATGTGTACTCACAGCCCAGAAAGCCAACCAAAAGAAGTGTGGCCAACAGGTCAAGGGAGGTGATTCTGTGCCTCTGATTCACTTTGGTGAGACCCCATCTGGAGTAGTGCATCCAGCTCTGGAGCCCCTGACATAGGAAAGACATGGACCTGTTAGAGTGGGTGCAGAAGACGACCACAAAAATAATCAGAGGACTGGAGCACCTCTCCTCTGAAGACAGGCTGAGACAGTTGGGATTGTTCAGCCAGGAGAAGAGAAGGCTCCAGGGAGACCTCATTGCAGTAATTAAAGGGGACCTACAGGAAAGATGGGGAGGGGCTCTTTACCAGGTAGTGTAGCAATAGGACGAGGGGTAACGGTTTTAAACTGAAAAAGAGGAGAATTAAATTAGATATTAGGAAGAAATTCTTTACTGTGAGGGTAGTGAGACACTGAAACAGGTTGCCCAGAGAAGTTGTGGATGCCCCATCCCTGGAAATGCCCAAGGCCAAGATGGATGGGGCTTTGAGCAACCTGGTCTAGTGGGAGGTGACCCTGCTCATGGAAGAGGGGTTGGAACTAGATGATCTTTAAGGTCCCTTCCAACTCTAAGCATTCTAGGACTCTATGACTTTATGATAGGTATTGAGCATATTTTTCATTTTTGCAAAATTATATTTTTGCCACTTCTTGCAGCTGGCAGAGGCTTTGCTATTGATTAAATGTTCTTTCAGCAAGATGGATAAAAGCACTGTAGTTTCATAACCATTATTCTTCTAAAATTATTTTTAAAAGACATTGTCTTGGGAAGCCAATGCATTTTTTTTTTTTTCATAAACTACCCCTTATTTTATAAGCTTATGATGAGGAAACTGCGACTCATCTTTATTAATGCTTTTTTATTTCCATTTGCACACATAGGTATAACCAGTGACACCACTTGCTGCAGATACTTCCTGTGTAAGCATAATGTTGCTGCATTTCAGTAGCTTAATTTAGCTCAACAGAGTGTAAACAGAGCGAAGGCTTTCCTCCATTACTCACTTCACTCTGGGAGAGGGTCTTGACAAACAACTTTCCTTATGCCACACCAAAGGGAATATATTACAAACAAGGACTATGGATCAGAACTGACAAAATTTCCTCTGCTCATTATGAATTAACCCATATAGAAAGGTTTTGTCTGAAGGAGGACCAAAGTATTTTCTCTGGTATGACCAGTAGCTATAACACTGAGCTTAAACAGAGGAAAAATGATTGCCCTGGCAGTCAACGTGTATTCTTGCTGCAAGCTGCAGTGGGAAAATGAGTAAAAAATGAGAAGAGGATTTGATAACAATGGAAGCCTACACCTTTGCTGTCTGCTAACCCCCTCTTGACTCCAAAGGCAAAGGCTGCTTTCCCACAAGAAAGAACTTCAATAAGCTGCTACTACTCATCAGGGTAGAAAGGTTGTGCCTGACAACTAGAGTTGGCATTCACAATTATTTTAACAAGAAACCAGCAACGTGTATTTTTTGCAGTTTCCAGTGCTGCTAAGAATAAACCTGTAGAAAAGATTTATTACTTTTATAAAGAAAGTCAATTGAGCATGACAGTAATATATTGTTCCAAGAAAAGTTTAACTCGGCTAAACTGAGACTCAGTGGGAAATTTAAAGAGAAGCAATTCCTGTTATCAGTTTTAATGAACGCTATTAAGTGATAACCAAAAAGAAAGGAGAAAAAAGATTAGAGATTGCTCAGAAAACATCCTTCCCACTCCTCTAAATTATCGTGACACCACAATCTTTAGCTGTGAAGTTAATTTCCTCAATAATTACATTCTGATTAGAAGTGCAAGCACTCAGAAATACCAGCTTGGTATGCCTTCCCCAAGGAATGGCAAAAATCAGATCTTCACCGCCAAAGTGGAATAGCAGGGAATGGAAGAAGATGTGGTGTTGTCCCTTTTTCAGGCCCTGTAACATATATCCATCCCGTCTAGACCCCATACACACACCGTACCTCTTTATTAGAATATGCCTAACAAAACTATTCTCAGAAGCTATCAGTGACGTGCAGTTAACTTGAAGGGTCATCTTGGAAGGACTCGGATGACTTTCTGTATTTCCCTGAATAAGATAAGTTGGTTTTGTCCCTTACAGAACTCAAATGGAATATAATTATGTTCTGAGAACATTCACATCCTGTCCAAAATAAACAAAGAGGTTGGGACTCAAGCACACCATCAAGATATCTGGTCTCATGTGGTGTCTGATCCAAAAGTCATGTAGCCTCACCATGATCTGCAGTGCTCTCCACAGCATTTCCTGTACTGAGTCAAAAGAAACGCCTCTGGATTGGAGCTGTCAGAAATGTGAAAAATACAGGTGTCTCTAAAAAATCAGAAAAAAAAATATTCAGAATGCTGTGGGGTAATGTTATGGGATAATAGCTTTCACATAGGCTTTCCATGGATACCTAAAATTTCCATTTGGGGAAGATCAAATTCTCAACATTGGCCACTATTTTTCTCTATTTATCCTATTATTTGGACAAATATTTTATGAAAGTGGAGATTTTTAGTAGAAAAGTCCTAATTTCCTTAAGGTTGAGCTCTACAAAAACTCACTAACAAACAAAACTTTGCTAATTTCTTAGGACGCCCACTTCTATGCAAAAAAAAAGCCTCAAGGTCCTCTAGACAAAGAATTAATATCTGGTTTCCTGCAGTTTATAGTAAAAACACCAGAATATTCATAGAAATGATGGAAATCCTTGAGATACTGTTTGAAAATGCCAACCTGTCTTCTTTTATGTTCTGGCACTGGGGTAATGTCCTGTAGTCCAGCATTAGCGTCAAAAGAGATGTTGTCTTTTAAGCTGGCTATCCAAAGGCTAAATTCCAGCTCTAGAGTCTGTGACATAAGTCTCAGTGATTAATTTACTAAGTAAGTTTCTAGTTACTCAGCAATCAAGTAGCATGTCTATAGCATAGAATGAGAAGGTGGTGGCCATGTCTCATAGCAAGGAAAGATATCCCTTCCAACATCACAAGGTCTTTTCTGTCTCTTGCCCCATCTATAACTTCAATAAGAAAAAACAAGTAAGAAAATGCTGAATCTCTAGACATAGTATAGTTACATATAGGGTATTTATTTTTCATTAACATTTTTGTCAGCTTGCATTATTGCGTATATAAGGTTATGCAAACTAAAAACTGTCATCAGTTATGCTTTTTGTTGACTCTATGTAGTAATAAACAGTAATTTAACAAAGCTTTGGAGGACAAGGACTGAAAGCAGTATCAGAAAAAAAATATTTAAATAATGAGATTGGGCCTTTGATACATGGAACTTCAGTATATTTCCATCACAGCCTATACTTCCTTTCCTAGTGAGTGCTCAGTTTGATGTGACTAGCGGAGTTTAAGTGCTCTGAAAGTCTGTTTGCTTTACCAGCCACATTATCACTTTGATATTTTCACCTTAATATCTTAACATCCTCTCCACTACTTTTCCCCTTAATTTCCTTCTATTCACATTCTTAACTATTTACATAATATTCAGCTCATGTCTTCTCACGAGCTATTTCTGAGTATCAGTCAGTCATATTACACTGCCTTCTGCTGTTCATGCTACCAAAATTTTTTTCAAAACATCAAAATTCACAAAAATAAAGATAAAAATACATCTTTCTGAAAAAACCCCCAAACCAAAAGCAAACAACCCACAACACCAATCTTTTTTAAAATTAATATTGCTGATTTTTTACAACAGAAAAATACACTTTTTTCAAACTGATTTTTTAACATTAATTGATCTAGCTTGACAAGTAGTGTGTGTACTTTGGAAGAAAGTGAAGGGTAATGTAGGAGGCTGGAACTGGCAACTACAAGTCACCAGAGAAGCTGCAAGAAATTTTTTTCTTTCTCTCAAAGGAGAACAGTAAGCTTTGGACATGAAGTATACATGAACACTGGAAGGGAGATTATGTAAACAAAAGTCCTGTAATTGCACAAAACAAACAGCAGGATCTCCTTTCCCCACTACTGGCTACAAAAAGGAAGGCCCCAACATGTCCTGTTATACTGTGTCATAAAAGAACAGATATATGCCCCCAAAGACATTTTCCTTTTAGATTTCCAAAGATCAGTAACAAGAGAAGACTGTCTTACAGTAGGAACAGGCAGCATCCACTGTACAGAGCACTGAGATTTAGCTCCTGGCAACCTGAAAGCTTGAAGTTATGTGTATATATATATTTGTACATGGCTTTTACTCCTTGAAAAGTGACAAAATTTTTTTCCAAGTATTTTTCTTAATGAGTAAAAACATGCTCTAATACTGGAGCCAACTCTGAATCTAGCCAAAACTGAAATTCCCTTGTTGAAACCTAATACAGAAAGGATGATGGTCTGCTGCAGTACTGTTTTCCAGTTGTCATGACTTATTAGAACTGTTTTGCTGCTACTCCAGAATGTGTCCAATCCCAACTACCTATGGCTTTGCAAATCTTCTAATCCAATGCCTCACCAAGGCTGAAGTTAGACCATGTTCAGAGAGACTGATTTCACCTATTGCTATAAATATTTCTCTTGTTTTTAATTTACACTCCAGTCAAAGGAACGCTACCCTATACTGGTGAGTTTACTGAAAAAAAAATCACCTCTACCCTTTTCATACTTGCTCTTAGCTTGCCCTACCACACAGATCTCTTGGTTTACAAAAACATTTGAGACATACAGACTCCTTTGATGACTAAAGGTGAACACAGTCAAACTGAAAGGTTCTGCCTGTATTTTTCTTGTTTATGATGGTCTGAGTTGCTGGCATATATTTCACAGAATCTCTAATTCTATTACTGCCTTACACAGGCTGTTTATATTTGCTCATTAATGAAACAGTATCACGACTGAACGTGTGGCAGCCACAGTAATTAGCAAAGCATCTCCTTCCATTCTTCAAAATGTCGTCAAAACACTTGTCAGGAAACAAACTCATTTTCAGACTCTACTGCCATTTACAGGGTTTCAGGCACTGATGATAGCTTGTCTGCTTAGTTTAAAAGAGCTCTTGATATAACAGAACCTGACACTGTTTACTTCAGCCTATTATGCCTGCTGCATTCACTGAATGCTTCAGTGGAAAAGAAAAATCGAAAGCAAGCTATTCATTGTAATGCCAGCTGCTTTTTAAAAAAAGGAAATCAATTTTTGCTTAAGCTCAGAATGTACTCAGCAGGCCCAGAGTGACCCCCACTTCTGATGTCAACAACAAAAGAATCTGCTTGCATTTTCCACAACAATCACAAAACAGCTAAAGAACATTGAAAATGTAAGGTTAGTTTCATTTTAGTTTATGTTCAAATTGGTACCCGCTAATATAGACAGTACCTCAAAATAGAATGACTGCTATGTCACAGGTTGCATGTAGAAACATGATGAGAAACAAGGGCGTTTTCTAAACATAATGCCTCATTAAAAATTACTTGGCAGAACAATTTTAAGGCTGAAATAATTAGCTATGTTTGGTATTTGTAGCTGGTATCATGATGACTTTCGGTACTGCCAATTTATTATTATATGGCCAGCTTGTTTCAAATGCAGTAATTTAAGTATGACAATGATCACAATGTTTTACATATTCATGACAACGCTATGTCTGTCATTCAAAACTCCTTGCTATACTGAATGTCAAACAAATGTCTTTCTCTTAATATTAATTTTCATATAAACTTGTTTGCATGATATGCATGAGACTGCATAAAACTAATCATTGTAATAATAATAGTAATTATTATTACTCTGGTAGTGTAGCCACATAGAGATCAAAATCGGGGCTTTATTGTGCTAGGCTGTGTAGAAATGCAGATTACAAAAGTAGTCTTTGCACTAGAGACCTTATAATCTGGACAGTTAGAAGTCAGCAAAACAAACAAAGCTTCTGGATCTGTAAGTGGCATGCGAGGCATTTCCGTTGTATGGTGTTCACTAAACTCATAAGGATAATGATACCAAAGTGAATACCTCCCGTCACTAAATACTTTAGCTTCTCCATTTCTTGTCCTGTGTTTGTGGCTAGGTTAGATAGATATCAAAACAGTTTCAATTCTAGCAACTGTTGCAAAGGAACAAGAGTGGGAAAAAACACAACCAACCAATTTTTTCTCTCATATTCAGAAAATAATGATCGTAACACGTTATACCTTTAAAGCACTACACAGTCTTTCCAGTGGTTTAGTCTCATTTGTTAGGCACAGAGTCTCTGCTGGCTTCCATGGCGTGCCCCAGTGATGTTACATTTCATTTTGTAATAGGATTTGCATTACTCCATTTGGGTGGAATTCTCACCTTTAGAGACCTACAGCATACATTTGTCTAAGTCACTCTGTGCTCCCTTACTGTCAGTTGAAAGAAACAGATTAGATACATTGCACCCTAAAAGCAGTTATTTTAGATGTCTACTTTAGGTTAAGATGAATAGTACCCTAGAAGGACCTATTTTTCTACATTAACGATAGCGTTAGCTGGAATGAAGCTTCCCTCCCACCTTTGTGCTTTGACAAAATTTGGTTTTGTTTTCTCTTCTTCAGTTATTAATTTAATTGAAGATAGAAATCACTTTTACTAAATGTATATAATTATTGGAATTGCCCTGAATATTTCTGTCAACACTCTTTTTGTTTTTCTAATGAAAAATATATTTATAGCTTCAGAAAGGTAAGCTTTTGACTTCTAGGTTAAACAGTTTACTAGCTTTTCAACTTAATGTTCAGAGTTGGTGAAAAAATACCTCAAATATTTGGGTATTCAGGTTTTCTCATCTTTTTCTGTCTCTCACTGCCTTTGTTACATCATTGAAAAAGCAGAGAGACAACGGAGTCAAAGGGCAAAATCCAAAGACTGAAGAAAAATGTTTTTGGTTTTCTTTTAGTCAAAGATCAAAAAAATTACCAAGGAAAAATCAGAAACTTTGTTTATGGCCCTCTTTTCTACCCTCTTTCTCCATCAGAAATACACAAGTTTCCTGGAGCAACTCTAGTGCCTGGAGCATATGTTGTTAATATATGTAGCCCAAAGAGTCCTGTGAGGGTTAGAGAGCTCTTTCTCTGTGTGAGCCAGATTCTCTGTGCTCCCTCAGAGTGGAATAAGGAGAATGGGATCAAGCGTTTTTGGCACCTCTAGAATTCAGGAAAAAAAATGATTTGAAGGGTAAGCAGGAAGGAAGAGGAACTAAGAAAGTAAAAAAAGAAAAGAGAGAAAAGTATAATGGGCATAATGCATGGGCAAATACCTGGGTTATAAAAAAAAATAATCTAAGGGGGGTTCACATTAACTTCAGATACTTTCTTGTACAATATTTGGAGTGGCAAGAAATAATTAGGAAGAGAGGGCGTTTGATACCATTTCATGAAGAAGACCTGATTCCAAATTACTGACAACACTAAAGTCCTGAGAAACTAGTAACTATATGCAGAGTCCTAAGAATGCTTTCTCACTTGGTTTGTAGTCAAGATAAACAACATCTGTGCCCAGCTGTCCTCAAAGGTCTCTTCCTATTTATGCATTATAAGTTACAACAGTTTGGCCATCTTCCACAGTTCCTCTCACAAAATGTTTCAGAAAGCTGGTTGAGGAACTGGAAAGGATTATTTAGTGAGGAGGTCAAACATCTGCTGGGGTTTTCTGGTTGTGCCTGGACATCTTTAACCGTATTATTGCTCTCACTTTACAGAACAAGAGTTTGTATTCCTTGGAAATCTTTTAATCTGGTGCAAAACCACTCATCTTACCTAAAGAACAAATTACCCTGAAACACAGGATGAACAAGGAAAGGAAGGAAAGATATTAGGGGAGCTAGACTAGGTACTGCATGAGTTAATTCAGGATGCTTCCTATTCCACTCATCCATAAATCCACAAATCACCGCTATCACTTTTGATCAAACATCTGTAAACAGAAATTAATGCTCCTACCACTGTCAGGTACTGAGATCTGTTGGAGATATAGACTAATTCCTTTCTCATCTCCCCGTGAATAGTCAAGTCTGCTGTTTAGAAACTGTCCCATCAGCCTGTGCAGAGTGCACCGCTGCCTAACAAGGCACACAACACTCTATAGGCTTGGGCTGTACCGGCTGCACTGATTTCCAGTTAGTTATCAAGTTATTTTACAAATATTAATTTTAATTGTTGCGGGCATTTGGTTTCTGTCTGTGAGATTGCCTGTCGGTTAGAAAGTCATAGAAGTTGTGTTCAAGGTGGCAATCCTTGAACATTTACGTATGGTAAAGAAAACCGTTCAAAGGAGGAGGGCCAGTAATTCTGAATTCTCTTTCCTTACTACTTCAGTGGGTACAAAAATATTGACAACCAGGTAAATTCAATCAAGTTGCACCATAATTCTCTTACCATACAAAACTGGGAGGGCACAAGGGAAGAGTTAGGTTTCAACTTTGGTCCAACTCCACATTTTGGTACCTTACAGAAACATTTGAGACTTACTTTCTGCCCAGAGGTGTTAACAGCCTTGAAAAAAACGATTTAAACCATATGACGACTTAAGAAAGCTTTCTTTAGAATATTAGTTTGACCAACAGCTTTTTGAGACACAGGAAACTGTCACCTGAGGAAAGCAGTTCTATAGCATAATTATATATTGTGTGAGAAACACTTTGTCTATATTGTTAGGAATCTGGTATTTTTCTTTAATGCCCATCATATTGTAAGATCATATTCTGTATTACAAGAAACAGAAACTAATAATTTCTTATTGACTTTCTTTATGCCACACGTAATTTAATGACTTTCTGCAGTTTTCCAACCTCATGGCCCTATTTGTCCCTTTTCAAGATGGAGACCTATGTAATCTGTTTCTCAT
>NW_009661372.1:2852044-2917654 GCF_000708025.1 Charadrius vociferus | reverse complement strand
CCTTTGCTCACTCTTCACTCGATCTAGTCACATCAAACAGGTGTCATTGAGAGTTTAGAAAATGGTGCTTGCATTGTCATAGCTGACCATTCTCCTTGTGCTTTGAAAATAAGCATCTCTGCAATGAGAAGAAGACAATGTTTTACAGAAAATTTGCAGGCGAAATAATAATAAGAAGAGTGTTTCTAAGCCAAGTGTGCCAGCCATTTTAATTGCAACCTAAGAAAGGAAGAGAATAGATAATCAATGACCTGGATCAGCAGACACAGTGTACCCTCAGCAAGTTTACTGATGACACAAGACTGGGAGGAGTGGCTGACATACTACATGGCTGTGCTGCCCTACAGAGAGACCTGGACAGGCTGGAGAGTTGGGCGGAGAGGAACCTAATGAAGTTCAACAAAGGCAAGTGTAGGGTCCTGCACCTAGGAAGGAATAACCCCATGCATAGGGATAGGTGTTGACTTGCTGGAAAGCAGCTCTGCAAAGAAGTACTTGAGAGTCCTGGTGGAAAACGAGTCGACTGTGAGCCAGCAATGTGCCCTTGTGGTCAAGAAGGCCAATGATATGCTGGGGTGCATTAAAAAGAATGTGGCCAGCAGGCTGAGGAAGAATAACCTGCCCTTCTACTCTGCCCTGGTGAGGCTGCATTTGGAGGACTGGCCTCCCTCGTTCAAGGAAGACAGGGAACTACTGGAAAGAGTCCAGTGGAGGGCTACAAAGATGATCAAGGAATTGTCTCTTATAAGGAAAGGCTGAGACCTGGGTCTGGTTAGCCTGGAGAAGAGAAGACTGAGAGGGGATCTCATCAATGTTTACAAATATCTAAAGGGCAGGTGTCAAGAGGATGGGGCCAGACTCTTTTCAGTGCTGCTCAGCGACAGGACAAGGCGCAATGGGCACAAGCTGGAACACAGGAAATTCCATCTGAACTTGAGGAAAAACTCCTTTACTTTGAGGGTGTCAGAGCACTGGCACAGGCTGCCCAGAGAGGTTTTGGAGTCTCCTTCTCTGGAGATAGTCAAAACCCACTCGGATGTGATCCTGTGCAACCTTCTTTAAGTGAACCTGCTTTGACAAGGTGGTTGCACTAGATGATCTCCAGAGATCCCTTCCAACCCCTACCATTCTGTGATTCTGTGACATTCAAGAGCAAGGGGGAGATTAGAGGGAAATGGAAAAGTATTATATAAAATAAATTATTAGATGATTGGCAATTATACCTCTGCTGCAAGTTACAGGTACTAACTTAAGCTTCAGATCATGATGAGTGGTAGCAATACACATTTCCATAGTACCTTTCTCCAGAAATGCTTCAAGTGTTTCCAAACAACAATAAAATAAGTAATCATTATGATTACTTGGGGTTTTTGTTTGTTTTTTTTTTGTTTTTTTTTTTTTTTTTGCAAAAGAGAAATGAAGAATATCATGCAGGTTTTCCCAATCTTTGTTTAATGTACTTGAGTCTAGTTTGTCTTCAAAGGAAAGAGATGAGGTCCTCCTCAGTGTGACTCAGAGAAGCTCAATGCAGTACTTGCTCCACATTGCTCTCACATGGAGCCTGACTCTCAGCCAGTCATATGGGGAGCCCAAGGACGTTACTCCTAAAATTAGATGTCTAGGAAAGCAGATGAATATTCTCCGAACCTGTCTTGCATAAGGTTGCAGATAAGTCTGTAAAATAAACAAGCATAGTATCAATTCAGCCTGAGACTAAAGCCTCAGCACAGTTACAACACTGTCATTTATGATTATCTATAATATATTTACTGATGCTCACAATAAAGCATTTATGGAATGTTGCATTCAGAGGTCTGACCCTGTTCATGGGGGTTTTGTTCATGTATGGTAGGAACAAGCAATTTCTGCAGTTATACGATTACAAGCATCTTTGACAAAAAAACAATCACCCAATATTTCTTTCATGCATATGTATTCACAGTGTGAATGCAACTTACATTCTGTTCTCTCTTGTTCCACTCTTTGCCTGGACGCTCACAGAAATGGCGATTGTCTTACACAAAATTGCACTTCTGCTCACCTATACGTAAAGCTTGTTCATGAGCTGCAAGCACCACACTGAGACCACCTCAAGTCTTCACTAAATTCTAGGTGCTATGACATCTGTTTGTACACCTGACACCGGGAAAAAAATTTCTTTTAAAAGGCAGCTTTCCATACATTAAAAAATATTTTGAGTTTCTGTCTTCATATATCATGAATGTTATGCTATAAGAGATATATTGTTAAAATTTTTGAAATTCAAATTTATGTCCATATTTACAAAACATGACATGAGTAGTGTGAGTTAGTATCAGATAAAAAGGATGACTTTCATTTTTTTATTCTCTTTGGTTAGACCTGCTGGGTATATAGACATGGTGTAGCCTGGAAAATAATGCACACCATCTGTGAGCAGTTCCTGTTTTCTTCAGGCAAAAGCACAGCTAAAATTATTTTTAGTTTAAGGGTATCCATAAGTCAAGCTAGACTTATGTGATGTGTGTGCATGTGTGTACTGGATGGTAATTTTATCACCATCTGATTTCTTGTAACTTTATAGAGGTGGCAAGTGTATCTCTGATTGATTTGTGGAAGCCTTGTGCTTAGGCTTGGCACTCTTACACAGATAACAATCCCTTGGAGGAAAATATGTGATATGGTTCACATCATGTAGTTATGCCCATTTGAATATTAACCATCACAATTATAATTTGGAATTACCATTTTGAACACAGAATCATCACAGAAAGGAGACCTAAGGACTAACAGGACAAATAACAGGTATAACCTTACCAGCATAGTCCTTTATTTAGCTTTGAAGTAGTTCTATCTTTGTTTTCATATTTTTTACCCAGAACTGGAGGAATTTCTGTGAGCACCCTTCCAAGTCCTCCACCAACTCTACAGATTCTACTCCATTGTATTTTTCCACATGAAAGAGAGTTTTCTGTCATTAGCTAGGAATTCTCTAGAGAAAAAAAAAAGAGCACATTTGCACATTTAGCACTTAACATGGCTGCAAGAAATCAGTGTATTCTATATTTTTCATCTTATGACACTAACATTTAAATTAATGATTTCAAACTCCTTTCTAACACAGGGGTTCCTATTCTTTCTGTTTTAGCATCAATAAGGTGTTGCTGGATGGAAGAGTGATAAGGAGATAAACATCAGGAAGATAGAAGAGCATTGGTCTGTTTGCAGTTGAATTTAAACTTACATCTAGAGGTTTGTATGGCAGTTTGTACGCACAAATGGAAATAACTAGGAGGCAGAAGCTTAGCAGTACATTATTATGGAGAGAAAAAATATTTTAGACATTTTTTCAAGTTGTTTTCAATTTCTTTCTTCATGTGGATGCTCTTCTATGAATTGTTAAGTGTGAACTAGACAGACATTTTTGAGCCAGTGCAGAACAAACTGGAGAAATCATTCACTTGGTTTTTTTTTTTTTTTTTGGTTAATTTTCTGCTGAATCAGCTACGAGTAGGGTGAGGACTCTGGAGGTGGCAGCGGTGACAGGTTGAAGTCCACGGCTGGGAAAGGAAGCAGGGAGGCACAGATTCTCCTCTGTTAGCTACCAGGAGCTCCTAGGTGGTCTCAAGCCGTATTGCTTACTTCTATTCCATGGCACTTGAGCTTCCCCTAAAGAAGCACTCTTGGAGGATGTCAGCAATGGGGCAGGACGATGTGACACGGAGGAACAATTTTCTTTGCAAGTGTAAACAGGACTAGCTCATGCTCACTGCAATTTCAGGAGCTGTGCTAGTACCACTCCCTAAGACACATCAGAAGTCAGTGTTTAGAAGTTGTATGACTGATGTCTTTTGGTGCAAAGGCAGGTGAATTCAGACTCTAGGCCATCGAGAATGGCCATTTTTCATTCATAAAATACAAAGACCAAAAAAAGCCTTGGTCACTATTGCTACATTTAGTGCTAGCAGAAGAAATACAATCAGAAAGTTTCATGGAATACTGTCTAAAAATAATGGGGGAATCTCATTTAAATACTGAAAATGAAGGATAAGAAGGTAAGTATAAGAGGCAATAAGGAATACGACAGACTGAAAGAAGAAACAAAATTGTGTCTTAGTGTTTTAAAGATGTCCTCACCAGAGGAGTTCAGCTTCTCCTCCTTAAGAATTTCAACTGAATGCATGGAGACAGAAAACACTGTTAATGATGAGTCTCTTATCTTTTAACACCTCAGGGTAGCAAACATTTTGTGGAATAATAGAAAATAATGTTTATTTGGACCCAAGAACTTTCCTCTTATTCACCATAGTAAAAGTCTGAACCTTAAGAAGATTTGCTTGGCATTGATGTGATTGTCATTTGGCTGTAGAAATCTCATTGTAATGCAGCATTAACCACCAAAATATGTGTTAACACTTGAAATAAGTAGGAAGAATTTTCCATCTTCTGGCACACACTAATTTTTCTTTCAGCCAACAATATAATACTTTCCTTGCAGGGGCTTTTATTTTCTTCTCAAACAATTCAGTGAAGCAGAGTAGTCATTGGAAGAAACAGACTGGCTGCATTTGTTAGTACTTACTGTTTTGTTCTCTCAAACGAATTTAAAGAACATACTTGTGAGCATCATTTGCATTTTTAATAAATATTACAGCAGGCATATTACTTGTTTTTCTTGATGATATTCCAGTAGGACAAATATGGCAACATGTACCCTACTACAGCATGTAAGAAAAATCTCAGCAGTGATCAGCTTTGTTGTTACATTTCTTTCTTTAAGCTGATGGAATAAATGGGTCAAAAAAGCCTGATAAATATTTGTATGAACAAAGAAGGAATAAGAACAACACTTGATTATCTTGTACTTCTTTAGGTTTTTAGTCTATCTCACGACTTTTTGCATTAGACTTTCTCTTGTTTCTCTTCTGCTTTTGGTCATTCAAACAATATTACCACACTGAAGGGATCTTATTTCAAGTCTTACCGCAGTTAAACGTTCTCCTTGGATCATTACATTTTCAGATCCAATACCACATCAAATTAGACTCTAGGATCGGATGTCTCAGAGACTTAATATCCTTCTATGCTTGTAAGTGATTGCTTTCTAAAAGACAAACATCCATATCACGCTATTAGATCTCATAAAATCAATTTTTGATATCAAATAATTATTTTCTGTGGCTTAAAAACGGATAGAATTTGGTAGACTTGTAAAGTTAAACATATGTACTATAAGCTGCTATTTCTGTATCAGGGCAGTGACAGTACTGCCTTCCCCAGCCGCCATGATTTTTCTCAGTGTTAGATGACAAATTAGAAAAGAAATTTGTCTCAACCACAGTTTTTTTGGAAGATCAATTTTATATATATATGTAGTTAAACTTTCAGGTTTACTAAAGTTTTGCTTTTGAACTAAATCGTTGTTTCTCAGCTCTGTTGAAGACAATCCTTATGTCTGCTTTACTCCAGCATCTGTGTTTTATATAGAATTAGTCTGTATGTCTGCGTACACCTCTGTTTCACGTACAGGTGTTTCCTTTTTTTTTTTTTTATTTTCCATCAAGGCAGGTGGAGCGACTATTTAATTGGTCATGAAAGCAAACAGCAAAGGGAGAAACCCCTGCTCAGTTGTAACACAGGAACTGCGGACTGTGCAGGTAACTCACAACACCAAATGGAGAAAAATTGGAGAGGACTAAGTATGCTTGGTAAATCTGTATGTACTTATGATAGATTTCTGTTCCTGCTGGGTTCCTGCAGTCACATTTAGGGGGATGCTCTAATACTCTTATCCTGGCTCGGGCACATTTACCTTGTCTGATCCAAGGCAAACCAGTTGCAATTATTTGAAATATCACAAACCCCATGTTTTTTAAAGGCCTACAGCACTGAACATTAGGGATTTAAGGCCACATCTTTAGGAGCAGAAAAATTAAGCACTATGTTTTTTAGACTGTAATTTGTTGTCTAAATAGTTATATTGAGCTATCTTGAAAACCAACAGTATTGGGCTCCCCACTCTTCAGCTACTAAATAGTAAAAATAGGCAAGTGCAAGGTTTTCTGTCTTCCTGTGAGAACCAGGAGCATTTACAATACTTTTGTAAATATATAAAGAGCTCAAATGTTATGTGGAAGAACCAACAGAAAGTCAGGCTTTTATTGCAGTAACAGGGCAATAAACCACTCTATTTTTGGCAGACTCCAAGGCTCTATTTCATTCAGAAGTTTACATTAACATCAAGCCCCGCTGCCTCCCTCCAATGGTTTCTCCTGAATTCCTGAGGCATCACACTTCATACCTCTTTCATGAGACTGCATTCCCAAAACACATAGAGCGCCTTCCCTCTGTAACTCTTCTGACAGCCAGCATAAACATCTCACTATGCATTAAAAGGTGTTGAATTCTTCTTTTGCAACACTGAGTAGACTCGGCTCTCACTGAAGTTGTTTGGATATGAAAGGTTCAGTCCCCAGCAAGGTCAGACCTTCTAATGTCCATTTGCTAGAGTGTCTGTCAGATTGGCAGAACTATTTTGGTCCCATTTTCTTGTTTTACGCAGCCTTTTTTTTTTTTCCCAAGAGACCTTTTTTCTTTAGAACGCCAATTCTACAGAAAATTGCGTGACTTACAGACCTTGTTGAAAAGGTCTGGTGGTCATCTCCATAGGAAATGTGTTAGGGAAAGGAAAGAGTCTGTAAAGACTGTTGGCCTTCCCTGTAAATAGCTAAAAATAAATTTTAAAGTCCTATTTGGTGACTCACAGCAGAGTTAGGAAGCTTTTGGTTGATAATACTAAAGTTATAATCTTCTGTCCTGCAGGAAAATTCACAGGCAAGCCAGCCTGCACCTCTGTAGTACTTCACAGAAATAAATGGCTCTCTACAGAGGTACAGGCCTTGGCACCAAAGGGTTTGAAGGCAGGACAAGAATCAAAGAAGGTAAATATAAGTGTACTGGGGGGGGGTGTGGGGGGTGTGGGAAAGGAAGCTAAACATGTGTAACGTGTCACTGGAAAAAAAATCAGCTCACAGTTCAGCAGCTTATATTAACTTCTCCCTTCTAGACTCATGTTAGCTCCCCTTGACTGTCTGCATGTGCTGTGCAAGCATTTTATTTCATTTCCTTTTAATAAAAACTTTGGGCTTGGGCTAAGGTTGACTCTGTTACATCAGTAGAAATCCAAAGTGAACTCCACCGAAATGATCAGGTTTATTCCGGAATCACACCCCAGTAAGTTAGATCAGAAACTGCCCCCCTGACCCTCATCTTGTGAAAGTATTTTCTTCCATGAGTGACAATTTGATGGAAAATTAGTTGTCTTAGACTTTACTGAGGAAAAGGAAGTGTTATCATCACCATATGCCTGTATCTGGTTATTCTTAGAAATGTGACATTTATGAGAGATTTTAAAAAGTCCAAAATGTTTCCAAGCATCCTTAGGAGCTACGGTCTCAGAGAAACAACCTTACGCTCTCAATCAAGTAGAGACCATGCCCTTATGATCCCTTTCCTGTTCAAATACAGCAAGAAATTAAATAATTGTCTGGTTTTGTTCTGGGATACAGGATCTAACAGCTTGTTTCAGAAACACAACCAAGTTACACTTTATGAAAGGCTGTCTGTGTGGGACATTTCAATGTTGATATAAATTATCCTTTTTCACAACTCCTCCCTTCTCAGGGGAAGTAAGAAGGGCC
Organism: Charadrius vociferus; assembly: GCF_000708025.1. NCBI lineage: Eukaryota > Metazoa > Chordata > Aves > Charadriiformes > Charadriidae > Charadrius > Charadrius vociferus. The sequence continues at coordinate 2,909,975 of NW_009661372.1, read as the reverse complement.
TGTTTCTGTGGCTGTGTATTACATTGAATTCAGCAATAATTCAAATAATTATTTCACACTAAAAATCCAAATTTGAAGCAGTGATATGAGACCATGATAATATGGAAATTATGAACAATAAATAATCAATCAGACAAACCTTGCTTTTTGGTCTTTACTGCAGTGACCACAATTCTCCTACATTGCTATGCTTAGGACAAAGCCTTCGTCTTTTGTCAACTGAACAATGTCAAAGGCAAATTAACAATGAATTTAAGTTGTAGTAGGTTATGATAATACTCAACTTGTTTGCTTTGGCTCCAAGTTTTTAAGCAATTGTAGCTAAATACTTATTCCACTGTATAAACAAATTGTAAAGTATAGAAAATACTTGCTTATATTTAACTCTCCTGCTTTTTGTAAAACAGTCAAATACAAACTCTTTCTAGCATAACAAATCTAGATGTATGTTAATGAAATCTTTATATTTCACTAAAAATAAATATCTGAGCATTTTAGATGCCTGCGAATATTACAGTAAAAAAAACACTTTAAGGAGTAAATTGTACTTTCAAGGGTAAAGTTTGAAATAAGGTATCGCTATTTGCCTTATGTTTTTACCTCGCACAAGAAAAGAAGAAAGTACATGGGCTGGTCATAAGTTATATTCCCAGTGCCCCAGTACAATATAGCTCATGCATCGTGACCTCTCTTGCCCAGATGTCTACTACAGGAACTGCAGCTTAGAGAGGGAGCAGAAAATAATGACATCCTACATATCATCAGGAGAATGCTGGTCCTGAGTGGAAGTGCTTCACTTTTTATATGCTGAATGCAGACGTAGTTCATGAACTGTTCATGTGTTTAAAACTAAAAACCGTGAACACACATGCACTGTGATATGGCAGAATATAATGCAGGCTGCTCCTATATGTAAGAGAGAGCGTCTTGCTTTGCTTCTCACTGGCAATAAGTTAGCAGTACTATAAGAAAAATGAGCATCCTTTAATGACGATAAAAAATGGAAAATTTAAAAGTTCATATATAATTAGCATCTATCAATTTTTTACTCTGCAAATATTTCAAATGGCTTTTTAAATTTCAGCACAGGCATGACTGATACATAGAAGATGATAATGGTAAATTCAGTGTTTTCAGGCTGAAAACCTCAGAATATTTCACAAGCACAGAGCAAACAGTTCCCTTGTAAGGTAAAAATGTAATTAATAGGCTGGGTGGCTACTACATTTGCTGCTTCATAGGAAATTTTGTGACGCCCCGTCAAATTCACAAGTAGAAGTGAAAAAAATTCCCATGATACAAAATTTCAGAAGTTGTTTCAATAAAAATGAAATAAATGAATTTCAAAATTTAACTGTTTAAGATAAAAAGATATGTAAAAATATCTTAATTTCAAACATTAGATGTAAAAAAGATTTAACCAAGAACATTATATATCTCAAAGTAGTGCAATACTTAATCTCTTTTTTCTTGTTATATTTGAACCTAACACATTAAAAAGGTTCAACATAAACATGTTTTTTCAGCACACAGCCTCAAAACTACATATTATGATCATCTGTAGTTATTACACTGACCTATTATTCACTAGATAGTAAAATCAACAAGACAGGACTAATTCTTACTCCCCCACCTCTGTTTTTCTCCAGGCTGTAGCTTTCACCTGCTAACGCGGCCAAACAGTCAAGAATAAGGTTACCAGAATAATTGAACTTTAACTTGATTTCCAACAAACATAAATACAGAAAAAAAAAAAAAGTTACAGTGGGCAGAATCTATTATAGTTTATTTGGTTGCTGCACAAAACAAAGCCTGATTGAAACCAACAAAACGAGTTTTAACAATCTTTTCATTGTCCATTTGTACTTTAAACAAAAATCAGTTTAGCTGCTGTGTACCTGTCTGTCTTATGTATACATACACAAGAGGTTGGCTGGTGTTGCCTTTTACTAATCAAAGCGATTCTTTCTCTGCTAAACAACTTTTATTTCTGTTTGTTCATTCTGAGAGGTCATAATCCCTAGTGGCCTTAGGTATAATCTGTTGCTATGGGAATGACTGGTGCTACAAAGGGACGATTATGACTTTTCACTGTATAAAAATGTTAGGTTTCCATTACCTTTTTGAATAGCACTGAAGAATTTTCATTTCGGTGTTGGGAGTTATCTTTCCTAAATGGATGTAGGGCTAACTATCCATGTAGGTGATAAGTGTTATCCCTAGTCATTACTGATTGTGCCAACGCTTTGATTTCCAAAAGATAATGAATAACTTAATAAAGAACTGTCAATGGATGAACTGAAGCTTTTAAACGAGCAGTGAAAGGCTTTGACTGCTTAAAAAGGATTTATCAGTACATGATAGAGGTTGAAGAATTACCACTAAATCCTGGCAAAAATAATATAAAACATAGCAGGGGAAAAACAAGAACGAGTTTTACACGTTTTTTAATTAATGCAAATTTTCATGTTGCTTCATTTTCTTTCATTATATGGTTTAGGATTAAAGAAAGAAACAAGCCATCACTTGACTGCCTATTGCAAGACATCTCTGGCCTTGACTGATAATAAAAAGGAGTGAATGGTATGAAGCCTAAGGAACAAGGCTCAATCACTCCCAGCAATTACTGTGTCTTATTGATAACTTGCAGCTCTATCCTGCAAATGCCATCTCTGGAACAAAGCCTGTCACAGATCAGACTGAATCCATTAAAAAGCTTTGATTAACATGTCCCTAGGGTGTGCTGGGGAAACTTTTTACGCCAAATGACAGCCTATTGCTACTGCTTCTGAATTGTCCTCCTGCAATACTCTTGTGTTTTAATCTACTGCACAGTTTAAATTAAAAAACAGCAATGACTTTGTGTGACCTAAATACGAGCCGCTTTTATTCATTGTGGGATTTATCAACTGCCTGCAGATTAAGTGTTCAGAGAAGCAACAATTAACCTTACTGTGTGTTAGCTAATATTAATTATATATCTCCTGTGCTTTCTTGTGCTAGTGTACATGTGCCCAGAGAACGGGTCATATTTAATGTGCTCTGTTTAGTGGACAACAAGCTTTGTACTTGTCTTCCCTTGAAAACAAATTGTTTGTATTTGACAAGCATAACATCAACAATGTTGGCTTTCTTTAGCTGGAGCTGACATTGATGTGTAAATGGATTTCAGTCCTTTTAAAACAGACACACAAAAGCTCCATCTTTCTGGGCCTCAAATTTCAAGAGGGCGAGGAATTGCCCTCTACACACCCAATCATTTTCCCATCATCCACTGGGGAAAACAGCCCTTATCTATTGTGGATATTATTTTTCTTTGTTACCCTGCAGTCCCTTGTAAGACATATGCTGAATGGTATGTGTCAGGGCCAGCAGGGAATAATACATTACGAACAAAAAAATGGATTCCTTTATACTCCATTAAAATACATATTTAGAAACACCTGCAGGTATAAGAAGCCCTTGCCAGAAGCCTATTTGATGAGACGTGCTAGAATCTAGGAAAGAGACATAAAAGAAAAACCTGATCCTGTTCACATTCAGGTCAGTGTTAAAATCACATTAAAACAATGTTAAAACAGAGCTAAATCCACAGAGAATCAAGTGTCAAAATGCTGCGCCGTTCAGCACAGTGGTCATTTATTAGCAGCAATTCAAATTTCCCGTGTGCTGAATCTTTAATGAGGGCTAGTGTTTTTAAGCAGTACTTGGGCTCAAGCTCACGACAACACGTTTCTGTACCAGAGGGGAGCAACTGGGCAAGACTGGGAGAGCAGCTGGGACAAGCAGCAGAGTACCGCAGCCCCTGCCCTTCTCCCAGGCACGGCTTGTGCCTGAAGTGGACGAGGGGAAGGGAGGGATGCAGGCAGCAACATGGTGAGCACTGCGACAGCTCTCTGCCACGCAAAAGTCTGCCCGGGAAAGGGGAAAGTAGGGAAACAGAGATGGGCATTGCTTCAATGTCTTGAATATCCTCCATTATCTTCAGAACTGCACTAAAAAATGAGATGGGGTATAGAGTAGCTCTGCTTGCCAGTGCTGATGACCATACTGGGATCATGGCAGAAAGGAGCTAGCTACCTTCTGTACATTTAAAAAAGCTAAAGAGCAATAATCCTCACTGCAGCAGCATTTAAATCTGAAGACAATGGTGGAGAAATAAACACGCTCCTTGTCAGCAGCCCTTCAGGTAGTGCCGAGGTAAGTACTATTTCACAGGAGCAGCACCTTCTTCTAGGTTTGCATTGCTCATGGCAGTGGTTTTCCACATCCCAAATGGCATCAATTTTCCTAGAATTAGGACAGTCAGAGCAAGGACTTAGCCACCTTCCTCTAGGTTGCCTTTGAATCTCTCCGTGTTTATGGCTATGCATTTCTAAAGGATGTGCATGCAGATGTTGACTTGAAGTGTGTTTTACAATGTACAGGAGTTGACACCATAAATTTAACAAAAGGCAGGGCAGCAACCTAGATGTTTAGCTGCTAAGAACAGGTTTGAATAAATATGCAGGGCTCTCAGAAAATAGGTGCTATTGCTGTCATAGGTTTGTGCTATTCATATAAAATGATAGGGCCATATATTTTAACACCCCTGACAATGTTATTTGTTGACTTTGTAGATTGACCACCTATGTCTGCCTGACAACAATTGACAAAAGCCTTTCTATGCAGGGTAATTGTGGCTACAAATGTGCTTCCAGTACCTCTATTACCTTCCCTTCAGCAGGTGTAGCACTTTATTGCTTGATACTACTCTCCCTTTTAGAAGTCTGGCTCCAAGCCTCCTTTGTTTCAACCCAGATGCCAGCCTGTATTTAACTATTCATTAAAAAAAAGAAAGAGCACCCCCGCCCCCCCAACCATCTGGAGTAGAACTGATAGGGGAGGGGACTCATTTCTGTACCTTTTTTAACTGTCTTAAAGGTGAAAGGATTTGTCAAATCCATTAATGACCTATCTTAGATCTAATAGACACTTCACATTCAAAAAGGCTTGTTCAGAAGCTGGTTCAAACAAAGGCAACAGAAGCAAAGAAGACCATGCACAAGGGGCAAAATGGTTTGGGAAATATAAATCTACCCAATTATAATTTGAACAAAAACAAGTGAGAAACCATACTCTGCTGAGGCACTATTGGCCAAGCATCTGGGCTTCGCATTCATGCATAATTAAGCTTTAGACAGCTGCAGCCTTCTCCAGTGCGACAGGGCACAGGATATCACAATACAAAGTAAGATGCATATCAGTGCCTAAAAAAGTTGGTTTTATACTCAGACGCAGCACTAAAAACAAAAACCACCAAAAGAACAACAACAAAACTTTGCAAAAATAAAATACTGTTCAAGATGTCAGTAAAATGTGAGCTGGGATTCGCAGAATTCCCCTCCTGACATTACTGTGTTGTATATGATTTTAAGTTTCCACAATGCACTAAATCAAAGCAAGCAAGAAACAACAAACAAGTTTCAGGACACAGTTTTTGCAATTAAAGTGATATTTAAAAAATCCACACCTATCTGTTAGGGTACTGTGACATGCAGATGGTAGCTTCCGAGGAGATTAAATATGCAAGAAAGATAAAGTCTCTCAGTGGGATTTTTAACAAGTACTTTAAAGCAAACATTGTCTTGTGTGCAGAAGCTGGTCCCTTTCTCCATTACAAATCACATTTGGCATAAAGACTGAGAAGGCGGAGTATTGCAATGCAGACCTGGCAGACCTCTGTTAATAGTTGCCCCAGCTGTGATGATCTCAGAAAATATTGTCATGTGTGGAGAATTTAGCTATCTTTTAACTTTTATTTTCCTTTGAGGCTGCTTCAGTTCAGAAAGACTGCAATGCTATGTCCTGCTAATTGTGTCAAGCCTCTGAAAAGCACTGTCTACTTTCTAAGCTGAGTGTAAATCTTGGTTATTATGAGACAGAGAATGGTTGCTCACTGAAAAAAAAAAAAAAAAAAGGAAATACATTCCATTTTACAGGCTCAGTATTTTTGTAAAGATATCATTTGTCTATTTGACACGGGATCAAAGTTGCTTCTTGGAAAATTTTAATATGATTAATCACACATGGATGGGAAATGTTAAGTCACAATAGCCTGGGGACAGGACAAGTACAAGTCAGTTAGCATTCTGTTCAGCCTTCTGAATGAAACAATGTAAATGCAAAACAAAGATGTAAAGATCTACATTTCTATAGAAGGCAACATGAACAGTTTTGTTAGCTGTGCAAGGAAGTCTAAATAAAGACTCGGCTAGCGAGAGAAAACAAAGTGAAACAAAACACAGGAGGAGGTAAGAAATACATAGCCCTTACCTGTAAGATGGCAAACCACTAGCACTGGTGCAGAATTTGATACCTACAGAGATCTAGGTTGCCGTCAATGACAGTAAGTTTAAATGTTTTTTTAATAACCTTAGTAACACAAACCTGAAAATATTTCACCCTGTGTGTCTTAGATACATGTTTCTTTCTTTTTTACAGGGTAGGTTTTAGCAGAGCTATGAAGCTGTGACTTCACTTATTTTTTCCTGATACACAATTAATTGCATATTTATGACAAAATATTGTAATGACGTGTCATTTGTTTTCCTATTCAGCCTTCTTTTTTCCTTATCCTCACAGATGATGATCTAAATAAGAGGCAAGCAATTAAAGGATAACCAAGACAGCAACAGCAGCACAGGGTGAAGTTAAGGTTAATTGCATTTGTACATATGATAATTATTTTATCAGTTCTGCTTGTGCTGGTCAGTCACAATTCCTCTTTGTTCTTTTTGTACATGGTTTTCCAAAGTGCTCGCTTTCCAGCTGAGTTTAAGTGAAGCAGAACACTTTGGAATATCATGACTTTTTAAGGTCTTGAATATTTGAGAATCTTGGGTCCTGGTTTGATGTGGAGCAAGGACACCATAGAGGGTTCCAAAAGAACCTTCTGCAGAGTTCTGGAATTAGAATACTTTTTGCATTAGGAGTTTTAATACAGCATGACTAAACTGTTTGAATACTTGGAATTATTGGGTGTTAGAAATACATTCACAGTGGTTTGTGTGTGTGTGTGTGTGTGTGTGTATGTGAAGATTAAGGTGAGAACTGACAAAGCTGATACAAGGTTGTAGAAAGAATCTTAAAACACAGTAATCAATCACATTACTTTCCACCATAAGAGAAGTACTGCTCACCTCTGATCTCAGCTATACTGATGTAAATCTGTAGTTACTTTGCTGAAGTCATCTAGAATAACTACTGAAATCCACGAAAATATTCCAGACACACATACTTGCAACTGAGATGATAGCTCTACTCAACTTGTTCAGGTTGTCCAGCAAGACACCCAGGGCCTTTCTGGCAATGCTGTTGGGTAGCCAGCCCGCCTGCCTGTAGCAGTGCATGGGATCATTCTACCTCGGCTTTTTGTTTGTCCTTGTGCTACCCTGTAAGATTCCTGCTAGCCCATTTCTCCTGCCCACCTAGGTCCCCTTAAGTGGCAGACCTGTCCTCCAGTGTATCAGCTGCTCAACCTGCCCCATCTCGGTGTCCTTCAAACTTGTTGAGGGTTTGTTTCATTCCCACTGACTGGGTTGTTGATAAAGGTGTTGACCACTTTCTATGACAGTTTTAACCCCAAAGTGTGCCACTCACAACTTGCTGCTAGTCTGGCTTCAAACTGTTGACAACTATCTTGGAAGCCCACATATCCAACCATTTTTTTTCCTCACCTTCTGTTTCCAGTCACCTTCACATCTTTCATGTTCACTATTTGCCTGGAGATTGAAATAGGGCTGACCACTTCATACTTCCAAATCTTCCCTCTTGCCTTTTTTGAAGAAGTGTCAAACATTTGTCTTCTGCAGTCATTGAGGACCTCTCACAATCTCCATGACATTTCAAAAAGGGCAATCCCACAATGGCATCGTACAGCTCTTCCAGCATCCTTAAACATATCCCATCTGGGCTGTGAACCTGTTTATGTTCAAATTCCTTAAGCAGTCCCTGATGTAATTCTCCTCCACTGCTGGTTGTACCGCTCACCCCAAAGTTTGCTATTGTATACTGAGACTTGGGAAGCCTGGGAGCGGGCATTGTGAGAAAGACTGATGCAAAAAAGGCGTTTCTTCAATACAAAAAGCTGTTTCTTTACACTTTTTTCCATATAAAAAAGCGTTCCTTCTATAAGCCGTGAAAAGCACAGAAAAGTAAGTTTTCTTGTAGACTTATTTCTACTGATTATCTAAATCAACCAAAGTGAAGGATTCAGGAAATATAACCAAACCAAGTCCATAACACAGGCATATTTAAATGAAGATATTAGTAAACACCTTTTCTGTGGGAATTGGGTCTCGCTTTGGCAAGATACTTAAGGGAGAGGCACAACTTTATAGGACTACTTATATGTTAGCTCTACTTGTGTTAAAATATACACATGTGGCTGAGCTGAATAGACCCACACAGCTGTATTTGTTTCAAATCTATGGTAATTAACAAGAAGATAAATTACACAGATCAATAGTTCTCATCTAAACTGCAGGCGTGGTGTTCATTTGATCATTATGTATTTCATTGCCTGAACAGACAGCAAAGCACAAACATGCAGGGCACTACACTTGAGCAGTCACCGTACCATTGTATTTCTTCCAGACATTTCTTGTCTCTTTCTCTATTGGACAGAACTAACCAAATGCTATGCCTGAGAAACCTCCTGAACCAGGGCAGTCTGCTAGCTAGAAGTGGTCACAATTGCCTTGCTCGTGTTACTATGTAAGATCTACAGGAAACTAGACCCTTAACAGGATTACCTCCAGATGCACAGCTCAGTCAAGAACTATTCACCTCAGGTTATGATTAAATCCTCTGGAGAATAAATTTATGAAACAGTAATCCCCCTACTTCTACTGACTGTCTCTTCCCTTTGCTGTCTCTATATTTTCAGCCATGTAACATTTATCTTGTTAAAAAAATAACAATTAAAAAACCCCTTTTTTGCTTCCATATTTATTTCTTGTTTTGTTATCAGATCACAAATACTCAAAATAAAGGGCATAAATTAGAGATATCTCATTCTGAACGTGGCAGTCCTTTCTATTTTTCCCTTAAAGAAAGTCGTTTCAGTCGTGCCATGTGATCAAGAAATGGTACTGTTAGGTGTCAAGTAACATCTTTGAAGCTGATGGACAGATAACAACAATCTCTTAGGGAAGCTGTTTACGTAAAAGTCCCTTTCTATATCAGGATAGGTGAAACACAACTGTATTGTGAAAAAAACCCAAACAACAGAATCACACGGTTCAAGGTGTTTCCCTGGGTACTAGTAAAGCAAATAACTGTCTTGGAGACATGAAGAAAGATGAGGAAATCTTGAAGAGCAACAGAGACATGCCCCTGAAAGCAAAAGGCCAGAAGGAGACACCTTTTGGACAGGATGTTGGCTGGATGAGGCCACTTCCTGTTATTAGATTCCTCATATGTTAAAGGAAGCAAGACTAGATATTGTCTGTAAATAGAAAAGATTACAATGCAGATATGTAACCCCCTTGTCAAGTTCTCCTCTTATAGAAACAATATTCCAAGTTCAGACTTTGCAAAATGCTATGAATATAGTAAATGAAAAAAAAATAATCCTGTTACTCTCTTCCTGTTTTCTTTCACTCGTAAAGGAGAATAGAGCCTTCTTTTGCTGGCTATGAACACATTTAAACATTGCAACATAGATTAACCTTTATGGGTTTGCGTATGCATGAGTGAGAGATTGTTTATATATATTATGTGGTGAATAATTCATAACAAATATTACTTGGCATAATTATTTACAATTATTTATGTTTCTATTATTCAGGAAGTCCTTAGGCTGCAAATTGTCGAGGATGGGAAAGTAATCTAGGAATGCAATGTATGCTCTTCTTGTACTCTTCTTTAAACATTTCTTACTGAAGGCAGTATACTGGTGGAGACAGCTGACGAAAGGTCAGTTTCACATGCATTCTGTTGTATGCATGCTCCCACGTAAAGACACGACTTTTGTTCTTTCTTGTTTTCCTTAGATGAAATTCATTGATTTAGAATCAACGTATTTGTCTGTTCTGAGGGTCAAAATAAGCAACCCTGCTCGTGACTACCCAAGCACACTGATTAAATTAAAGGCTTTTGGAATAGTTTTATAGGGGTTTTGTTGGGTGTTTTCTTATGCATAGTGATTAGCCTTCTTGAAGTAGTGATCTCCAGCCCAATCACTTTTTTTTCACTTTGACTTATTCTTTTTGTACTTACTGGAAAGGTTCTGTGTGGAGACTGCTACCAGAGAAGGCTACTGCCTATTTCTTTCATAGAAGCTTCTGAGTTGCTCTGTGCCCTGGACACAAAATCTCTGTGGGATTGGAAGGAATCCTTCAAAGGCTATTTTCTGCAGATCCAGAATCAGCAAATTTTTCTCTTCATCAGATACGGACCTTTTCACAGCCTCCTTAGGCATTTCTAGCTCTTATAAAAGGGATAAAAAAGAGCCGCTAGGGAGACACCTTCTATTTTGGTTTTATTTTTCCTAAACACAGAGCATGTATGCTCAGTAGAAATCATTAATGTGATTGTAAAAAGTTAACCGCCACAGTGTTAACTACAAATGACTGCCCAGTGTTGCACACACAGGATCACATTCAGCATCAAGTCAAATATCTGTCTGAATTCACAATGAAAAGAAGTGCTCAGTGTAACAGGGACTGCTTCTATTTTCACACAGCTGAAGAGCTTTGTACCTGTTTTTTTTTCCCTGTGCTATACATGTAATAAAATTGGTCTATTAAATTGAGAGGTACAGTGATCCTTGTCTTGTGCACTTCTTCCACTTTTTTTGTTTCATAGACTTCTTCTTCAATAAAGTACCAGCAGATCATAAAGGTTTTAATCTTTCCATAGTAAAGTCAATACTTTGTTTTGAACCAAAATAAATTCATCTTTTAAGGCATTTAATATTTGCAAGAATCAAGAAAAAAAAGCCTAAGTGGAAAACTACATTATTTCTACAAGTAGTTCAACTTATTTTTTAGATGATGTATCTTTTTTATTTGCTGCCATGCAGCAGAAAATGAATGAAAAGAAAAAAAACTACTATTAATTGAAAAAAAATCAAACACTGGAATAGGACCCAGCTTGATCTAATTCAGTATCTCAGCAAGTTGAACTGTTACAACCACTGAGTTCATTAGGAGACATTAAAGACTGAACACAAAGACTAGACTAAATGTATGGGTTTTGTATGTTTGATCACATCACAGCTTTTAATAACTTCATGATTTTACCATGGAACCCTGTGTTTTCTACCCTGTTACCTTCTTTTCCAGAAGGTAATGTAAATCTTTTTGGAACCATTCCTGTTTCCTGGATTACAGCATCATCTTGTGTGAGTTAATTTGATATGCTGTGCTGAAATATGGCAGTTCTGGGATGGTACATGAAGATACCGTAAAGATGATGTGATTCCTTCTTCCTGCAGAAGTCTAGCTTTAATAAATATTTTCCTATCTTCTGCTGAGCTGTATTTCGCATATCGGGAATTGTAATCTTGGAGTTAGGCCAAAAATCTTCACCGTATGTTATAGATTAAAATAAATCTCTAGGCTTTTCCTCTTGTAATACTCATTTCCACTTTAAAAAAAACCTTCAAAACCTAAAATGAGCAGGAGGTCATGTTCTAAGAGGGACTTTTGGAAAACAGATTATGATTGTAAAGACACTGGCTTACTCTAAATATGAAAAAAACTGTAAATGACTATGCAAGTTTTTGGTCAACCCCATGTCATAGGAGGTATATCACTGTGATAAAACTCCACAAGAATATTGCTTGTTGGAAACTAGTGTCCTTAATTAATACAATCTTGTGGTAATACTAAAAAGAAAAGGCCAAATTATCTGACACAGAAGCAGAACTCCTGTTGATATTAAAGGGACTTTTACATGCATATTTGAGCGTCACTTTTAGTCAACAGAGTCATGGCCCTCTTAACCCTACTGGTGAAGTTTAAGAAGGCTCCCACCAAATCCTTTAGTCATTACTGCAATTAGACTTGTAAGACTGATTGGCACTTCGGTTAACAGTGATGAAAGGGCCTTGGTGTCAAATGAACTGAAAATTAGTGACTCGTAAGGATTTATTTCTATATCCCCCCTTTTACTCCATGCCAATATTAAATCTAAGAGGTTTTTTTCTGAAACTAAAGTATGACACATATTTACGGGCTGAGCTAGATCAAATAGACACTATGGCTGTGCTTAGGGTTCTTGGTCTCAGAGTAGCGAAGTGAAACCAGAATATTGGTTCTTCTATTTTAAAAAGTATGATTTTAAACTTCCTGTCTCCAAAAAACAGTGGCAACGAGAATATAAAGGGTGAGGACCAGCTGCCTGTGGCACACACATCTGATTGCTTACACATTTCACTTAGTGATTGTGTGGATGCTTTAAAATGCATACGCTGCTGTTGCACAGGTCCTGAGGTCTAGTTCTTAGAAGGTAACAGATTTTTCTAACATATCAGTGACATTAATAAAGATTCTATTTCGGAGCCTGATATCTTTCAGTCACAATTTCTGTAGTTACTCCGTGCTGGTCCCAGACTTGTTTTAGATTTTCAAGCACACTATACAGCATCTCTTTCATTAAGCCCATCTGTATAAGTAATGCTAGCAACACTTTTATACCTAGGTGGAAAGTGTAGTGCTTTATTGAGCGTCACATTAAATGTTACGTTTGGCCAGAGTGAGAAAATGGTCGATTATATTCCATCAATTCTCCTAACTCCCTCAAACAATTAATCCTGAAGGCTTCTTGACTCATTTAAATCAGATGTGTTTCCCATCACAGACATCACATTATTTTATTTCTCCTCTTATGTTGTCAGAGACGCCAATGTGCTCTCCTATACCAGTACATTGTGCTTCCAGCTGACACATCAGGAAGTTGGTGAGGGCAGGGTCTGTGTTTCTCTGTTCACCCCTGCAAATTTACTAGGACGAACAATAAATTGTGGTTCACTGTCAAAGACCATATAGGTCTAGCTGTGACACAATGCTTTTGGAAGCAGATAACCTTTTATACTCTTCATTTTGAAAAGAAAGACAAGAAGAATACAGCTGTCAATAGAGATAAAGCCAGAAATAGGCAGCCTGAAAACCAGCAGCCCTCTACAAATGTAGGGATTGTGAATAATTTCTGTATTTTGGCAACATAAAATGGTTGGATTAGTAGAAAATTTTGTTTACATAATTTTACTTCTTATGTAATTACAGGAGGCTCGAGGCCTCATTACCTTCCACATCCACATAGGACATTTTAGAAAGCCTGTGTGGTCAAGCTGGCCCAATAATCTTAGAAAACCCAAGCTTAAGCTTTGCGTATAAGTTTTAAGTGAGGTGTGTAGGAAGTCATCTCATTTAACATCTTGGCATCTTCTACAGCTGAAGTAGTTAGCCATATGTTCTATGTAATCAGTCAAGGAAGGGAGACGTTTCTTGAGTTCCTTAATCTCACCCTACTGGAGACATTTAAAATACATGAAATAAGTACCCACAAGGGCCTGTTTCTCTCTGGTGCTTATACAAGTGGTCTACACAACAGATTTGGATATGTCTGCACTGTAGAAGTTTAAATTTAGAGGACCTGAGTGCTACTCCCAGGGGCGGTTACTAAAAGGCACCAGGCACGAGATATCAGGTTTCAGGGAAGCTGAGGTGTCCACATAGGTATCACCAGTTCAGTCAAAGAAAGATTTGTTTGATTGATGAGGAAGATGGGAGGCAACCTGGGTTAAGCACTAAGTGGCAAGAGGGGAGATCCATACCTGAAAAGCTCTATTCACGTGTCGTTTTTCGTCACTCCAAGACTTACTTATTGGTTTCTATACTATGACTATCAAGGGCCAAGACCCTACCTACTAAGGCCTCAAAAAATTTTCAGAAAATTGCGTATTGTACTCTTCCTTCTTCTGACTTCTGTTTATGAATATAAGCACTATTCTGCCCATAGGACTGTGGTCATAGTCCTTTCACATTTATTAAAAAGCCGTTTGTTTTTATGACAAGAAAGGGGGTATTTGCCTTCTGCATATTGTCACAACAGATGTGAAAAAAGATTTAGCATCATGGACCAAATTCATTACTGCTGTAATGCACTGAGGTTCATATCACTACCAGGATTAACGTAACTCAATGTAATTACAACTGAGGGAATCTGCTGCTGGGATTTATCTTCAGTCTGCATAGAGGCACAGTAAAAGTTGTCTTTGTTTCTGGAAAGCTTTGCTATTTTAAAAAAGAAAACAAGCTTACATGGATAATTATAAGTCATCCTTCCTTGCCACAGAAAATAATAAAGCCTGAGATTTCACTGAATATCAGTGAAATGATTTGTAAGTTGCCTCAGGCCCAAAATGAACACTGCAGTTAAAACTCAGACTGAATAGCAAAGCAGAATGGTAAAAAAAATTAATAAAAAAAATCAATACTAATATTGAAAAAGCAGCTGGATGCAATAAAGGTAATAAGAGACTGGAACTTCCATGTTAGAAAGATGAATTTGACTTGCACAGAAGAAAAAACAAATGAATTGAAATAACAAGCATTTTTGTTTGTTCTTGGGTTTTGTTCTCACTTTCAAAGCCCGAGTTGTTACAGAATCAAGATTTTATTGAAAGTTAGTTAAACAGCACTGTCTTCCTAAGTAAATATTTAACTCCTGGCAGAAGGTTTAATGAAGGCTAGTGGGATTAACTTAAGAAAATACCCATGATTGGAGTGATTATTACAATTAGACCCATTCATGTCAGAGTTCTATGGTTCTATTAGATAGTTTTACCAAAGCTAGTGGGATTAATGCAAAAGAAATGCCCACATTTTAGGTCATTATTGCAATTAGACTTGTACATGTCGACATTTCATGGTTTTATTAGAGAATGATTAATGTTTTTATGCTGGAGCAAGGAGTTTATTGTCTGCTCTAGGCCACATGTCATCAAATCAGAATTTAGCTGTAATGCAATAATATTCCCCTAATTGTTGCAATCAGTTATGCTAAAGCAGCTCTTAACACCCTAAAATATGGAAAGGTCAGTTTCCAGTTGTACCAAGCTACAGGTTCCCATCTTGCCAAAAATATGTTAACTAACAAGCGTTATCAGCCAGGCATGTCCAGTGTAAATGAAGCGCTAAAATACAAAATCCATCATGAACACACATAGCTATGTTTGGATTAATCAGTCCAGCTTTATACAGAGAGAGATAAAGGAAAGAGCAAAGTGGGGGAAAGACATTGCTGTCTTACAGATTGTGTGGGTTCCATTACCAGATTACATATATCCAGACATGGAAAAGAAAAGAGGTCGATTGTATATTCTGGAGTAGATCAAACTGTTTCACAGTATAATCATCTCTAGCATACTACCGAAGAAAAAAGTATTTGTATAAAATAAATAAATGAACAAGACCACAGAGATTCCCAGGTTTCTTTTGTGTCTCATAACAGGAAGAATGTGATTATGACTGAGGTAAAGAGCTCTAAAAGAACCATTTCAGTTCATGAAGTTTCTCAAGATCCAACAGACTGACAATAACACCGTTCCTCCTTGCCACCCCTCCCTTTGTGATTTCACATAAAAGACAGACTCAGAGAAAAACACACTTCTGTATCTGTAGCTTCTGCACCAGTTGCTGGAGAGGGAATGAATATCAGCAACTCCTTCAGGCTACATCTGCATATTAGTTCTAAGACTTGTGAGTACTTACACAGAACTAAGGAATTTTACCCTGCTTTTGCAGCTTATCTTCCTTGCTCCATCCACATTGTCCTTGGCATTAGGTAGAAGGTATACTTGGATGACTAAGATGAAGACTGAGTAAACCTTGGCCAAGGTCAAAACACAAGCTAGCAGACCATCTGCTAACCACGTAAGTCAAAGCTTTGAGTTTAAACTGGCTGTACTAACATTATCTATAACATTTAGACAAAAGAAAAAGGAGCAAAGTATTCTTTCAATAATTGCTTTTTCCAGGCTTTTATAATAGTTCTTACTTTCAACAAATACTACACGTTTTATACAATTTTGTTACATTTTTTATTACAGAGGTAACAGTAATTTATTTTTTCTTATCAACAGACAAGAACAACATACGAGCTCTGTAATTTAAAGGCATTATTGAAAGCGGATAATTACTTGCAAGGCTGTTCATAATGAGAGACTGAAATTTTACAAGATTGAGGGTGTAATTTAGAATAATTTTTGAATTATGGAATTGAAACTGTAGGAGTGAAACTCTGACTCTACTGTACTCAAAAAGGATTTTTTTCCTTATACATGCATTTTGTTATGCACTTGGATGAGTGAGTTCATTTCAAATGGCCAGATGAAATACCTCCTACAAGAATGAATACATGAATGGACCACTTCTGTGTACTCTTTTTATTTTGCACTTAATATTCATACAATGAAATTTAGTGTAGATTAACTGTAATTCCGTCTGCAATCATTCTTTGTCTAAAATATAGAAAGAAAGATATTTCACTGGAGTAATTTCTGAAGACTAAGGGACATGAGCCTGAGCACCCTGGAAAGTGCATCATGAAATATGCAGCTTGGATTATCATATGGTTAGGTTTAAATGTGGCTCACACAAAGATAAAATGGAATGAACACTCATACTGTTGTTACCATCAGGACTCGTTGATGCTGCCAGGCCGGTGTCACACAGCTCCAGTACAGCTTGATTTCTAAAGCCCTTTTGTGGTGATAATTAATTACTTGCTAGTACTTTTGATTTGGGGGGGTGTTTGGTTTTTTTTTAAAAGACTTTGCAAGGCACTGATTTGGTCAGGCAACACAATTGGTGAGTGATGAGGTGCCAGCTTACATCAAGACTCCTGAATTCATGTGGTGGGACATAACTCGGCATTGTTCCATATTATGAAAGCCAAACAGTGCAGAGTATGTTGTATAGTAATGGGAACGAAGATGGTTTTCTGAAAAACAGAATTCACCGCTGTCTACTTTATTTTTTAAGAAAGCAGTCTCCACTTCATGCTTTCCAAAACTTCATCATTCAGCTTTGCTGTTAGGAGAATTGCATCAACCTTCAAATGTAATGAAAAGTATGAAAAGTTGAAGTTTGTGTTCTTAACTGGCATTATTAACCCTTGTCCTGCACGAACTGTAGTGAATCACAAATAAACCCCCCATAAAAATCACAAGACTGGATCTAAAAAATCATAAGAAATATTACGAATATCTTTATTCTTTCTGCCTTCTGATTTTTAAACTCTTGCATATTGCCATACACTTTAAGGTAAATGCTGTAAGGTTAACTATTTCCATTTCCAACTGCAATACTAATTGCACATGCCAAATTATGACTTGGCTCTTTGACTGCCCATTAGCTCCCCCAACCACTCGGGGAAGACAGTTGGATTTCTGCCCATCCTATCCATCTGAGCAGCTTCTTTATCAGGTCCAGTCCATTCAGACCCTTGTGCAAAGATATATAATCTCTCCTGCTTCTCATATTACCTTTAATCTCTTTCCTCTTACCTTCTTCGAACTACTATATTCTTCTTTTTCACACCTTATACTCCCACACACTGTCTCAAATCTCTCTTCAGAGTTTCACAGCCCACATGTTCCCAAGCCTTAGTCTTGTTGGTGAAGCTACATTTCTTTAGTCTCCTTTTTGTCCACACTGTCCGCTTCCCAGGCTCTCCTTGCACAGCCGGTACTCCCTGCCTGTCGCTGTTCCCTATGTCTTGCTTATCCCTTTATTGCACTACCTTCCTTCGTATCCTGAACTCATACATTCACAGTACCACTTCACTCTCACTTCCTTTTTATACCCTGATGGGTTTTTATACCACCCACACTGAGACGCTTTTTATGTTTCTTAACATCACCTTGCTCCCTTGTTTGCCTTCTCTCTCTTTTACTTTGCTCTCCTTTGATGTTCTTTGGCCTCCCTATTTGTTCTCTCACATGCTTCCTCCTTGATGTCATAAGCTTCCCTTCCCTGACTCAAACTGCCTTTCCCTTCATGGGTGTCCTTTCTTGAAATGAGCATGTCCTGGGAAGTAGTGAACAGAAGTCTGTTCTGAACAGTTGCCATGTTGGCAGAACTAGCACTGCCAATTTAGATGGTTTTATTAAGAGGTTTATGGTATCTGATGTTTTACCTTAAAACGTAGTTCCAGGAAATAGTTGACTAGGTGGAACCCTGCTTACTTTCTTCTCTTTTTTTTAAAAAAACATTCTGAGGGCTTCAGCCAAATGGGGGGTATACATACCCACTGTACCTTGGAGAGTTGAGATCCAGAAGCCAAATAAAAATTATGCAACATTGATTTCTGTGCTTACATTCTTCTATCACTTTTCTGAGTTCTTGACAATGAGTTATGATCTGTGAAGGTTCAGGTTGGCAACAACACAATGCTCACAGCAGCTTACAGGTAGCCTGAAACTTCTTGGAACCAGCACTCTACTTGGAACCAGTACTCTGCAATAAAGGGGTCTGCAGCTGTAACATTTCCCCAGACTCCAGGCTTGCTGCAGCTCTCTCATCACTCTTTGTGAGGCCAATTTGACTTGTTATGAATCTGTTCATTTTTGTTTCAGTGTCCTCTTTTCCCTTCCTCCTACATAGCTTAAGACATTTCTTATGGAATGGATGAAAAGTCTTTTGCACCTGCTCTTTGCTGCTTGTCATACAAGTGATCACATGCAAGCTGTATGGACTTCCTTACTTTCCCTCTCACCTTCCCCATCAATATTTCTGTGATCTCGTTTGGAAATTCCTGCAGTGTGAAAGAGGAACTGTACATTTGTAAAAGGAGCTATTTCTATAAGATTACTTCAGATGTGGTGAATTTTCCTGTAGAAGTTACCTCTAGCGGTTTAACCGCATAGAAATATTGTACCATCTTCTCCTTTATAATACGATAAAAAACTAATTAATATAGTTTTGATGGCATAAACCTCTGCATGCACATGTTTACATACAAGTTGTCTGAAGGAGCTGTTGCTTCAGCTTGAACTCCTTCTGAATAGTATAAATTTAACTGAAAATATCTTGGGTATCAGATTTTTTATAATGGGGACAGAAGGGACAGTTATACTTGTAAACTAGATGGACTTTAGTTCATGGCTTATGTCATAGTGGATGCAGTCATCTGAAATGGTAAAAAATATGACGACATATATATCATGGAAATTATTAGTAAACACCTTAATGGATATAACATATCATTAGTTTGGAATTTGGAATATGCTAGGAAGAGATGAAGGAAAAAGTAACAGTAAGCACTGTATTGCAGCAATTCAGCCTTCATACCAAGTTCAACTGTTCCTGCCTGCAAGTTGTTAGCTATACACCAGTCACCTAGTAAGCAACAGCATAATTTTGAAGAGGAGGTTCCAAGATAGGTTGCAATAGGGCTGAGAGACCAGTCGCAGATTACGGACAAGCATACCTGGCTAAAACAGCCCTAGAGGATCACGGTTGTTTGCTACTTCTGCCAGAGTTGTCACCATCACAGCCATCATGTGGTCACACCTCTTACCTTCAATGAAAAGTCAGGTGGCAAACTGCAAACCTCCAGCGACCATGAATTTAAACTAACACTGCAGAATGTGCATGGACCTGCTGGGCTGCCACCACACTTCCTGAACTTCTGGGTCTGCTGGAGGAGTAGTAGTGTGAAATAGGAAAGTTGTAATATACCCTTATAGGTAATGCCAGTAGTTTCTTAAGCTGCTCCACTTAGATCTGTCAGATCTGGTCAGGTCTTATAGGAACTAATACATGGGACAAAAACATAAATAAGAGCAAAATCATTGCATTTCTATTGGATTATTTTCTTAATACACAGAAGCACTTTTGTTGAGATGAAGTTTTATAAATATTTGTCCTGGTTTCAGCTGGGACAGAGTTAATTTTCTTTCTAGTGATTGCTGTGTTTCAGATTTGGTATGAAAGGAATGTCAGTATTGCATATTGTTTTAGTTGTTGCTGATTGATGTTTATACTAGTCAAGGACCTTTTTCACCTTTCTGTAGAAGCTGAGGAGGTAGGCAGGACGATAGAATGGCCAATGGAATATTCCGCACCATAGATGTCATGCTCGGTATATAAATGGGGGGGGTCGCCTGGGGACAGGAATCCATGATCACTGCTTGGGTCGAGCTGGGCAACAAATTCACTGGGTGGTGAGAATTACTCATGTCTTGTATATTCTTTCACCATTATAATTGTTATTATTATTTTAATTTTTGTTATTTTCCTTTTCCATTATTGTTCTATTAAACTGTCTTTATCTTAACCCACAATTTTTCCCCCTCCTTTCTGCTTCTTTTCTCCCTCTTCTCCCTGCCCTTCTCGGGGGTGGGGGGAGTGACTGAGCGGCTGCGTGGACCTAGTTGCTGGCTGGGGTTAAACCACAACAATACTGTTTTCAATGGTAGTGGCAAATGGAGGCGAGTTACTTTGCTGACATGCTGCAAAAGACTGTGTTCCAGTGGCTGGAGGACATGTCTAGCTTTTAGTGATCTAACTGCTGCCATGTATGGCTATAATTAATCACGGGTACAAAATGAGGTGATTTTCAAACTCAAGCAGTTAATATTCCTGTCTTCATTACGCCAATTTGTCTTGCCAAAGCAGTTAATACATCTCTGCAAATGGAAAAAAATATCAAAGAGAAGCAACTCTTGCCGACAAACTGACATCTGTCAAATATAATTTCTAGTAATAAGGAACCTCATCCTTTGGGAATATTTTTAGTCTTATTATTTTTATGTCAGAACTTCTCAGCTCTTTTTCCTTCCTTCCTTAGCAGTTCACAGATGACATTTTTTTTTCATTTAGAAATACAATATTTTATAATGCAGCAATGCAGCGATTAATATGTTAAATGAATACTTTTTAATGTTGAACTGCTGTCTTGATTCTCCATTTCCTTCAGTGCTTTGCTAGGTATTTTCTGGGCAGAAAGAGTTACTGACATCTTTTCAAGACTATTAGTGAACCCTCATCTCTACTGGACTGGCCTGTTGCTATTGTCTCAAGTGCAAACAAAATGGATGTACCTTCCTGTAGGTTTACCTGTCTTCATTGTAACTAGGCAGAGGCTTTGACAAAATCTTTTAACATGGACACTTCCAGACTTTTAGTTTGAATCTCCTTGTAAGTAAAAACGACAGTCTTTTGGGCTGCGTTACATGCAGCTTCTTTATAGATCATGTGTTTCACCACTGGGTTTATTCACCTAAAGGGAAGAAAAACATTTTACATTTATTTTATTTTTAAATTTTCATGTTCAATTTTGCAGTCACAGTGGTATGCTATGAAATGCTGTGACAGATGGATGGATCTCATGAAATAATCTTTGATTGCTCTCTTTGTTCTTGCTGTACGTGTCAAAAGTAAACAATAGAAAGCCTTTTCTCTGTCATGTTTCGTCTCAGTAGATGAAGATAGAAAGTTGAATAAGTGCAAAATAGAAATGTTATGGCAGGTTTAAAATAGCTTTTCTTTGATGTTTGATTTTATTCAGTCTGTATTTTCTTTTCTGAAATGCAAATATTGCAATAAATTTAGCATTTAGATAAAGATATATAAAAAATGTCCAAAACACAAAGATAATCTTGTATATCTTAAGCTGGCCAAACCTCAAGTAAACACACGACAAGTTAGGACATTTTTTCTGCACATTTCACTGAATTCACCTAAACTTCATGCATCTAGGTAAAGCTTATCAATAAAAAATCCACAGAATGTTAGGATGGTGCATAAGGATAGTGATGGTAAACCTCAGGAAAGAAAGGAACTATACAACATCCATCATCCATTCATAACACATTCCAAGAGGTGGATATAGCCTAGATTTTCTTCCTTTAGTCCATCTTTAACCTTCAGTCGGCTAAGCAAGTAAAACCAACTAATTTATTATCAAAGTTCTTTTATTTTAATAGAAATACACATGATAGCTTTCATAATTCACATACAGGTTTTAAATTGTTTAAAAGGTGTTCCAACAGGATTAAAATAACAGTGCCAAACAATGCAAGTCCTCTATCCAGTCACTGTTAAGACTGCACATTTAACAAAACAGCCTCCAGTGCAGTGGTGCAGATGCTCAACTACCGGAGTGTGTCTGAAAGCCATCATGCTCATATTTAATTACAGGCACACAGTTGCAGTAAGAAGCTTGGAGGCTGGGCTGAGGGTAGGCAAAAAACAATTTTCGTTATGTTTAATCATGTACTGTGTACTCAGATACTACCTGGCTAAATTATCTTTCAAAGCTGAAAGTTTTGGCTTAGTTCCACTTAAGCAGGAGAATCATGAGCTTTAATAGACAACACTGAGAGATGTAAAGAACCCCTAATGCCCAGTGGCAAAAAGCTTTCTCGAATTACACTGAGGAAACGGTAAACTTTCTTTGGATGCACCACCAGTGAATGGAAGGACAGAATTTGTTTCTGCAGCGGTTTCATAAAAAGTAAAACAAAGTAAAAAAAAAAAAACAACAAACAAAACCAACAACAACAAAACAACACAATGAAACATTCACCTCCTTGATTATTGGATATTCCTTTAATTTGCAATTTGGAGAAGCAAAACACATTTCTTGGACTTCCCATCACAGGGGATTAGTCTGTTGCTGTGCAGAATAACCCTCAATAAGTCAGCTGTGATGGTACTAAGTCATGTTGACAGATATCATGTTTACAGTCTAAATTGCATCAGTGAAATTGTGACAGGGAAATATTCAAACCAGAAGAAATCATTCTCATGATGGAAAACTTCTTCGACTACTAGTTTCCCTTTCTGGCTAGCCAGCTCTTGGGAGCCAATTCTTATCATCTTTTGGCACTGTGAGACAAAGACATACCTATCCTGGTGCAGCTATTTGAAGATATAAAAAGAAAAGAAAAAAGTTGCCCTGCTGCAATGGTTAATGATATTTTAGAGCTGATTTAAAAAAAAAAAAAGACTTTATAATCCCAGTATTTTTAGTGTAAGAAACAAGAATTATTATTACTATGATCATAAGTAAAATCAATCACTTCTGGGTTGTTCGAAGAATCATTAAAGAAAGGTAATAAATGTCTTCCTTCCTCCCTTCCTCCCTCCCACCCCTTCTGATCATATTTAGTTCCTTTCATATCTGAACAGGCAATACTTTCCCAAATTAATTTGAGCAGTTGCCTTCTTTCACATTTGATTTTTAAAGGAGTTTCAGCATGCATACTGTAGTAATGTACTCATGCTACTGGTTTTAAGCTTCACAAGAATAAGAAATATAAAAATAAAGTGCACAGAAGACACACTTATGCTACTCTGTTCTTAGACTAAAACTCTGAAGAGCACAGCAAGCCCATTGCAGGCACTATACGGCACTTCACACCATCGGGCTTTCTCTCCCTGCTAGCACGCTGTAATTAAAGGAAAGAGACATCAACATGAAATCAGACATGAGATGCTGTCCAGTTGAAAAGGTTACTGCAGCAAATGAGCAATTAGTGCACCCTGCTGCAATGACTGCTTCAGGTTCAGAAAGGACTCAGACAAAATACAATAGCTGAATAAACTAGCTTTGTAATCTGTTTGTCATAAGTCCTGCAGTCAGTGCTATACAACGAGTTGGCAGGATATATGCTTCAAAGGCGGTGTGAAGCCCATTCTACTCAAGATCACCAGGCTCTTTCTACATTTTTGCCTACAGTAGGCAAGAAGAGCATTTTTGTCAATATATACCAAACCAAACTCTCAAAGAAAATATGCTGGTAAAAGCACTTTTCAGGTGGCAAAGTTCTACATGTTACAAGAACTTTACAGAAATGTCATAAAAATCAATTTTCTAATCTGCACCGTCCATCAAATTGGACTTACAGTTTAATTAAAAAAAGAAAAAAAGCCACAAGTACAAATATCTTCTGTGCAAAATGCAATTCATATTTTTTAGGAAAGTTAGATTTACATCTGTTATTTTTTTACACATCTAAAACAAGTTGACTGATTCATGCACAGCTATTCCAATTTAGTATCACCCAAGACCCTTTTTTTCTTGCTGTTTTAAACTGTACACAGGTTCTAGCTATTTTAGAAGATAACATTTTAGAGCAGAACACTTAGAATATTTTAGTATAGAGCAGAGTATCCTGAATCTCCTGGGTACAAGCCAGCATAGCTGACAATTCTTTCTTGTTGATAGCTTGTTAAAAAAATACAGGTAAAGGTATTAATACTAGACCGTGTGCTGTTTTAGTGCTTTTCAGAGACACTCTTTAGAAACAAATGTATAGACACTCATTCACATTCACTGATGAGTTGCCCAACTGTTATTGAGTGGTGAAGGCTACTTTGCCAGCAGCAGCGCCTGCAGAGAACCATGAGCTCACAGCACACCTTCCCTGTACAGCTCACCTTAATGGGGCCTTCGGAGTTTTGCACAAAGCTACAAACTTAGAAGAGAGGGTGGCCGAAAAGGTTGTCACCTGTACGAATTTTCTCCCAGTCTAAAACACAAATACCCTTGTATACCTCAGAAGGAGGGATAGGAATCATCATGTGTGGCAGCTCCATCAAAGTAATACATTTATCAACTTGATCAGATACTTATGTCTGGTCTACCATTACTTTCAAACTAAGGTTGCTAGGATTCTTTTTCTCTTCCTGAGGTGGGTCGTATTTTGTTTGAAAGTTTTGTTTTCAAGCATCAATTTGACAGCATTGTATCAGTATCACTTTATCAACAGAAACTAAGTTTAAAAGCTCGTAATTACTGTTTAACATTTAATATTTACATAGTGCTTTGGAAATCTCAAAACCCTCTATGGAAAAAAAATACATAAAGCAACAATTGCCAAGAGTAGGGGGAAAATATCCAATGCAATGGAAGAGTAACATAAAGTCAGAAGAAATGTGAAGAAAAAGATGGACCGGCCACTTAGGTGAGATTTACAATGGCAGGAAGCCTACATACCAGAATTTGTAGCAAGCTATTATGTATAATAAACGTGTATTTTCCTCAGTGTGAAAGATGCTCTAAAACCCAAGCATCTTTCCCCGTGATAAGCAAACAAAGACATCTGGATTTGGGAAAAGGAGCAGACAATGCAGGCAGAACCCTTCCTTCCACACACCCAAAGGAAGAACTGGCAGTGAAACAGATTGTCAGCCTTCACAAAGAAAGGGCTTAATTGATCAAATCCCAGTACTAGCTTATTCTCCTGCTCCTCCTCCTCACCTCCTCTCACTCCCTCCTCCCAAAAGCCCTGGCAAACACTGAAGAATGGAAGGGAAAGTCTTTCAAGTAAGGAGAGGTGAAAGGTTTAAAGGAACAGGGCAACACGGTATTTTTAAGTGTGTGGGTTCACAGATGGCTTAAGCTAGTCTGAAACAGAACTGCAGCAGAAAGCAGAAACCCTGTGCACATCTGCTCTCATCAGCCAGTTCTCACTGTTTTCCTCTTGCCCAGGTCTTACTACACGTGGCTGCACAGTGAGCCAGATTAACCTGCTAATGCAAAAAAAAACCCACCATAAATTATTTTAGTTGTCAATCAGGACAGTAAACCAATAGGGACCATGTGAAAAAAGGACAGCTATGAGATTTGCGTTACAACCCATCATAAACACTGAGGAGACTGCAGAACAGCTCTAACTAGAGGGGCATCTTTACTAGCATGGTACATACAGCATAGATTGGTGAGAAACCCATGCACAGAATTTACAATGTTTTTAGAAAATGTATTTTTGCCTTTTTTTTTTTTTTTTTTGGCAAGGAAACAATAGGTCCCAGTCTCACTTATGGAAACATCCATGAAAGCAGTTATGTAACAACAGGTAGGCTGAAGAGAACACCCAGGATAATTTTTATGGAAGTGCCTGCTTGGTGTTTGTCTCTTCTCACTGAGTACCACTGTTATAGGTTGGAGTACATGCAGAATTGAGAGGAGAGTCAGTGTGGAGTAATGCTTGGCTGTCAAGAGGGCTTGGTCCTGCTCCTGACTGTACCAGCACTGCAGTACTGCTCAGAGGGGGAAAGGCTGCTTACTAACTCTTCCTCAGCACTTGGCAAACTCTAAATGTGACTAATAACACCTTCAATTTTGAATTTGCCTATTTTATCCTTGTTACTGCTTGATTTAGAATCTTTTCCTCAACCTTTACTGTCTCCCTTAACAGGTTTCACACAAAAATATTTTTCAAAAGCTTCAAATAATATGTTCAAAAGTGATATATTTTTCCCCTAGTGTTAAAAAAAAATCTTAAAAAAAACAATTTGAAGAAAAAATTAATTTTTGTGTGTGCCTTGTAGTAAGCACAGTTTCCATAGACACACTATTACAACTCAGTTCAATTGCTTGAAAAATGCAAGCATTTGTTATCCAGCTTTCATACCCTGAAAAGAATCCTTGGCAAAAGCAGATTACATCTTTATCTATCAGTTACTATTCACCAATATTTGTGATACTATTTACATTGCTAGGTGAGGTAACTCTGACAGCAGAGGTGACTAAACTAATCCTAAGTGGTATTAGTGAAGGAAGGAACTCTCAGGCAATTCCCTTACATGCTGTTAAAAGAAATTGAATCAAAGCAAATCCCCAAAGACCTTTTAGAAACAGGTTTTGCATTTGTCTCTTGATATCTCCAAGTAAAAGACAAAAGCAGCAGTTATTAAAGGACAAAAGATAGCATGGAGGTCATTTATTGAAAGGTCATAGGTTAGTTTTAGTAAACTACTGTGTAACATGTGAATCTCAGAGAACGGTGATTCTAATTTAGGAATCATGAGCAGAACAGCAGGTACAAATATTATCCAGAGCTTGGGGATAGTAATTAAGAGCTCAGTTATTAATAACATTTTAGGTACAATTGTCCAATGAGAAATGGAGAAAACTCAAGAGCAACACAAACTAGAATAACACAGCTAGAGCAGAAGTCATTACAATAATTGGCTGTAACCTGGATGGCAGATGTATATTTCAGATTGTTTTAATATGAATAATATTTTTCAGCATGCAGAACAATAATTAATATTGCCCAGAAGAAAAACCTTCCAATTTTTAGATCTCTGATTTGTTTCCATATCCACTTATGTCATTGTAATTTTTGTCTGACAGTGATACACCTTTTTTAACACAATGTACTATATAAACAGGATCATGTTTTTAGTCATTCTTTCAAAGCCGATATTATTAGCTTTAATTTTTTTCTCTTTGCTGAATGGAGGAAAGTAAGAACAAGAGCCTTGGAGAATATAAGTGATTTCACATGCTTTTACCACTAAATTATGCTAAGCCATCTGTAATCCAATGTCCGTTTCCTAGATTACAAGTGATCCGAATACCAAAGGAATCTAAGTCAACTTTCTTCTCTGTCCCAATAACTCAATTACTCTTTTTACAAGGGTAAAGCCCTCACATATTCTGTGGTACGTACAAGGACTCTGAAATTCAAAGGATCAAAACCAAACCAACAAAGCTATCATCAGTTCACTGGAAAGCCAGAGATCATGATTAAGAAAAAGTTCAGTTTGTAACAGATTCTGCAAGGGTTTTTTTTTTTCAAAGAACAGCAGTCTGTTACAAGATCAAGATTTTTCAGGCTTCCTTGTTCTTTCTCCTTCTGTGCCTACACACTTATTGTTAAGGGCCTGAACTTGCACTCTTTAAGAAGCTATATGAAACATACACATGGTTTGTAAAATACATTATAGGTAGCTCTTATAACTTACAGTGTAATTATGAGGCTTTAACAATAACATACAGAAAGAAGAAGAAAATTAAGATGTTCACAGAAACTATCACTATGGTTTTTTTAGGAGGGAAAAGTTTATTTCTGTCCATAATTCAGAGAACATTCAAATGAACATATTAAGCAACAGAAGAAATCAAATATAAGTAAGTGGGGAATGACACCCTACTACAAAGAAATGTAGGATTCAGACAAAGTAACAAAGCAGGTACACACTGAAGCACCTACTGTGATCCAAGGAAAAGTTTTCCACTTAGTTCTCTTATAACTTGAAGTCTCATACACGTACTTTTGCACATAGAAGCTCTTCTTTGCATGATAAAGTCTGAAATATGAATATTCTAATGTACTATAGAAACTTCTTCCCTTTTCTCTTGCTTACTCTCTTGTCCCCCTTCCCTGAAAATTAAAAAAATTATTTAAAGGCAGAGGGCTAGACCCTGTCTTTCAGAAGCTTTTATGTAGGCGTGTCGGCACAAGTGGCTTTAAGAAAGTTTTTCCTATAAAATATCAAAAACTGAATTTATTTTTAGAAAACATCTCTTTTTTCATGGAAGGACATGTAGTGGCTGGAAATCAAAACTGCATTGCGTTACACAAATTAAGGCTGTTTCATAATGCTGGCATAGAGTAAAAGCATTGTTGGAAACAAGAATGATTTCTCATTCTGTTCTGTTTATATCAGCACATCTTCCCTGCTACTAGTTCTCTATTTGCTATTTCAACATCATCTGGTCAAATGGCCCCTCACACTCAGCACTTCATCAGTTCCTCTGCAGTTCTTCTTCCTCCTTTGTGGATTCCCTGTTTGCTCCAAAGTCCTCTTACATTTCCAGTCTGTAGGTAGCCACCCCCACCTGATTATCCCAGTGCCAAAAACCTTTCCTTCAGTGTCAAAAATTACTGGTGGGCGTAGGCAACAAGATTTTTCAACGATTTGGGTTAATTAATGGAGAAATTGTACTGAAACAATTTTTTTAACTGAAAATCCTGAGGGGAGAAGAATGCAGCAATAATTTTCTATTTGCTTGTTTGGTTTGTTTTAATAAAAAATTTAGTGTCTTTTGATAAATTTTCCCTGTAACTTTAAAAATAGTAGATTTCACTGCTGGATGAGGACTGACCACCAGCAGAGACAGAGTAGGGGTGCACCTCCAGCCCTGAGTGTCAATTCCAGCTGTTCTACAGAGAAGACCATGCTTAGCAAATGTATATATCCACAGTAAAGTTACTGACTGTCAAGCTTATGGCACTAGAGAAATTCCCCATTGTAAAGTATAATCACTTGCTCCACACACTCTCTCCACCCAAGTTATCACATAGAAAACAGCCTTTTCCTTTGGCTCCAGAGAAACATTTGCCCAGAAACCTACCAAATAAAGAGTCTACTGGCACTTCATATAATCAAAAATCAGATCCTGCAGTGCCTGTGAACACTGAAAAATTCTCATCAAAAGCAATCAGAGCTAGATTCAAACCAGCTTTTCCTCCTCCTCTCCCTTTTTTTCTCACTTAAAAAAAGTAGT
The DNA here is from genome assembly GCF_000708025.1 of Charadrius vociferus. Taxonomy (NCBI): domain Eukaryota; kingdom Metazoa; phylum Chordata; class Aves; order Charadriiformes; family Charadriidae; genus Charadrius; species Charadrius vociferus. The sequence goes on along the minus strand of NW_009661372.1, from coordinate 2,880,668 downwards.
TAAAAATAGTTCTTTTTTAATCCCAGAAGCCTAATCCCTTTCTCACATAAACTAGTTTCATGGTGGTGAGCCTCCAGTGAGTGCCTTCAGATCCTTATCAGTGTAAACGAGAGTGCTTTTCACCTTATCAATGCAGTGACAGCACTCTTCTCTCACACTGGACTTTCTGCAGAGGAAGACGCCATCCATACATCGGACAATGTGCAGTCTGCAAAGATCAGAAGGTGGCAGAGACAGAATTAGAATTGACCTGGAGAGGACGCAGGAACAGAACTAAGACAGAAGGAACCATGGGGCAGCTTCTATTAAGGTGGTTTTCTTTCTAAAATTTCATCTTTGCTCTTTGATAATGGAATGGCCTCGAAGGCCTTTTAAAGTATATGAAAAGGAATTTTCATTGGAGCACACTTTGAAAAAGAAAATCCATAAAAGAACATAAAAAAAAGCTTGTTAGCCATTACACACCCGCCCAGCATATGACATTCAAATGAGTTCAATCAAGCCAATTTGCATACAGTGCACACAAAAAGGGCATGCAATTTGCACATTTTATTGTAAAGTAAAGCACTTCTCATGTCAGCATTCAAAGTCTTTAAAAGGAAAGTTCTGTATTCAGTGACTATTTCACAGAGAAGACTGTAGGATAGATAGTATTCATAAAATACATTTTATCTAAATTGCTACTGTCTTTAGCAATAAAAACGTCTGGAATAGATGTTGACAAGGGGAAATTATATTAAAACCCTGCATGAATTCAACATGTTCATGGCTATGCTACTGTAATTTCAATATCCTATTATATCTTTGCCACCTAAATATATTTGCCCCAAATCGCAATTTAAAATAGCAAGCTCTACCTTTTATTGTATCACTTCTGACTTCAGTAGAACTTCACTTCAGGAAAGACTTTCAGTCTGTATATGTGGGTAAAAATCCAGCTAAGATTAAAATTACTCAATACAGCTAGTGTCAAACAATTCCACACAAAAATAGGCAACTTCGCATTTAAAGGGATTTGGTAGAGACCTTGATTCTCAGTTCCTTCCTCTTTCTCCTTTGCAATATTTTATTTAGTTTTACCTCTTCCATGTACCATTTCCAATGTCCTTACATTATTGGGCCTTATCCTACCAAACCCATGTTCCAGTCTTATGTTTTATTTTTCCCTCCTTGGCTCCTTAATGCATTTGAACCTTAAATAATTTGATTTTAACTCAGGGTGTTTTCTCCTTCATCTGGCTTGGGACCAGCCTCTGTCAAAGAGTACAGGGAAGAGTCAAGTAAGAAGTATGGAAAGTGGAAGCAGGAGGGACACATCAAAGTTCCATTTTGATGACTCAAGTGTAAAAATAGCCTGGATGTTTGAAACTCCAATTTTCAACAGCTTTAAAATTTGTCTAAATTTAGGAATATTCTTACAATCACAGAAAAAGGCACACCTGTGAAGCAAGGAGTGGTCCTCAGCCTTGTTATGATCTATTGCTCCAAATGGTACCTTTCCAGAGAAAAAGGAGTGAAGACAGGCTTAATCTTTCTCTAACCGCATTCCCAGAAATGAAAGAACTATGTCACTGCAAAGGTTTGGAAGACTGAGCCTGAATGGAAAAAGGCTTGGAAAGTTATAAACAAATTACAAGAAAACTTTAGAGGAGAAGCACATAGCAATGCATGACTGCATAGTCTGGTTATTAAGATCCCCTCCCCCAAATGAAGCCCACACTGCTTAATGATGATTATGTACTTTTGGTACTTTTATAAACTGACTTCAGGTTAAGGGCTCTTGCATCCAAGGAAAATCACAAAACAGAAGCAGGCAATAACTGTGGTGGGGAGGGAGTTTAGGAGATGTCCAGTCTAACATGTTGCTCACAGCAGCATCAGCCATTGGGTCAGACCAGGCTCCTCAGGGTGGGGGGGGAACTTCTGCCACTGCTCGCCTGTCATCCTTGGGGAAGGTTTCCTTATGGCCAGTCCCAGACTCTGGTGTCCCTCACCCTCCTGCTGTGCCCCACTGAGAAGAGACAAGCTCCAGCTCTCTGCCAGCACCTTGTAGGCACTGCTCCTTTTCCAGGCTGAACCAGCCCTGGTCCTCCAGTGTCTCCTCAGAAGGGCAGGTGCCCTAGCCCCATCACCTCACTGGCCCTCTGCTAAGCCAACTGTGGTTTATTGATGTCTTTCTCGTACTAGAGGTCCCCAAAACTGCATGCAGTATATAGATGCGGTCTAAAGAATGCTGAGTGGAAGGGGAATCCCATCCAGTGATTGACTGGCCATGTTCCTGTTTAAAAAGCCCTGGGTGTGATTGACCTTCATACCTGCCAGAGCACACTGCTGGCTCATGCTCAGCTTGCTGCTACCAGAACCCTCAGGACCTTTCCCTCAGAGCTGCTCCCCAGTCAGGCAGTCCCTAGCCTGTATCACAGCAAGGAGTTACTTCTTTCCATGGCAGGCATTCAAATCTGTCTTTATTCAATTTCATAAGGTTCCTGTTGGTCTATTCTTCTATCTTATTTAGGTCTCTCTGAAAATTCTTCAGAGACATTCTCAAAAGTTTTACCCTGTAACTATTGCCAGTTTTTAAAAAAAAAAAATAAAAAAATTGTCCTCATACATCATAATGAAAGAAACAGAGCCAAATGTCATTGGAAAGGCAATTTAAATACAACATATAGACTCATATGGTGACAGTGGATGCAATGGTCAAAGTCGGGAATAGGAGACGACATGATGCATTGCCATTAGCATTATTATCATTCCCATTAGCATTACATAGTGTTTTTTCAGGTAAACTGTTGTGTTCAGGAAATGCCTGCAGTCTGGATGCCTGAATGTGATGGGACCTGTTGCCTGTTGCAGACCAAAAAGGCAGAAAGGAGACAGTACTTCCTGCCCACAGTGATGTATAATGGGTTCTTAGGTGATAGGGCCCAGGTGTGATGACCAATACTAATTGGGTTTGTGTGGGCCAGACAGTTCCTCATTGCTGCAGGGAGCTGAGAGCTGCTCTCCTTTTGCAAGTGGCTAATCATCCCAGTCTGTCCTTCTGCGGCAGTACTTCCAGACTTCAGTTACGTTTGGATAACACCACTATCCTCTCCCTCACCCTACCTGAAGTGCTAGGCATAAACTTGTTCACAGTGATGTTAGTAGGTGTTGTCATGAAAAATGAAGGTCCAGGAATTTTGAAAATGTCCCAGACTGAATGGTTTGCCTCAGGAATCCTGCAGCGGAGTGGATGAGAATTTGTTCTGAAAATCAGATACATGACAGTAATTAGAGCTGCTGACAGGATGCTGCTTAGAACTCTTTCCTTCCAAAGCATTTCAAAATTTAGCCAAGGCTATGCCTGGGAACCCTAAATACTGCAGCATGTCACCCTGTTTATAAACCTCCCCAGGCTGTTTTCAACAGCTCATTCAGCTGTGCTGACCAACAAAAGCAATGCAAAGTTTTAAGATGTCTCAACTACTTTGCGTGTTTTATCAAAAAGAACCACCAAGCCGAGCTTTTAGTATCTAGCCAGCGTAGTTTATTTTGCAATGAATTGAATCATTAAAGAAAAGAAGCTTTGTGTGGTAGCAGAGCAGGTAAGTGAGCAATCATATGTATTTCTGATTCTGCCATCACTTCTCTCTACAGCTACAAGCACAGTGTTCAGCTACTGTGCCAATTTCCACACCCAAAAATGGGTATAACAGCATGTACTAGAGTAGTGCTGAAAAATAAGAGCCTGGTCCAGCTCCTAGTGAAGTTAACAGCTGTGCCTTTGTTCATTTTTACTAGATAGAGCCAAATTTAAAGACCTTGAACCTGACTCTGAACCATAGTGTGGCAATGAAGCTATAGTGTCTGTTCAGCCAGAAAGCAGGTAATTTCCTGCCCCCCCCGGGTATGGGACCCTGTGGGACTGCAAAATAGGCTGCTATAGTGTTTGTACATTATCTCCTCCTGTAGATACAGACATAAATATCACACAAAGAAGAGTGGATAATGAGTGAGATAGAGATGTCTCTGTGTCTGGTGGTCTACAGAAACCTTATCCAAGGCCACGCGTAGTTCTGAGAAGCCTAAGGAAGCATTCCTGAGCATCCCAGAGTAAAAAGGAGTAGATGGAAGCTGCCACCATGGCCTTTAGAGTCTCCAAGCACCATTCAGATCTTAGAAAAAAGCATCACCAACTATTTCATGTGGTTTTGCTGAGAATAAACTATTTCTTAGTAGAAATCCACAGTTAGTAGCACATGCAGTATATAAGCCCAAGGGGAAAATAGTTTCTACATTTAGTAGAAGCTCCCCCTTCTTTAAAAATCAGCAAGAGAAGGTAATTCTATTTAATAGAGACTGTCACTTCTAAATGAAGACATACCATAGTTTACAAATTGAAAATATCTGGGAAAAGACAATATACTTAACAAATATTCAACAGCCTTCTTTGTAGCAGCAGTCAAACAATATATGATATCAGAGGAAAAAAACCCTCTAACCCTATTATTAGGGCCCAATTTTCTTTTTTCCCCCCTCTTACTGCCCAGTGGGTTGGCATAGCCACTCCAAGAGCTCTGACAATGCTTACACTGTGAGCACCCCTTCTCCACTTCACTGCATGATGATCCTCAGCCGGGTTGTCAAACACAATTATTTCTCTGGATAACAATGTGAAAGGCAGCTGCAGCGAGCGTGGAGGTCAGGCAAAGCAGGCCACGGATGCAACAGCACCTGCCTTTTGCACGCAAAGACGGAGCAAATTACAACATTTGTCACCAAGGAACTGAGCAGCAGTACCATGTGTGATGGCCTCACAAGCACCATTTTCATCATATGCATGGGGATATCTTTTCAAATCTAGAGCAGGGAACAGATGTTTCATCAAAAGACACATTTAAAATAAAGATAATTATGCAGTAAGAAGCTTAATTACATAGGATTATTCAGGTCCACTTAATTGCTTGACAGTCTGAGAGCCTCCCACGTACTTGTGAAAGAAGCACCCTTCTCTTACTGGGTTACCAAACTCTGTTATGGCTTCAGGACAAATGTAGTTGTTTTAGTAATTCAACTAATATTAATTTCTGATATTCAGCTACAAAGAGGAAATGTAAGCAATCTCATCAAGCAATAAAATATTGTTTTATTCCTATAGGCATTATATTTTCTTCCATAAAATATTAATAGCCTGAACCACACAAATAAAAGTAAAACTGAATGCTATTATCACAGTATACTCAGTAGAACATTAATTGCGCTTAGACATGATTTAGATTAAAGACTAGAATTTCCTCTGCTCTGGCTGCCCACAGATGTTTACGCATCTCCAGTTTTCAGAAGTTTGTTATGACTTTTTCACGTGGGCGTATAAAAATGGCCTTTTACCTCCTCCTCAATGGGTTGCCCTCTTTCCCCACAAGCCAAAATTCTAGTACTCTAAAAAAAATATATTTATTCTAAGAAAATAGCTTGTTTTCTTTGTCTTTGTTTAAACAACATAGTATGTGCTACATGGCTGTGGTGCAGTTATTCTGAGAGACTGCATTCTCACAGGAGTTGCTGAACTGATCATACTAATACATTTCACAGAAAAATAACGATTTCTGTGAACTTCTGTTGACAGGCTTTCAGTGTGACTCTGTCAAGCCCTGGGAGCTTACCAGCTGCAGAGCTTGGATTCAGCACTGCTCCAAAATGCAAAATTGTGAAGGCAGCTCTGCCATGTGAATCATGCTGAAGGGAGAACCGCTGCATTTACAGGGTCCCTATCATGCAGCTGGGGGGTTTAAAGAACACCCGGCATCAGCCCAGGTGTTTTCTACTCTACACAGGTTCCGGGAAATGGTTCAAAGGATTTTCTGTAGAGAGCTCTGCAATTAAATTGCATCCCTCCCCCCAGCCCTATGTGCATTAGTTTCCCATGCTCAACACATTTCTTGATCATGTACTGTAGGGCACTAGCAAAGCCAAGCACAGAATTTATATTTAAGGGGTGTAAATGTAATATTGAAAGCCTGAGCACTCAAATGAGCACTTTTCATCACAGAGAGCACTACAATATTTGCGTTTGTCAAGCCATTGCAGACTTTTGTTACATAGACAAACTAGGAATGGTTTCATTGTGCGTTACAGAAAAAAAAAAAAAAATCTGCAGAAGAATTAACTTTATAAGGAGTTAAAGCTTGTCATTTAGAAAAAAAATCCTTAGTTCAGTCTAAGCCGCTAAATGTAACTTAAAGCTCAGGAAAGACGATTACCCTATAATGGCTCCATTCACATTCACAAAGTTGGGGTCATTTTAAACTGCTGCTATGTTTTGGAAGGCTGCCCAGAAAACTTTGGTGTGAAAAATCTGCTGAATGCCTTTGCGCTACATTAGCTAACAGTATTTAAGGTCAATAATGCAGGTGCGGGCTTTCTCCCATTCAAGTTGCATTTTAAAAACTTAAAAAATCCTTGCAGACTTCTTCCTAAAACGCTGTTTAAAAGTGGCTTTTGCTCAAGCCTTTAAAAAGAAGAAATCAAGGGAGGAGAATGGGGAAAGGATGGCACTTTGCTGTTATCAGGAGAGAACATGAGAGAGGTACTAATAAACCACAAACTAATATATCTTTTGCATTAGTTTCAGCAACTTAACTTTTATAAACATGTACCAGCACTAAGTGCAACTTACCAAGCACATCATGGGGACTTACATTACTTTCCACACTAATGGTGTCAAGGTGCACCGAATGTTTCCCCCCTGCAGCTTGAGAGTGACATTAGAGGCTTTCGGGGAAGCATATGCCCAAGTTCCTAGCTCTGCAGCAGTTATCGTATGCTAGGGTGACACTATGACTGATCACACTCAGGCACTGCTTCTGTCGCTGTAAATGGGCTTTCAGTTATAATGGAAATGTTTAGTTCAAAGCAGCGTATACATTACACATGTTATTAATGGCTGAAACAGATGCTTCCATCTAGCGAAAGGGTTTGTTTTTATATAAAGCAAATCCTCCTGTAAATCTGGATCTTTTATTTGGTTGCATATCAATTTGAAGGATAATAATACGAAAAGCCCTTTCTACTTTGCCTTATATTACAGAAGCATTTAAATTTTTAATTTGTGTTTCATATAAACAAATTTATATACATCTACACACATTTTATTACCCATTTTATATGGCTCCTTTTGTTTCTGTTGTAAATTGCACAGTTTCTTAATCACTGCTAAGCATAAAATACCCTATCAGTAAATTATTCCTACAATAAAATACATGATGTGGTTTACAAATGATGGTTATTAATTTCAGGACAGAAATGTTGCATTTATATTGTGGTTTATGTTCAATTAACACATGGCTGCATTAATGCAAAGTGTCAGCATAGAATTGAACCAGAGACTAAATGAAAATGAAGTACCCTAAAAAGGAATTATTGCCTGTGCTAAACAGAGTAAAAGCCAATTTATTTGGGAGTTTGCTTGTACAGTACCACCTGAGATATTCAAGAGCAATTCCAAGAGCATAGATCATGTTTCCAAAAGGAAATTATCTGATTGCTTTACCTTTTTATGCGCTTTTTGTGGAAAGAATTGTGTCTCTATGCACATGATTCTAAAGCTGGAGCAGCTGCAGTTCATGAAAACCATGTTATTAGGAAGGGGAAGACATCTTTAAAAATAAGTCACCCGTTTCTTTTGTTAATTATAAACAAGCCTGTTTCCTAAGGCACAGGCAGCTCATGAGAGAAAAGGGTAGCCATGGTGGAAACACTGATTATCATATTTTAGATGCAAAACATAACAACAGTTTCATTTGTCAAATACAATTTTACTAGATGTGCAAAACTCTGTAAGTAACCAAAAGTAGCAGATGATAACGGTTCAAAATTAAAATGCTGAATTAGCCGCTTTTGAGAACAGCAAGACCTTGTAGGACAAAATTGCTTATATGTTTTGAATTTAAATCTTGTAGCAGTTAAAACTAGCCCTGACTGCAAATCTAGTGGACTAGAGTTGTATTCTTTGAACACATGGTGTGTTCCACTTCTGATTTCTGCTCTCTCAACCTGTATGAATTGCAACGCTTTATTGTTCTTGAATAAATATCTGAATGGTAAAATATCTGAATGGTAAAATATTTGCATCGGAAAGTAAGTTAGCATCGTTAAACAGATCCTGGATTGTGGCATTATTGAAATCTATTTAACATCAGGAGAATGCATTTTGAATTAAATGTCCCCTTTTTTGTAAGACGTGGAGCTGTACAAGTTTAGGAATAACCCCATAGAGGTTGCTTGGCAAGCCTCCCAAAATCTTTGTGAGCCACTAAAGTTCATTGTGTGTATTTTACATTAGAACTTGTGTATGTGTAGAGGAACTTAAAGACTCCAGTTGGTACAAAATTACTTTGTAAAACTGGCACCACAGTCCTGAATAAACTGTGTAAACTCCCTCTGAGATTTACATTTCATTCATGTGCATTACATCTGCTTAATCATATTGCCCCAAAGTACCTAAGCTCCCCCTCATCTCAAGGGAGCTCTGGAGGAGAAGCTTCCTTCATGTTGTTTCTCCTGTTTTCCCCCATGTCAGCAGCAAAGGTCAGCTTAAGAAAAATTCCCCCAAGAGATGCACCTCAGTAAAAAAATTTAGAAGTCCATCAATATTTTTCTAATGTCTGGTTCTAAATTATTTTTCTTCTTAAGTTTCTAGATCTACCAGAGAAGAGATCAGCATTAAATTTATTTTTTTTTTTTTTTAATACAGCAAATTAGAAATACCTGCAAATAAAAAAAAAGAAGGAAGTCCAAGGAAAACTGTCATCAAGTTACTCATCCAGACCTGATGAATGGACCTGTGGATAGCACCTGCTGCAGTGAATATTTAGGTCTTGATTGGGGTCCACAACTGATACTGTAATTCAAATAATAATTTGAATAGTAATCTGAGAAGATAAAGTCTTACTGGAAATTTGGAGTAATAATTAGCTATACATAAAGTACTGTGCTATTATTTAGGGAAAATGAGAACAGTAACCTCTACAACTAAATGAAGACAATTTTCCTTCCTCTGACTTCATGTCTTCACTGAATGATAGGAACTTTTGTCAAATTTTCTTGAGTTTTTCATGCTTAATTTGCTTTCACATAGGCCCTTTCTGAGTTCATTTTGGTGCCTAAAACATTTGTGTATTTTGACTGTAGTTTAGAAGTAACGGGTTTAAAACTAATATGTAAAACTGTTGAGAAGAACTGCCTTGAAATTAATTGAACATTCTTTTACGGGGCAATATTTTCTAAGATTAAAATTAACTACTTCACAGGAAAAATAATGATGTTTAATGACCATATAGTACATATTTTACTGCTAATTTGCTGTGTGATATACATTCATATGCTTGGACTATAAAAGCAAAAGGGATGTACATCAGTTTCAGGCAGTTTTGCTGTTGTCTGGAACTAGTGCTGAATCAGGATTTATTCTCCATTTTTTTCTAGCTGATAATATAGCTGAAGGAAAGTAGCTCACCTCATGGCTTACACTTGCCCTGAAGGACTTCAAGTGCTGGATGATGAAACTTACTTTGACAAAAAACTGACCAGACAAGACAAGGAAGGATGAAGTATGAAGATAAGAATGAGGGAAGACGGCTTTCACAGACACACAAAGAAGAGCCCTGGTTTATGCATTCCATATAAAGACATTTTTTTTTCTTTTCTTTTTTCTTCTTTCTTTTCTAGATTACTTCATCCTATGAGGAATGCTAACGTGCTAAGAATATGGTCATCCCTGACAGCCAGGAGGCAGAAAACAAACCCACTGAAATATACAATTTGCTTATAGATAGTCCTCGAGGAGTAGGCTGCAAAATACTTTTGTCTTCCAGAGACTGCTAACAGCTACCTGAGGGTGTTACGCTTGAAAAATATGACTTCACATTTAGTACTTGAATGTCGTATTGTTAAGTATTCAGGAATAGCTCAAAATCACTCAGCTGGCAGAAAAAGAAAGCTAACAAAAACACCTCAGACACACGTTTGATGCAGTGTGATTTAAGGAAAAGTGGCTTTCTTTTGTTACTGTTGTCTCCTAAATGCAATGCCTAGCATAATTTTTTAAGATTTTTCTCTCTTCCACATAACCTCAGAGGCATCACTCCCATGATGTTTGCTAGTGTTTTCCCCTTAGATAATACATGAATATAGATAATAGCCTTTCAGTGTCACAGATTCAGCACAATCTCATGCTAATATATCAGAAAGTGCTGCTTTCCTTCAGATATGTTTTTAGTTACAAATGCCTCGCACATTTCAGTGGCTTTCTCATGCTGAGCACTTCATCCAGGGTTGGATCTGATCCAGCTCTCACCATAGGCAGTGGCAAGAGTCTCACCGGCTTCAGTAGGGACTAAATGAAACTCTGTGGGTTTTATCCTCATTTCTATGTCTTCAGTCCTAAATTCAGCACTTAAACAGATGCTTAAATTTAAGTATGTGAGTAGTCCTATTCACATCAGTGGACCACTCACATGTTTATAATTAAGCACATGCAAAAGTGTTTTTCTGGTTTGGGTACATGTACACATGCATGTGTATGGGTATACGTATAAGCTATCAAATTTCTGAGAACTACACAGTGTATGAAAAAATAGTGCTTATCATCTTAAACTTTAGAATCACAGAATATCTCAAATTGGAAGGACCTATAAGGATCGTCGAGTCTGACTGCTTGCTCTAGGACTTGTTTCAGGACTACCTAAAACTAAACCATATGACTAAAAGTGTTGCTCAGATGCTCCTTGAACTCTAACAGGTGTGGTGCCATGACCACTTCCCTGGGGAGCCTGTTCCAGTGACTGACCACCCTCTCACTGAAGAACCGTTTCCTAATGTTCAATATGAACTTGCCCTGATGCAGCTTCATTCCACTTTCCTGTGTCCTATCGCTGGTCACCAGAGACAAGGGAGCAGTACCTCCCCCTCTGCTACCCCTTGAGGAAGTTGTAAACTGGAACAAGGTCCCCTCTCAGCCTTCTCTTCTCCAAGTTGAACAAGCTAAGTGACCTCACTTGGTCCTTGTAAGTCTTGCCTTTGAGACCTTTCACCACCTTGGTCACCCTCCTCTGCACACACTCCCATAGCTTAACGTCCTTCTTACATTGAGGTATTGAGGTATCCACAACTGCATGTGGTACTCAAGGTGGGGCTGCACCAGTGCAGTGTAGAGTGGGACAACCACCTCCCTTGACCGGCTGGCTGTGCTGTGCTTGATGCACCCCAGGACACTGTTGGCCCTTCTGGCTGCCAGGGCACACTGTTGACTCATATTTAACTTGCCATCAACCCAAACTGCCTGATCTTTTTCCACGAGGCTGCTCTTCAGAAAGTCTCTGGTTTATGGTTTTTTTTTTTCAGAAGTCAGAGAATTGAAGAAACTAACCCTTTTTGATGAGGTTTGCATTATATCTGACTGAGTCATTCTCCACAAATAAATGAGCTGAAAAATGTAGCCCTTTATCTTACTCAAATTTGTTGTGGCACTGGCCTGATTTTTATGTTTGTCTTATTTCTAAGGATCAGATGAATAGTCTGGATGGACTATTTAAATCAACTGATTGTTTAGACACTGTTCACTTTACTTGTTTTTCATTATTTGGGATCTGTGATTAATTACCTAAGTGCTTAACTATTGTTTCTTTATTCCGATTGGATGCCTGAAACTTCTGAGAACACAAGAAGAATGAGTCAGAAACGGTAATTAGTATACAGTCAAAGTGAATGCACTTGTTAACACATGAATGATTTGGTATTAATACGATAACAGATGTTAATATGAAAAAATCTCTTGATAATTAGTGCAATTAAAAAACTTCTTGTGCAAAATCCTTAAAATAGTATTTTTGCCATATTCAGCCCAGTCTAGTTAGTCCTGTATATCCATTATCAAATTAAAGCAAAATAGTAGGTGCACCATTCTAATGAAATGAGAAAACTCTAATTCTTCCGGTGACACAGGTTATTGAGCATTTTATGGTGTAGGTATAGCATGGAAGCAAAAGTACAGGTCCTTAAGCTGTAGTTAGTGTTATTGACAGAGGATTTCGCTGAACGCTTTCAGAAGGCACCATTATAGTTACAACTATATAGGTCATTAAGCAAAAAGCAGTTGTAATGAGAATATCCTAGGTGATACACAGCCCTCTGTCTCATACCCAGGTGACAAGGCATAGGAAAAAATATAAAGCTATAACAATAATAACAATTAACTGCCCTTAAAATACCAATAGTAAAAGATACTGAATAATGTCTGGGATGAGGAGGGTAGCTATACACAGCAGCAGGAGTGCAGCCAGCATCTGGGTGTGAGGGCAGTTGAACTGTGAGCACTTCACATTCTTTATTTGGACAAACACAGGACAAGAAGGAGCCCAAGGAGGGAAAACAGATCCTTCAGGTGGAAAAGAATGGCATAGGAAGAAAAGCCCTGAAATGACAGAGCTGTGACCGAGAGCCCATGGATCTGCACCCAGTTTACCTGTGAATCCGGTTGCAGACTCTCATCTGAAGGACTTCAGTGGCATCTGACCAGATCCAGGGGAAAACAGCCCACCCTGTGCTGCGGGTTTGGAGGCCAAACTTGCACCAGCCTCTGTGAAGGGTGGTCTTTCACGGTCTGGCTTCAGCTCCAGGAGATGTCACTGGGGCCAGGCTTAACCTGGCATCTGTTTGCCTTGTACCTGCCCCAGGGAGGAGAAGGAAAAGCTCTTGTCAAACCTTACCACTACTTTTACGTTCAAGGTCACATAGATTTCATTCCCTCCCATCCTCTGAAATCCTCAGAATGACTTTTTATGGTCAAGAGCATGATAGGTAAGAGGTGTGCTGCTGAGCCCAGAAGGCCTGGGTGGTGGGGTGGCAGGGTGGCTGTGGAGGCAGCTGGCCACTGCCCGGTGATGGTTGCAGCTGGTTCTGGCACCATCACAAGCACCCCCCTTACTCCCTGAAGCCACAGCCCTCATGCCATGGTTCACAGGTATTTCATGGAGATCCACAGGTCGTGAGCAGAGGAAACAAGAGGAATGAGACCCTCTTGGAGACGTGTGGCTGGAGGTATTCTGCTGGAGACAGCTGCTGGGAAAGTGGCTGGGGCCTCCTCTTGTAGGGAGGCCCTCCATGTCAAAGGGGCACCCTACCAGGCCAGGGACACCTGTGAGGGACTGTGGCCTGTGGGTGGCTCATGCTGGAGCTGGAGAAAAACAGTAAAAAAGGAAGGTGGAGTCGCAAGAGACCAGTATGCACAGTGGTGCACACAGGAACCATTACACGCTTGACCCCAGCTTGTGGGGCTCCCCCTCACCTGGCTGAGGGAATTGGGACAGGGACGTGGGGAGGTGCTTGACTTAATGCTTTTCCTCCCCACAGTCCACTTAAGTGTTGATTTACTTGTTTACATTCTCTTTTTCTCAATGCCCGAACCAGTTATCAGAAACTTGTGGTAATGGGCGTTAAAGTAAATTAAGTAAAAAGTCTCCAAGCTGAGAATATTTTGCTCACAGCAAGAGGAGAAAATACGTAATGACAAAATACTGAGGCTGACACTGTCACTGGCCAACCCACAGCATCTAGTGACAGCCGTGAGGTGGGAGTACAGGCTTTTCAGTCATGGCTTAACACCTGTTCAAGAGGTGGAAAATCTGTATCTTCAACTGTGTAGACTGAAGCTCTGATTCAGCTAAATGTGTTGTAACATCCTCTTCTCCTAATAAAAAGGGAGGGGGGCTATAAGCAACGATCCAGTCAAGCTTTCCAGTTATGGTTTTTAAACATACACATGGCTAGATAACAACAAATGTGGCAATAGAAACAGCATTTTTATATTACATTCACTATTTCCACACATATGGGTTTACTCCAATATTTCTGTTGCACTATAATGACGAGTCCCTCATGCTTACGTGTGTGAAATCGCACTATGTCGGGACCCACAACAAAGTACAGCTCCTTATTCAATGGGGAGGACTCAGTCCTAATCTGCATGCCATGCAGAGGATGTGAAAGAAAGGGTGTTTCTGTGAGGTCTGCAGCTGAAGTCAAAAAGTGAAATAAAACAGCCCTCTCAATGAAAAGATACTAGGAGAAAAACATTCTCCTTCCTCTCTCAGAACTCGAGGACATTGAGAAACATTATACACTTATACAAAACTGCAGTGTGATCAAGTGTGAGGAAGAAAATAGATATTTAAGCCATAGACTCGCATAAATTCAATAAGGGGTCTCCTTCATTGTCAGACTTCCATTGAATACATTGACGTATACCTCTGTATAACCTCAAAGTGTTGCACAGCTATTAATACTAGGTTGTCTCAGGCACACAGAACCTATATCATACAGTCCCCCTGTCTCATGTGCTACATGTGCTGGGTTGTACCAGGCAATTCCTGAAGATTCAGGTATTTGAGAACACTTACATAAAACAGAGATGGGAAGACATGAAATATTTGGTGTTTCAACAGTCACAGAGTTAACCTTTCACTCAATGAGAAATCAAAGTGTAGTGGCAACCACGTTGCTAAATTTTCTTTCACTGTTCTAGAACTGATGGCCAGAGAATATCTAGGTTTTGGCTGGTTAAACAATTATGCCAAGAAACACTTGTTCATTGAAATAAAAATACAGAATGTTGCAGTCTTTGATCTTATGTGATCTTTTTTGTAGTTATTATATGTTTAATAAAATACACCACTTAACTGTTTTACATTGAAATGGGGTTTCATAAAAAAGCCAATGCGTTCAACATAGATTTTTCTCATACAGATAAAAGCAAGAAGCAGCTGCACTGGAAAGTGAGTTACACTACTATGAAAATAGCTCATGATAATGGTCAGAACCAGGACCATATTCCCTGTCAAAAGCACAGACACTGAGATTAACTCTGATCATAACTGAGAGCAGAATTTGAAGTTGGCAATTTACTGCTGAAGTGCTACCTGCTATTTAAAAGGACATTTGTTTTGTCTAAATGTAGCTTATGCAAATTTAAGAACAGAATCAGGGGTTCAGCGTATGCAAATATGCCTTTAGCTGGTGGAAAATGAAATATTTTTGGCTAGACATTAGAGCTGGTTTTAAAAAATGTAATATGCTCAGAAGAGAACACCTAACCTATATTGAATACTAATGGCTGGGAAGAAAACCTGATTCCTCTCTAGCTCAACTTTCAGCTTCTAAAAATCTTAAAAAACCCAGCTTTTAACACGGGCTGATGTCATTTTGAAGCCAGCTTGTCACGATGCTAGAGAAGTTGTTGGTGCCTTAGTTGACGTACTGTTTTGGCATTTTAGTTGTTTAGAAGACTTTGTATAGGAATTTGAAGTAAATATTCCACTGAAGTGGACTGTATTTTAAATGAAAGCTTATCCACCTAATGAGCTTAATAGGAAGTTGGTTTTCCCCTTGAAACCAAAATAAAAAATCATTTTGTTGTCATTAAAGCGTACAACAAAAGTTTGGTGTTTAATTCTTTTCTGGGTGACAAATTAAAATGCATTTTAATACTTGGTGATTTTTTTCATAATTAATGTTTCCTGCATTTTCTGGGACTGCTGCTTTCAGACTTGTAGTAAAGAAGACTAATTTCTTCATCTGAAAAGCTCTCCAGCATTTGGCTCATAAGCAGTCAAGGTATTTGAAAGTGTCTTAGACTTTGTTTTGGAGCTCTGACATACCCTGAAAAGGTTCTACCATGCATTACACAGAAAAATTTGAACTACAAGTGCCTGGTAAACAATTAAGCTTCATTTACATTTTACCGTTAGGTTTCACTAACATTTTGCTGTGATTTTACCATGCATCAAGTACTTTATTTCGCATCTTTACTAAATCCACAGACCATGAATTTAAGTATCCCACATTTTTGACATGTTATTCCACATGTTAAGTGTCACTAGTCTGCATCTGGTTGAACAAAACCTAGGAATTATATAAGAGTGAGCTCAAATTGAAATGAAATTACTCTGAAATCTAAAAGCCAAGATAAATCATTTGAAGCAGCTTCATAAAAGGCTGAGAGATGAAATGCAAATTCTCTCTGGCATTAAACAAAATATGCTTAAACCTTGTCATATGTTATAAAGGTCTCTTGGTAGATTTCTGAAAGACTGTCACTTTGTTAGAGCATAGATGATATCTATCGATAGGAGATCAATATGTAGTGCTGGATTCTAATTTTAAATTGTTGGATATATGCAGATGGTAATTAAATAGGGAATTTCATTATTATACCCTTTGCCAGAAATGGTGTAGTTTCAACCATGCAGCATAAAGTAATATTTCTTAATCTTTAATTATATTCTAAGATTCTAATAGTTAGATGACAGACTATCTATGGAAGAATTACTGTCAGATGTTCTCCTTTTAAACTCTGGAAAACAATGCTCTGTTGCATATACATCAAGCCTTTATTGCTCCCAAATAAGATTTTCCCATGTTCAGCTTAATTTCTTTTTGTAGCCATCTTACAAAACAGTGCTACAGCTGCTGCAGTGTTTTTATTGTTCACCTTATCATACAAAATTTTTCATCTGCTCAGAGTATTTCCATTTTACCGAGCCTCTGATTCTTTTCTTTCTCAACATGGAAATAATGCTCATCTGTAAATGGCATTTTTGCTCAGCCCAGTAATGTGAGAATTCATGTGGTGAAAATCACTTGTTAAGTACAATGTCACATGCAGACTTGTGATGTTGTGATTAAGTTCTTGACAATGCCAGTTTTGTGTCATGAGTTCCTATTGTAAATATTTTAATGGGACCTAATGGGAAGAATGGAGAGGTAATAGTGGGAGCCGATACATCCTACTCTGATCTGTGCCGCTGGGAAATCACTGATTTTCTTTCTGGTCTAGTCTGCTCTTCACAGAATCACAGAATGGTCAGGGTTGGAAGGGACTTCTGGAGATCATCTAGTCCAAGCCCCCTGCCTGAGCAGGGTCACCTACAGCAAGTTGCACAGGATGGCATCCAGGCAGGTTTTGAATGTCTCCAGAGTGGGAGACTCCACAACCTCTCTGGGCAGCCTGTGCCAGTGCTCTGCCACCCTCAAAGTGAAGAATTTCCTCCTCATGTTAAGATGGAACTTCCTATACTCAAGTTTGTGCCTGTTACCTCTTGTCCTATCACTGGGCACCACTGAAAAAAGACTGTTCCCATCCGCCTGGCACCTTCCCTTGAAGGATTTATAAGCATTAATAAGATCTCCCCTCAGTCTTCTTTTCTCCAGACTAAAAAGACCCAAGTCCCTCAGCCTTTTCTCGTAAGAGAGATGTTCTCATCCCCTAATCATCTCCGTAGCCCTTTGCTGGACCCTTTCCAGCAGTTCCCTGTCCTTCTTGAACTGGGGAGCCCAGAACGGGACACAGTACTCCAGATGCGGCCTCACCAGGGCAGAGTAGAGGGGGAGGATGACCTCCCTCCACCTGCTGGCCACACTCTTCTTGATGTACCCCAGGATACCACTGGCCTTCTTGGCCACCAGGGCACATTGCTGGCTCATGGTCATCCTGTTGTCCCCCAGGACTCCCAGGTCCCTTTCCACAGAGATGCTCTCCAGGAGGTCAGCCCCCAACCTGTACAGATACATGGGGCTATTCCTCCCCAGATGCAGTGCCCTACACTTGCCCTTGTTGAATTTCATTAGGTTCCTCTCTGCCCAACTCTCCAGGCCCACTCTCTTCTTCAAAAAGGGAATATATCCTGACCTCAGAAGACTGTATTTTAGCTTCACCTCCGGCTTTCTTGATGGTCAAGTATTGGCAGTATCAGAGTGCCATCAGCACAGCGCTACACTAGAGCTAACAATCTGTGCCAAGAGACGGGACTTAACAGCAGGCAGGGTGCAGAGCTAATTTAAGATTATTGCACCCATGTCTGAGCTAAAATCTCTGAATAGGCTGCTTTGCCTCTCGTAGATATGTCTACTCTTGCTGATGTTAACTTCTGCATTTTTGAACCACATTCTGTTAAGTGCCATCTATTGCACCTTTGATCCAAGTCTCCTAAGCTGAAGCTTGATGGCAGATGACTTAGTAGACGCAACAAGATCTATTTGCAAAGCTAGGTTTGCAGTTATACACCTGTGCTGTCTTAGACAACACATGTGAAGTATAATTATGAACATTCAATTTGATGATTTACAAACCAGTCATAGAAACTGACTTCAGATACCCTGCCTGCAAAACCTTGGAGTGTCTTTAAACCTGTTACTGCGATAGTTGTTTTTTAAAGGATTTCCTGTAGAAATATCTCAGAACTGTACCAATTTATCCAAGATAATTTCTTTCTTCATTAAGACAATTCTAATATAACCATCAAAAAATGACTGGATGACCTTTTAGCATGCCTTTGCATGTGGCATTACATTGCTCACGCCAAATTCCACTTAAAGGGTTTATTGCAGCAAACAGATTTTTGTTTTCTGGTAATCAAAATGCAAAATGACTTTTTACTAAAAAAAAAGTTACTATTATAACCTAATCCCATTGTTTCATTATTCTGTAATTTAAGTCAGATTTGTGGCCAGTTTCATTACACCCACAAAGTTATATTTGTTGAGTAACCTCTCTCTCACTGCTTCTTATTTACCTTTAACTAGTGTAAAACAAAATCTTTGAAATTAGAAACAAAACCCCACCAGTTAAAAAGTTAATTGTAAAAGGAATTTTATCTTGGCAATCATTTGACTGACCTGGGCATACAGTCAAGAAATGTTGTCTGCTGGTTTCCAGTTATGTCATATCAGGCAGAATTTCTTTTGCTGTTGGTGCCGGAAAATAAGGCTAAGTGTTGTTCATTCAGTGCTTCAATTCCAAGTAAATTAAACAGGTACAATGTTCCCGCAACATATACACAGCTGGCTATACCTGTGTAACACAACTGTATCTTCAAGCCCTGAACATATATATATTTACCTTTTCAATAAAATTATTGCCCCACAATGCATCCCACAGCCAAAGATAGGCCTCTTCTCAGCTGTCTTTTATATTTTTCACTTGAACTGCTGTCTTCGTTCTGACCTCACTTGTCATTGTAAACCAGGAATAATTTCACTGAAGTCAGTGGAGACACAACACTTTGCCAAGGTCAGAATCAGACCTTGCTTGGGAGTCATTCCAAGTCTAGTACCAAAAGCTAATAGGTATATCACATTCAGCACTTGGCACAATGTTGTAAATACAGAGTCGAAAGATAGATATTTTATGTCATTATCAGACATGTACACTGCTCTTTCCAAAGGAAAATGTTGATCTAATTGACTTCAAAATACCTTTCAGCAAGAGCTGCCAAGTTCCTTTTAATCAAGAACGTGGAAGAATTTTATCTTCTCTTAATAAAAGCAGATCCAAGGTTGATCAGAGGAAGCATAGCCAGCTTTTTAAACCTGTTTTTCCTCGCTAGTGCACCTGCTTTGACACCTACAATGCATCCTAGCTAAACTTCAGAGGCATCTGAGTCCAAAGAAGCAATTAAGAAAATCAATGTTTTGTATGTTAATTCACTACACGTGTTCCCATTTGCCCTGAAAGTTTCTTAGATGTCTAATGCAAATAAGTGGCCATGTAGAAAAGCATCCCAATCTGCAAAAGTAAACATTTCACTCCTGCTGTTCTGTATCACTATCTGGATATGAAATGGAGAGATGCCTAACCTCTGCTGGAAAAGCTCAGTGTACTCAGAGCCCCAGTAGCACTCGCTACAGCACAACAACCACATGGTAATGGAGTACCCAGTTTGTTAAAGCACCATTAAGGTATTAAGTGGGTGAATGATCCCATTCCCATTTCAGCCTTTTCCTCTGCCCAGGAGACTTTGCTGTCCATTTGGGGAAAAATAGCAAGGACAGAGGGACTCTAACCAGTAACAAGCCAAAACCTCCAAAATTTGTAAGAGCAGGAAGAGAAAAAAAAAAAAAAAGGCCTCTCCTAGCTAACTGGTGAAGACAGACTCTCATATTGAAGGAATTCTACCCTTACCACTCATATGAAAAGCTGTTGCAGCACTCGTCCAGGACTTGGGTTACCTGTGCACAAAGCCCTGAACAGCAACAGCTTTACTAGGTCACCCGAAGCACGTTAATTGTCCTTTTGAGCAACAGCTCCCCAGATGTATGATATGGAAATAGCACTTCCATTTTGCTCATGCTACTGATGAGAATAGCTATAACAGGGACCATGAAGCACTCACATTCCATGGTAATAAAGATTGTAATAATGTCACGGGAATACATCCTTACAATGTAAACAACATGCAAAGCAGGGAGAACCCTTCTTGCATAGCTTCAGCTGCTGTTTTTCATTTTACAACAATGGATGCAATTTTTACGACAATGCTTTGGTTAACATGCCTGCAAATATTTTGTTACAAACCTGGACTTTTAGTATTAAAACTGCACTAGCAATCTTGGTAATCAGGAAGAAGGCAAATACAGTTTGAGGCTCTGTAGGCAAATAAAAATTTGCAGAGAAATTTGCATGAGCTTTTAAATACATATGATCTGAGATCATTACATTGAGGATATTGCGTTTTTAGTCTTGATAACATGTTGCTGAAAGAAACACAGCAGCTGTGGGGTCATTCATTCTTTTCCATCAAAAATGTATACCTAATTAAATGGAACTGCTTGTGCTTTCATTTTACCTCGAGCCTTTCATTTGGCAGGCAGGAACTAAAAATGGGATCTTGTACCATAATAGTGCTTTGTGCAACAAGCCGGAAAAAAAATAATCTATTTTAACCTGGTCAACAATTTGGCTGTCCATAGGCATTATTCCCCAGGAAATCCAGTTAAAAATGTGCAGTTCTGATTCCTAACATGAGAAAATTTAATATTAATTGTTGCAGATGTATTAGTCAACCTGAGGTTCTATTCTAAAAGAAGAGTTTACAAGTAGTATAACCTCTGTTAGTACAAAATATGCTCTTGCATTCTGGTGACATCTCAAGTCCTTACATATAAAGTTTGTTTCCTGCCGTGGCTCCAATTTACTTTTTCATAGTGTTCGCAGATTTCCAACTGTGATTTTCTGTATCTGTTGCAAATGTTCAACAATTTACAGGAGAAATTTTAGGTCATGTTTTTTTTTTAAACTATAAACCTGTAAAGATTAAAGAACGAACGTGCAATCAGCATATAGAGAAATCAGCTTTTGCAAGAATAAAATAGATGGTTCAGCTTCTTAAACCCCAGAGGAATTCATAACATCTACATTCACTGCTACCTCTCTTTTGTGTATTTCCTTCTACTAAACAGATTCCCCAGAGAGATGGTTTAGTAAACTAGAAATACAGTGCTAAAACATTATTTTCCTTTCTGGCATGACATGGATAATGTCCAAGCACTTGTTTCCAATTACAAATTTAACACTTTCTATTATGGCTAAATTTTTCTCCTTACTGTTCCTAAAGGCATAAGCTCTCACCTTCTTTCGTTTAAAGTAGGAGGCACATCTAACCTCTGCTACAGAGAACAGAGGCATTAGAAAGTAATGATTTGGGTTTGACACCTTCAGTGCATAAAGCTTTTTATGCATGTCCTGTAGTTCTATAGCAGCCTAGCTGTTGTAGTCTATTTTAATTATATATAAACATAAACTTTTGATTAGAAGAACTATGGAAACAACCTGTGTGTAGGTTTTGATGCAGACAGACACTCTAATATTATACCGTGGCAAAAGTGCTAAACTTTTTTTTTTTCCAAATCTTGACTTACAAAATGTGTTAGAACAAATCAAATTCATGCATATTTATGGTTGTGTGTAGCTTTGCTTATCAGCCTCTTTCCTCCCATTTTTATAAGACACAAAAAAAATTTATCAACAAATTAAAATCATGTTCATTGTTTGTTGAACAATGAGATTTATTCACATTATGTAAAATCTCAGTTAGAAATAGACATGAATTATGCTCCTAAATCCACTTTTTTTACCTCTGCACTTTATGTATGTTACTTAAAGTGACACAGTCTCTAAAATAACTTCACAATACCAAAAGAAGACCAATAAAGCTATAGTTGGGAAAAAGATATTCTGTGGTATCAGATATCATAAATGGTTGATCCACTTAAAAGATACCCTCCTGTTAGTTTATCTGAGATTTTCATATCCATATAGAAAGAAAATCAAATGAAGAAACAGTTTCCTTATAAATGAATGCTGTAGACTTTAGAAAATATAGATATTGAAAAGAAACAAATACAGATGATTAACTTCTGTCACTATTACAGATATTGAGAGAGAGTAGCAGGATATAACCTGCTGACTTGTAACTATTTTATGAAGACAAGATATTCTTGCAATAATGAATATTATCAGGTAATACTGGATGATTGCATTGACCATTTGATTCAAAAGGACAGGGAAGTAGTAGATAAATATAAATAAGTTCAGAGTTGATGACACATTTTCTAATCAACTGTCTGGATCTCAATAGTAAACACAATTTTTTTCTCCATGTTCTTCTGCTTGTGGCTGTCAAAATTATAAAGTGTGTTCCAGGACAAGAAGAAAGAACAAGGAGAGTAGAATCCCCAAATAATTACAAAGCAGGCCCTCCTATCCAGGATACTCACACATGCACTGCAAAGCTGTCTCATCAGGGACCCAATTGCATCCAGGACCCTTTTGGAAGAAAGATGTAGGAACATGTTTGCTCCTGTTTAAGGAATGATGCGAGGGGTTATTTTTGAATGATTAATTAAAGGGAATCAATCTTCATTGCATTGCCACTGACATGAAAAGCACCATAGCTGTGCAATAATCGCATGCAATTATTCAACTACCCCTTTGGCAAGGACAATGTAATTAGTCCTGGTAGTGTCGAGAGATTTTCTTTATACCCAACAAATTGGCAGTTTTAATCAAGTGTTGCTGAAAATTTATCATAACACAGGAAAAACAATAGGTGAAGGTACAAGGCCCCAAGCTGTGTGACTCCTATCTATGACAGTACAAATTTACAATACTAACAACATGATGAATACTACCAATGCCTGAATAAGCTGATTATAATTGTGTATCAGTATAACGCACAATAGTGCATGTTTGTTTAAAATTATGGACACAGCCCTTTTCATGCCTCGTTACTAAGGCCACTTCAAGCCTTCATACCTGTTATGGTGGTCACCTGTTATCACAGCTATCACGGGTGAACCTGAAGGTGTCTCTCAGGGAGCTGCTGAGCTGTCAGGAAATGACACATAGGTCCAAGGCTCGGGGCTGCTGAAATCAAATACAAGTAACACGGGGATTGCCCAGCCTTCTTCAGTGCCTGAGCTCTGAACTGCCACAAGTTGCAGAAGCCATTCACAAGCAACAGAGCTGGCTCTTGGAGCGTGTGGCAAAATGAAACCAGCCTGTTACTAAGTCAGTAAGCTGTAACTTGTGTTCTGTATCCGTATTCGTGGCAGACATTTAAAAGGGCTGATATCTTAAGCGCTCTTGAGCCTGTACACTATGCCACATTTTGTCAGATTGGCTTGTTCCTGCTGTTTACATATCATAGAACCATAGAATGGTTTAGGTTGGAAAGGACCTTGAAGATCATCGAGTTCCAACCCCCCTGCCATGGGCAGGGACACCTCCCACTAGACCAGGTTGCCCAAGGCCACGTCCAGCCTGGTCTTGAACACCTCCAGGGATGGGGCCTCAACAACCTCTCTGGGCAACCTGTGCCAGTGCCTCACCACCCTCAAAGTGAAAAACTTCTTCCTAAGGTTTAATCTAAACCTGCCCTCTTCCATTTTAAAGCCATTCCCCCTCGTCCTGTCACTACATGCCCCAGTAAAAAGCCCTTCCCCAGCATTCCTGTAGGCCCCCTTTAGGTACTGGAAGGCTGCAATAAGATCTCCCCGGAGCCTTCTCTTCTCCAGGCTGACCAGCCCCAACTCCCTCAGCCTCTCTTCACAGGAGAGGTGCTCCAGCCCTCGGATCATCCTCATGGCTCTCCTCTGGACATGCCCCAGCAGGTCCATGTCTTTCTTATGTCGAGGACTCCAGAGCTGGACGCAGTACTCCAGGTGGGGTCTCACGAGAGTGGAGTAGTATGTGTGCTCACATTCAACTACTAGGTCAGTCATGCTCCTGCTAGAGACGACAGGTTTATGCCAGCACTGAATTTGGTAGCATCTTTTTCATTATTGTAGCTGGAGGAAGCGCCTTTCAAATTAACACTTTACAGATGGTGGGTGCAATGTGCACAGTGTTGACATGAAAGAAATCAGATGTACAGAGGTAGCCATTGGAAAAGACAACACATACTGAAAATGATTGTACATTGGAGATAGTACCTGTTCCAAGTACAGAGACATTCAGTGGTATCTCACATACTGTTGTATGCTGTAAATGTGCATGCTGGTTTCTTTGCTAAATTGTTAATAGATATTGCATATCTATTTTTATATTATATTCAGTACAAATATGTCAATGGTAGGAGTTAGTCTGCCAGTAAGACGGGCAACAAGGGCAATCCTCCCAGTATATATGTGGAATACAAGCTTCTTTTTATTGTTACCTATTACTATTACAGTGGCTGTTTGCATACTAATTTTTTAATGGGACAAGTGAAGGAAAATATACCTTACAAATAGTTTACAATCTAAAAAAAAATCCAGTTCTATTCAGCAGGCCAAATTCTAGAAAGGTAATATTTTGCCAACAGTTTTCTGTCCATCTTGGAAATTAACATTTCTTTTAAGCCGGAAAACTTAATAAGGAGCAGTCCCTTCCCCACAGAGCAAATTTGGAGAACTACTAGTTTAGGTTACATAATTGTATATTCCTCAGGCCCAGAATAAGGGGAGGAAAACCACACTTTTCCCCACATGTGTGGTCTGATTGTTTACCTGTTTGCAGACTAAAAAGAGGAGAAAAAGGGTCTTTTCAGTCCTTTTTCCAGTCCTCTATTATTTTTCTTTTCTTTTCTTTTCTTTTTTTTTTTTTTTTTTTTTTTAAACAGCTCTAAACACAACTATAACAAATGCTGCTGGTCTGTATCGCAACACAAAGAAATCAGTAAGATAATGGCAGCAGCATTGCTCTTTCTGCCTCCGAGCATTGTGTTCAGCTTTTTAACCTACCTATTTCTGATAGATAGGTTGCCCAGTGACTTCATGCCTTCTACTTTTGCTTGTCTTTTTCTAAGGAAGAAGTAGTATGTTGTCTTTTTAATATCCACTGTCTCTGAGATTACTTTTGAGTTTAGAATGCAAAACTTTTCCTTAGGCTACATTTCCATTTTCAGTGTTTTATAACCCCATGAGTGGAAACTGTATTGCACACTGACAGAGGAATACATTACTTGTGGCAATGTGTTGGTTTGTTACTTTGTATTGCATTTAGTTGAAAGAACATCTCCCTCCACCCCTCCACACAACCCTTTCCTCCCCCCAAAAAGGAGGGGATGGAAAGGAAGGGAAGGAGAGTGAGTAGAGAGGAGAAAAATCGTGGTACACATACACAAGAGATTTTGTGTGTAATCTGAATAACTTCTACCCCTGCAGAGGTCTCTTATCTTAATGACTTTCCTGAAGAAGCAGTCTTGTCAAACATATTTAAAAGCTTTTGCCTCATATGAGTAAGTTACAAATGGAAGCAATTTGGTAACAGCATAGCACAAGATAAAGCAAATCCTTGGTATGACCGAAGCATGAAAATGTTGAACAGACATGAAGTTACCAACTATCAAAGAATTCTGATTTCCTTGAGTACAGTCCATTCTAGTGAGTGCTGCAACAGCTATATCACTTACAAAGTCTGATGGGGGTATGTGCTGTTCTCGTTTGCATTCTTATGTGATATAAATACCACAACGGCAGTAGGCAAAAAAAATTGCAATTGTTTTGCACAGATGGATAGAAAATGTCCAGATTAAATCCATCTTGCAGTTCATTGCCTGATACGTATATATATTCCACCATGCTGCTTCCATCAAGATTTATCATTCTTTCGTTGTCTCCTGAGTGAGTATTTTGGGAAGATGTGTGGTCAGAAGAAGCAGGAATCAGAGATGAAAATTAAAGAATCCATTGCATTGAAAGAAAGAGAAATGGGAGGAAACAGAGTAGTGGGAGGGAACATGTGATGATATGTGGAAGGAGGGAGGCAGTGAGGGAGGGATGAAGGAAGGAAGGGACTGCTCTGAAGGAATTAGGAAAGAGGAGCTGACTGCAGTTTGCAGCTGTATTCTGTCCTAGTGGGGCTGATGGCAATACACAAGTGCAGAATGAACTTGTGAAGAACTGAACTGAAAGCAGTGCTAACAACATGTAATGAAAAGGAGTGGTGAGTGGTGAAGTAGAAAAGAAAGAGAAATTGAAAAAGTGGACAGAAAAGCCAAGAGAGTCAAAATGTCAAAGTAAATATACATATTATTTGCACTTGTTGTGTTTTTTTCTGATTTGTTTAGTACCAGGACAATGAGTTGAAGGTCTGTGGGGGGTTTGAAAGTAGGGGGTGATATAGAACCCCACCGGGTTTGGTTGATAGGGTGAATGAAAGACAGAGGAAAAAGTGCTTGCCCATTGATGGAAAGAGAAAAATAGATAAAGCTCAGATTACATAGATGGTAGAACTGACATAACATAGAGACTTGTGAAATCAAACTTGGGTCTGGAATGTTTGGGTTATCTTTTTGGTCAGTTTTCTACTACATTTTTCTTTAAAAAGTATTATTATTTTTATTATTATTATTATGCATGAGACCTTAAGATGAAATTTTTGATTGAGTACATATGGTATAAGCACACAAGGAAGAATATTTAGGCATGAACTTCATCTTTATCAGACAATCAAGTGTACAGAAGCTGAAAATGCCTACCTGGCCATCCTATATTTAGGGTGGCCAATTACTCATTGGAAAGGTGACAAGGGAAAATTGAAAGTAAAGTCTGCTCGACAGCCAATAAATCAGGCTTATATCTTCCTCTCTCTCACTTGGCCTGTAAGGAGCCCAGGTATTTTAAACCTAGATTCCAGGAAACCAGTAACAGGAAAAATGAAAAGAGTACGGTAAAAGATTTTCTTTCCTTTTTTTTTTTTTTTTTACATGCTTTATTTTTCATGTTTCTCTCTTTCTGTTAAATGCTCCCAATTCCAATCCCCCAAAAATGGAAACCCTAGTGATTTCTGCTGGAACTTGCTCCTGTTTCAAAGGATTTTAGAAACCATGTCACAGAAATGAGGTGACTAAACATAGATGTAGCAAGTGAGACTCTGGCATGGTTTAACCTCATCTGGCAACTAGGATCATGCAGCCGTTCACTCAGTCTACCCCACACCTCTAGCAGGATAGGGAGAAGAGGGACAAAAAGGAAAAAAAAAACCTTGTGGATTGAGATAAAGACAGTTTAATAGAAAAGTAACAGAAGAGAAAATAATAATGATAATGGTAAAAGAATATACAAAAGGAGTGATGCAATACAATTGCTCACCACCCAGTGATTGATTGCTCAGCCCATCCTGAGCAGCAATCGTAGATTCCTATCCCCCCAACCAACCCCTATTTATATACGGAGCATGATATTTATGGTATGGAATATTGCTTTGGCCAGCTTGTCCTGTCTATGCTCCTGCACAGCTTCTATGGGAAGCTGAAAAAGTCCTTGACTTATTATAAGCAGCAACAACTAAAACATTACGTGTTATTGACATTATTCTCCTACTAAATCCAAAACACAGCAAGTACTAGGAAGAAAACTAACTCTACCCCAGCTGAAACCAGGACAGACTGTCAAAGGCATTCACAAACAGTTCATAACACCCCCTCCAATTTTACAGGTATTAAAGGCATCATTTGTCAATAAGTTATGTAAAGTAGACAAATGAATAAAAACTAAGCTTTGCACTCAACTGCTACAATAAAGTGAGAAACGAGATGTAAAAGCATAGGTTGTGTTTCTAAATGTGACACGAGCACTTAGAAACCAGAGTCATGAGGTCCTGAATTAGATTTGTAAATGCTTGGGTCACTTTTAGAAATTGCTCTCTGGCTTCTGAGTCACTGAACTCTTCTGAAAAAAATCCCCTCAGCAGATCTGATAAATTGCTCATGATGAGTAGTTCAGTCAGCTCCAGATATGACTGAAGGAGCAGGTGCAACAAAAGAGATTAAAGAGCATGGGTGCATTCCTGAATTGAGGTCAAGAGAAACAGAGGACGTGATTATATAGGAATGCAGGCTGGGATTACAACTGTTTATATGTTCTCTCTATCTCATGTCCCATATCAGTGTGGGGTTTGAAATTCTTCCTGTTAATATGGGGGTTCTGCCATTAAAATATTGCACTTCATGTCACTAAAAATGCCTGGGGGCATCTTCACATTCTTCTTTTTTGACATCCCACAAAAGACCATCCTGCATTGAGAGAAAAGACTTAGTTAATCACAAATGAAACTGTATTTTACCCATGGTTATATCACAGAATTGGTTTTATTGCTGGAATTCAACTTCACTGTATAGTGCTTTGTCCTGTTTTGCTATTCTGGAGTCTCTCATTGGGCCCCAAGCAATGCAGTGCAAAGAGACAAACACCAAAGCTTGGTGCTGTGCAACTTAGCTAAGTGCATACAGTGAAATCCACTGGGGTCCTCTGAAAATTTTGTAGTCAGGCT